>NC_056625.2:68616504-69216504 GCF_002870075.4 Lactuca sativa | reverse complement strand
TTTCCAAATGGGAAGCTTGTGAGTTGGTAGTCGAATAACCAGACAGGTGTATCGATATCCATTGTTGAGGCTGAATATATTGTGGTTGCGACCTGTACTTCTCAAGTGATTTGGATCCAAAGTCAATTACATGACTATGCGACTAACATGAAGAAAACTCCTTTATTTTGGGATTCTAAAAGAGCAATTAAGATTTGTCATAATCCACTTCAACATTCAAAAACAAAATATATTGCACTTCGATACCATTTCATCAAAGATCATGTTGAAGATGGCAATATTGAAGTACATTTTGTTAAAACCACTAATAAACTTGAAGATATTTTTTTTAGATCTCTTGATGAAAAATCTTTTCTGAGAATTTTAAATGGTTTGGGAATGATGGAATCCTGTTTTGTTCCAACCTCTAACTAATTTTTCTTGTCTTTGAATTATGAAGGTTTTGACTAAAATTCGCTATTGACATAATTTCATTCATCTGTTACTGTTCACGCACAGAGCATCTATATGCTTCGTTTTCGACATTAGCTCTGATTCGTTCAGCAAATGTTGCCAAATAGCGAATGGGAAGAGAAGGCTTGATGGAGGTAATAGGGAATTTATTGAGAAGGTTTGTGTGAGCCGATAACGAATGGGAAGCGATGGCTTTCTTGACAACTATTTGTTATCAATAGAGAAGGGGGAGCAAAGGTCTACTTAAGTTTTCTAACTGAGTAAAGAAGGTCTAATCTCAGATCATTTGTACAACTATTCGTTATTAATGACGAATGCCTAACATTGGTAATATCTTTATTTTTTATTTTATTAATTCTTAGCTTTTATTCCTAAAATTCAAAAATTCAAAAATATTTTCTTTATTTGTTTCTTTTATTCCTTAAAAAATCATAAATCCAAAAATATTTTTTGTATTTTTGTCTTTTATTTCTAAAAATCAAAAATCCAATTTTTTTTTGTATTTTTGTCTTTTCATTTTTTAAAATCCAAAAATATTTTCCTTATTTTTGCGATTGGGAAGTCCATTGTAACACATGTTGTTAATAAGCATCCAAAAGAGAAGCTTAACAAGGATCATGTACCATTCGTAACTCGTAACTAGTTGAGTGTTCCTAGAAGCATGGTGCAACATGTTGTCAAAAGCCTCACTAAATCATTGTTTATGAAGCCCTAATGGAAATTTTCTTCTAAAATTTTCTTCCTAATAGGCTATATTAACAATAGTCCTTGAGTTACCTTTCTCTTCTCAAATTGAGTTATGAGAGACGACATGGTCACACTTTTTCGCAGAGGTACAATGGATTTTCTAACCAATCCTTTTCACCCTAAAGTTCTTGTACTTGCACACACAAAGACGTATATCCAAAGACATCTCTAGTAAAAAACAACTAGGATGTAGGTGTGCCAAAACTCTGTGTTTAAGATCTTAAATCATTTTTCCATGATGAGGGTGAGACCCAATAAACCTTAAACCTAAGGAATTGACGGTCAATAATTTTCTTGTTCAAGATTTTTAAGAAACCTTATGTTTCAATATATCTTTCAAATGTTTAAAATCTCATTTTCATTTCTTATTTGTGCTGTTAATGAAATGTATTAATCCCAAGTCATTTCTTCCTTATAGATCCAAATCTTTATTTTTTTTATGAAATGAGATTTCCGTATGAACATTTACTTCACTACAAGAAAAAGACCCTTTTACGACGTGCAAACCACTACACTCATTGATTCATGTTACACAAAAGAGAGTGACATTAAAAAAGTGTCGTCTCTTCAAAAAATTTAATGATTTAGGTCACGCATTATTGCGTGCCCTTAAATTAGTGTCATAAAAAAAATTTATAAACACGAAGGGCGTTGTATCTTAAATGTGCGTCCTCTATAAGTGTCGCTTTACAATTTTAATGAATCGCGCGTTTAGGAAGTAGACGAGGGGAAACGAAATCCCCAAAATTTTGAAAACCCGCCTTCTACCTTCCTTTCTGTCATTCATCTTCCTAATCGACTCTCCCCACTCCCTCCTTCTCTCTCTCCTCTCCGATCCACTTATCTGCTACTCTTGGCCTCCTTCTTATCGGTCTCATACGGCATCTCCTTCCTCACCTTTTCCATTGACCATTGGTCCTTCCCTAGTGGCCATGCTTCCACCCTATTATTTCCATCCTCAAATCGATCGTAGTATCTCATTTCTGCTAATCATGTACCTTCGACCCTCTTCTCTGCATCTTTGATTGTCACAACAATTGTCTATTCATAGCAAAATGGAGTTCCATCAGATAAGCACCTCAATTTTCCATCTTTTTATTAGCGACTCAGGCTTAAAATTACCATGCTCGCTGTCTCACCTCAATGAAGATCGATTTCATGCCTTAAATCTTGCAAAAAGCTGCTCCGATGAAGTTAACTACAGATAAAGGTTGATTGGGGAAGAATGAAGGTGGGAGGCTGAGTCAACTGCTTGATCGCTTTGAACCACCCCCGTCTGATCATCTTCAGACTTCCATTGCCAAAATCGGCGATCGGAATTCCTAGGGTTTTTAAGCAGAGTGACAATGGGAATTTCTAGGGTTTTTAAACAAGTCCATTGGTCTGTAATCAATATCTCCTTGTCTGATCAGCCTCATCCACAATAATTCAACTCTAAAACCTCGTGAACGAAGATGAGGATTGAAGACGAGTGGAAGAATTATCAGCTTCCCAAAATCATCTTGTATTCGCTTATTATGTTACCGTCCATGGATTCAGCCATGCCACACGTGTTGTCGAGGTAATTCTCTCGTTCAATTTCTTCTTTTCCGATTTTGTTTTAGCCGTGATCGTGTTTTTATCACTTTCTAGTCTTAAATTTAAACCACTTTTTTGTGAAACTAAATTAGATATGTTAATCACGATTTTATCACTTTCTAGTCTTAAATTTAAACCACTTCAAATCATTGATTTCCTTTTTGAGCTCTGTGCAGGTTGTTCGCCACCTCATTCTTGTTGGGCATGATGTTCATGTGGTGACTGGTGCACCAGACTTTGTGTTCACTACTGAAGTATAATCTCCAAGACTTTTCCTTAGGAAGGTGGGTTTGACTTTCAGAGGTCTACTAACAGATTACAATCTTTGAATTTTCTTGACTCAATTCCCTTGTCTCATAGCTTGTTTTGGACTATGGCGCTGTTCAAGCAGATGCTTTAACAGTGGATCGACTCGCCTCTTTGGAAAAGGTATGCCTTACGTGATTACTCCTGATTTTAGTTGCAAAGTTTAGAAAATGGTTCTTCTAATTACATTTTGATCATATCAGTTGTCCTATCTTGTTCTGAAAATTATGTTTTTCTGGTATTTAATGTCATTTTCTTAATGCCTGTTGGTTTTACTGTAGTATAATGAGACAGATCTTGCAACTTGTATTTCTGTTTTGGCTACAGAAGTTGAGAGGATCAACTCCATCAAGGCAGACTTATTGGTAATAACTAATAACCTGCTTATATTATATATGTTTCTCTAATTCAGGCTTTATTTGTGCACATTAAAGTCATGTAGCTTGTTAATCTTTAATGATGCATCTAAGTTATATATATATATATATATATATATATATATATATATATATATATATATATATATATATTAAATATTCACATGCTTATATTATATATGTTTAGACAGGGACAATTGTAGAAAAACTAACAGAAGCTAATTTGAGAGACCGCAACCATTTAAAGGAACTTATCTATGTGTCAGAAGGTAAATACTAAATATTATTCATGTTCTTGATTCGTTACACTAAATATGTTTGATAATATAATGGAAAGATGTAAAATATAGTCGAGGGACAAATTGGGGAGACTGCATTGAATGAAATGAGTTCCAGTTCTCATCAGATTTCACGAGCGGTATATATTCTTTTCTTAAACTTACTTCTAAAAACATAAATAAGAATACAATCTAGATTACTATTAATCATTCACAAGATATTAAATCTTTCAAAGAGTTGAATGTTCTGCCCTTGATTATAGAGGAGGTGATAGTGGAAGAACTCTTTCAGCTACTGTGGTATGCAATATGGATGCTTTTTTTCCTTCTAATAACCATTACCTTATATTTTTTATTGATTTTATTTCTATACATATTAAAATGACCAAAATATTAAATAAAAAATGGTTTATTATGCAGAGTTTTGTTGATTTAGATGGAAGTGAGCGTGCTTCTCATACATTAGCAGCTGGCACTCGACTCAAAGAAGGCTGTCATATTAATCGCAGTTTGCTAACATTAGGAATTGTTATTCATAAACGGAGGTCTCCACTTTCTAATTTCTACTTTTATTTTATCTTTTCGGAATTCCTAAAATGACAAAAGTGCCCCTAAGCCATAATAAAGGTGGTCCCACTAGTCTTATGTCAGTCACCTGGTGGTCTGTATACTTGATTCATATATATAATACAAACCAATACTTTTGTATTACGAGTTAAGCTACTAATATTAATTAATTATAAACAATAAAAATATATTTATTAAAAATGTATACAATGATTGTCGAAAGAATGTCAGCATTGCAAAATCTAACAATAATTATAAATAGTTCAAGTAACTTATTAGACATTAAAATATGTATACATATAATATTACTATTGAAACTATTAATATAAACAATGTGAACAAACAAAATTAGACATTAAAAAGATATTACTCTTTAGCAAACATACCAGAATGTTTTTGTTTTATGCTTCATCATGTTTTAAGCTGGTAATATATCTTGAATGTGCATTGTGTTACTTCCAATCCTACCTGTTTTCACAAGTCCATTACAAGGGCAATTCAATCTTTTTTACTCCATCAATAATTTAAAAAAATCAAAATATCAACATAGTGATATATTAGATTCCTAGGGTATCTGTGTTTGGTTCTTATTTCTTGTACTGCTCAAGTTACATCGGTTATGCTATCTGTTAACATCTTGTTCTTTATTATCAAGAGAAATTTGAGGAAGGCTGAAGCTCAGGAAATGGTTGACAAAGTGAGGCAGCACAATGGTCTGTTGGTTGATAAGGTGTATTACCCTTAATTTTTGTCTCTGGTTTCTGCTTACTGTAAGTTTGTTATATGCTAGATTTATTTTTTCATTTTCTTTTGTGAATTTGTTGCTATATTGCAAAGTCGTCCTTTTAGTGATGTGAAATGATAAGATCCGTTACAGATCTAATATTAATAGTGGAAATTCTGTACATTTCTATGGATCTTAATATCACCTATTGTTAATGGTAACAAGTTTAACACTCGAGTCCATAATATCATATGTTAATGGTAACAAGTTTAACACATGTGTCTTTGTTATACATACAGATCAGGAAGGTAGATCCGACTTTGGACATGGAGGCTGATGAAGGAGACAATCACACACATATTCTAGTAAGAAACAGAGTTGGATGATTATTTGTTAGTTTTATAGGAATGTATAACCCATGTTAGCAATATACTATTTTTGTTTAACATTTGAATGATTCTTTGTATGACATATTATAATTTGTGTAGTTTATTTTATTTTTTGAGAATGAAATTTTATTTTATATTATGCAATGGATTGTATTTTTTGTATATGGTATTTTATTTCTATTATGAGACATTAAATGCAAATTTAATTTAAAAATTAATATATATATATATATATATATATATATATATATATATATATATATATATATATAAAGACGTTTATTTAAGACATTTGAATTTACGATACGCAAAAATGTGTGTCATATTCATTTATGACATGGCCTTTCTTAATAGGGGTTCTAATGATACGCATTGCTTGTCATAAATGTGTGTCGTCTATAGACGACGCGCAAAAGCGTGTCATCTCTCGTTATGACAGGGTCTTCCTTTTCACGCATTTGCGTGTCGTCTGAGCGTTTTACGACACGCATTCCGTGTCGTAAAAGGCTGTTTTTCTAGTAGTGCTTCAATCTTATATCACATAATTTTTTTCCAAAGCTTACTTGTTGTTGATTACACTGATGACACAAGTATCTTCTTATAATGATTTGCTCTTATTGAGTTCTGAACTTGTTTGAAAATTAAGCCACCTACGAAGCTTGTTAAAAGAGGCGCTTCGATACTTCTCCATAAGTATTCGATTGTAATTCATGGGAAACCACACAAGAACTTTGATATCTCTCTTGATGTCAAAGGAAGAGTATCTTTGCCCGGGGTCTTACTACCTTTATATCAAAGTTTCTTTGATATCACAATTTCTAAATTTTTCTTATTTTGATTCTATCTTCTTTTTATCACATTGGCATTGAAATCCTCCAGGTTTTGAGTATTACCAACTCAGACCTAGATTTCACAAAGTCTAGCTTATGATTTCATGTATTATTCCTATAAGTGAATGAGGCCTAACCTTAACTGATGATGATTGGTCCTTGGTTCCTCACGGAGATTGGTGACTGTTCAATTCTTTTGGGAATGACAAAGTAGTCGTTGGAGGTGATGTTCCAGTTGATTTTTCATGGCTCAAGAGAAAGTGCTAATTACTTTTACACGTGGCGGAAGTGGGTTATTTCGTTTCAGTTACCTACATTACACATGACATTGGCTTATTGGATTGTGGTTTGAATTTTAATTTGATGCCAATTATAAAAGACGACGTGGTGATACAAGTTCATCTTTCTTATTCCCCACATTTTCACAATAGCCCTAACCTTACTTTGTGATCAAAATCTAAATTTTCTTGATCATCATGTCTACTACAAACACAAACATCAATCAATTTAATACAACTATAGACGAAGTCTTTGTTCCTAACATGAAGGTTCAATCCAATGACGTATAGTTTAATCCTATAATCAAATATTACCCTACAGAATTGAGGATGGTCGTTCAATGTATGAATGGTTCTATACCCACACATGCTTTGACTACTTCTTTTGTAATTGTGATGAAGTGGTTATCACTTTCTATTTCGACATCTATCTACAACAAGTTAGAAGAGATTATTACATTCCAGATGGCATTGCAAAAGAACAAGAGGTTGAACAAGAAACAATTCACCCAAATTCTTTAATTGTCATCAGAAGGTCAGTTCGACGTTCCTACGAATGAACAAGTACTCCAAATGTTCAACGAGATGGGTTATCAACCTCCAATTACACTTGTGAGTAGCTTCAAGAAGTCTAATCTTCCAGGGGTATGAAATTTTTTCTTTTGGATCACACTTCATTGTTTAAATGGAAGAAGTTTTGATCTCGACAAGGCAAAACTTCAATTCTATTGAGTCATGGAAGGTCTTTACTATGGTATGAATGTTGATTATGCTTCATTGCTTTGGGTTGAGTTTTCTTCATCAGTTAAGCACTCAAAGAAGACGACTGAGATTTCCAATGCTTGTTTTTGGAGTCTCATTTTATATGAAGTTTATATTCAGGATGGTATTCTAATTCCTAAAGATGTTTAGGTTGCCGAATTCTCTCATCTTCATATTCCCAAGTCTGCTATTAATGATCCAATTCTTTTTCCTGCTGTTGGTCGGATTCCTGATGCCATGCTCAATTTGGTACCTTCTACGAATTCATTATTGGTTCAATATAAAGATTCCATGGATTCTACTTGTCCTGTTGCTATACCAAAGAAGGTAACATTTAAGACCACTGAAGGAACATCCACATATTCACAAGTTAGAAAGAGGAAATCAAAGTCGAAGCCTATAGTTGTTGAGAAAGATGCTTCAGTGAAAAATGTTCATGAGAGGACTGGGAAAGGTGGTTCTAAGAAGGTTAAAAAAGAAGTCACTAAGAATTCATTTGAAGGTGGTTCTGCGAAAGAAGTCCCAATATATCCTGTGAAGGTTGTTAACACAGTTGTTCTCGAGACTTCTATACCTGAGATTGTTTTTAGGATGTTCAAGAAGTTGAAGACGGAGTCGACGTCTTCAGGGGTGGTTATTAAAGATATTACTGAGAAAGAAGCACAAGAAAGCAGAAAATGAAAAGTTGTAGGTTTATTGAAACGAATTAAAAATCTTAGGGATTTGACTGACGAAGAGCCTTCTACAAAAGCTACGACACCATTACGAAATTTTGAGGCTGACAGAGATAGTGAAGAGACTAAGGATGAAGTGTTTGGGAATGACGATCTTACACTTCATGCTTCACCTCGAAAAGATACCAATGTTGAATCGAATTTTGAGGAGATACGTATTCCTGATGACACTGTGAACGCATCTGATGTGGATACAAACATCGATTCTAGTGAACCAATCATTACTTCAATCCCTTGAGAAGACGATTATCTCACCCCCCCCCCCCCCGAAGTTCCTATTTTTGAGTCCCATGTTGAAGAGCGAAGGACTTCAAACATTAGTGAACACTTATCTAATAAGGACTCAAATGTTAACATGGGTGAAGGGAGTTCGACATCAGCCATTAGTACTTCAACTGTTCCACCACCACCACGTTCGTCACCACTACCAACTTAAACTATTATTCCAACATTAATTCCTATCACTACCTTATTTTATTCTTAATAAATAGAACCAGAGATGGAGACTAATGAATATGAGGACGAGGATGAAATGGTTGGATTTGCTGAGTTAGAGTTGAATCCTGAATAAGACAATATGGATGATAATTCCATAATGTCACGACAAGCAATATAAGATTCTCAATTATAAACTCACTTCGATTCTTTGATTTTTGAATGATAGTGTTGCGAAGTTCACTGTGGTTGCGAAAGAAATCGAATTTTTGTTGAAAAGTCAAGAGTCCAGAACACAGATCTTGGTTAACAATACAATTACTAGTTTACAAGAAAAACTTTTTGTTCAATCAAGTACTTACAAACAAGAAGTCTAAGAATTGTGAAATGTTGCTCGAGAGCGACATGAGATTTTTGAGAAGCTTGTGAACTCTTCCAAAGAACCAATCGCGTCGAAGCTCAAGGAGTTTAGTGATTTGTTTTCAAAAGAAGTTTTGAAGCTTGACAAGTTTTGTGAAGGGATTAAAGATAAGTTTGATGTTCTATTGGGAGCCGCTTGTAAAATGATAGAAGATATTCGTTCTTTCAATAAGGGCTATACTAAAGAGTTGAAGCTTAAGAAAGAAGTAGATGGGAAGGTGTTTGAAGATTCTTTTACTGCCTTTCATAACTCCTTATCACAGGTTGATTTTTTGTCAAACTCTTTGATCTCTCAAGCGTAAATTTCTTCCATGCTTTCCTCTGTGGAATCATGTTTCATGATGGATCTTTCACACATTCTTGATTTAGTCCTTCGTTTACCAACCAATGCTCTACATCTTATTGTGAACATGTCACAAGGGGGAGAAAAGGGATTGCTTCATCAAAGGACAGTGGGGAAGATCAATGCAAAGTTGTTGGGAAGTTAATTTCTACTCAACTTTGAATTTCTTTATCAATGAAGGCAATAATGACAACTTCAACAAAAACGTTTGCTTCAAATGTAGAAGTTGATTTATCTAGGCTGTAATCTAAGAAATGGATAAACATTGGGGAAGGAGGTTCAAGTTCTTTAACAACCAATCCTGTTATGATATATGACCCTATAAACTGGATTTAGTTGTAAAACCAAATAAAAGCTACACCATTGAAAACTTCGATCTCGATCAACTGGATTTCCCAGTTAATCTTTTGTTGTTCGTCTTTCTAGAGTTCAAGCTTGTAGAGAGTTATAAGGATAAAGATGAGTTTAAGAAGCTGAAAATTTGTTTTCATGTTGTGTTTGAAAGAATGAAGAGTATGTCTGGTCCTTGGTGAAAATCGTCAAGATTGTGTCGATTACTCCTAATGCTTTGTTTGAAGGAGTTTTGCAAAATTATCGATACAGTGTTGTCCGAGAAAACAACTTATTATTTGATTTCACCATTACAAATTTCACACTGATGAATCTCAATGATCTTATTACTGTTACGAAGCTCTTGGGCGATTTGAGCAAATCCTAAATACAAGGATAAAGCTTTATATATCATTGGATATACACACAAAGACCTTCTTAGATACCTATTTTGCTCACTTGGCTCGTATGGATATTCATCTCTCCATTTCCTTCAACAAAAAGTGAAAAGTTCCTAAGGCTATGTTGAAAGGGAAAATGAACATTAATGAATGTGAAGATGGAGAAATTATTCATAAACCGCTGGGAGTTGTTTTCTAGGGAAAAGACAAGAAGGGAGGAAAGAAGGAATTCCTATTGTGTACAAATGATGTAGAAAAATACTCCAATCAACATCTTTCTTGTATCAAATTCGTTAATAATCTTGTATAATTATCGTGTTTTGCAAGATTGATAGCTTAAAAGCGAATATTATTAAATATTATATGATTTTGAGCGTTAAGTTCTAACAATATAGTTTTATGAGATTTGAAGTAAAACATTGTTTAGAATCATTCGGAAAAATATTGGAAGTGATGGGAAGTCTTATAAGATTCCGATCAAAAAGTCAATTATCTAAATTAACAAAAATATAACATTTAAGTTGGAAATAAGTAAACTAATGTTTTTGAATATTATCTCGTTAGAAACGTTTATGCGAAAACCTCATCAAAATCCGAGTTATAACGAAGAAGCCATGACTTATCAAAGTTTTGCGACAGAACCGGCACGACGCCATATGACGTAAAAAGTGAGTTTACGATAAACCACTTTCTTTAGATTTAGTGATCTAAATGAAAGTCGTAGTATTCGTTAAACCAAGAACTTTCAAAAAAAGAACGTCAAAATATGAGTTGGTATGAGAAAGTTATGATTTTTCTAAAATTCGGCATAGTAGTGTACAACTCGAAATTCGAATTATAGATTGAGCAATTTTTAGCTGACACACCTAAACGAGAATCTAAGGTCTCGTCAACAGTAGTTCAACGATAAAAACACAGAAGAAAACGGACATCGGATAAAGAATTTATGATTTTTTAACAGACTTTTCTTGTCCCGACTGTTAAAAATATATTATTAAAAATGAAGTCAAAATTAGCCTACAGATTCTAAACGAAAGTTGTAGAGTGTAATTTCACCTACACGTGGATATAAAGAACATAAAAAATGGATCATGTGTGCGAAAGATATTAATTTTTGAAGTTTGATGCACAAACTTCGAGATTTAGGAAAGCTCACGACGTGAAGCCGTCCATCGACACCTTTCAAGCCTAGAACACACGTGGAAATCCTACGAACTGATCAGGATAAACTCACAACACGAGCTTATATGGCTCACGACGCGAGAGTCGAATTTTCGACCTATAAATAGAGGACCAACCCTCGTGCTTCCGTTTACACAAAAACGCAACCCTCTCTTCTATATTGCTGATTTTGAGCCATTTTCCCTAGTCGATGATCGTTAATTGCTGACAGTGTCTAGTCAGATTCTACCGGCAAAACACATTTAAGGGGTAATTTCATTGCAACATTCGGTTATTTCACGGTGAGTCCAATATAGGGACAATTTTATTTTATGTGTTATATGTGCAATGTGCTTTCCTGTTTTATTCTGGTATTGGTTCTATACCGTTGATCATGTAGAGCATGTGTTGTATCACTTCTGGTATTGGCTTTAAGCCTTTGGCCATGTAGAACATGTCTCGTATTATTCTGGTTGTAGATTTATGCCTTTGGCCATGTAGAGCATGTCTCGTATCACTTCTGGTATTGGCTTTGTGCCTTTCGCCATGTAGAGCATGACTCATATCACTTTTGGTATTGGCATAGGGACAGACAGGGCTGAAAGCCTGTATATTCTAGCAAAATGATAATCAGAAATTGTTTATTATTTTTTTTTTGCCACTTGAGCTGAAGTCTTATGATGTATATCATGTTGAAATTTTTATGTCTCATTGATTGTAAATCTTTGAATCTAATCATTGGTTGATATGGAAAGTTTGTCATCTGGTACACATATGCCTTTTTTCTTCTTTGTCCGTCTTTGGTTCTGTCATATTGTTATATATATGGCATAGCGTTATATTGTAACTATTGTTGAACTCACTAAGCGTCACCCGCTTATCCCTCTCAGTGTTTAACTATTGTAGGTGATAAGCATCCAGTATAGTTATGTATTGTTGGAAGATTTAGAATATTTAATACTATTACTTTTGTACTTAGTGTTCATATATGTATATGAATTATAAATTCTTGGGTAGTTATGTAATACATAAAACTTTGTAAAAATCCCTCTTTCAAAAAAAAACTTTGTAAAAATCTTAATAGTTGGTTTTTATCCATGCTTCTTAATATTTAGACTATCAATGTAAATTATATTTATGAATATGCATGTAGCATGTTTGGAGTAATATGGTAAAGTTTAGAGAAGGGGTTCTCTCAATCATGGTATCAGAGCAGTAGTTTAAGCGAACTAAATCCCACGAATTGGTATTTAGACTTAAGCTATTGGAAGCTCAATATATGAACAGATTCCTTGTAAGTATATGGATACAAACCATAGAAACACTTAAGTGGAGTACTAGGTAATGGTAAATCCTAATATTCTAAAATACTATGTTACTCCAAATTTTCAGAGCAATGCTTGAACAAGTGAGTAGTCATACACCAGATGTAGGTGGGGATCCTCATCCTGATGAAGGAGATACTCCAATATCTCCTCGTGAGGAGCGACTTATGGATAAACTTACTGGTGTTATTTGGCAAACTCTCGAAGAACACAAAAAGGATAGTGATAAAGGTAAAGAGAAAGCCACCGAAGAATCTTCAAAAGGGGAGGCGAAACGTCCCTCATTCAAAACTTTCAAGAGTAATGGTGCTACAAAGTTTTCAGGTGTTCTTAATCTCATTGTTGTTCTTAACTGGATCCAGAACACATAAAAAGTATTCCGTATTTCTCATGTGGTTAATGAAGACAAGGATAATTATGCTTCTGCAATGCTCATCAGAGAAGCCTTAGTCTGGTGGGAAGCAACATTTGAAGCTCTCAACGAGTATGACCAAGATAATTTATATTGGGAAATGTTTAAAACTCTCTTCTTAGGAAAGTATTGTCCTCTAGACATGAGGATAAGATTAGAGAAATAATTCCTCGAGCTTAAACATGGAGGAATGACTGTGAATGATTATGAAACTCAATTCAATCAAAAAACACGGTTTGCTGCAAAGTATATTCCAACTGAAGATGATAAAATTCAGTTATTCATGGAAGGACTTCGGTATGAAATCCATGATTTCATGGTCAATCGGGATGTTCTGTCATTTGATAAAGCTGTTAAGTATGCACGAAATCGCAGGCACGACTTAGAGATACGTGGTGCCACTCTTTCTGTTCCGAAGCATCCACATGTCGATCAAACGGTTTCTGTTTCCTCTATTTCATCAGCTTAATCTGCTCGATCTGATCCTGGCAAACAAGTACAATCTCATAATACTTCTCGTGTTCGTGGTAGGTCTTAATCTTTTTCTCTTCAGTCACCATCGTGTCAAAAATTTGGAAAGAATCACCAAGGCCAACGCAGAACAGAAAAATAATCGGTGATCTGTTATGGATGTGGAGAAATGGGTCACATGAAGCCTATTTGCCCAATGAATAATGTTACATGATTTGCTTGTGGTGTTACTGGCCACAGGAAGTGTTTCTGCCCTACTCTTACTAGTCAAATGGCGGGAAGTCAAGCTTCTATTCAACAACCAGTAAATACCTTAAATAAAAAGGAGGAGGTGCCAAAAGCTAAAGTCCGTGCATTTCAGATTACCACAGAGGAGGCACGCGAAGACCCGAATGTTTTGACCGATACATTTTTCGTCAATTCTAGACATGCTCACATCTTATTTGATGCCTCAGATTCTATTGTGTCTGATAAATTTGTGCGTTCTTTTCAAATTGCTTGCTATGCACTCAACCGTTTCATGTAGATACAGTGGGAAGTGTATCATTACTTGCTGATAAAGTCTATAGAGATTGTGTAATAGAAATTGAAAGTTATAATTTTCTTGCTAACCTGATTCCTATCTCCTTGCCCAACTTTGATATCATTCTCGGCATGGATTGGTTGTCAAGGATCCGCACAGAACTCTTGTGCTATGAAAAGATAGTACAAATTCCTATTGAAGGGGAGAATCCTATTTCTGTCTACGATGAACAAAGAATTGATCTTTAAAATAATATCTTTCCTAAAAGCTCGTAAATTTATATCGAAGGGGTGTTCTATTTATCTAGCCTATACAGTTGATATCTCAAAAGAGGGGAAGAAAACTGTAAATGATGTTCCCATTGTTAATGAATATCCTGATGTTTTCCCCGATGATTTTCCTGGACTTCCTTCGTATAGACAAGTAGAATTCCGAATTGACCTTATGCCTAGTGCTACCCCAATTGCAAAGACACATTATCGTCTTGCACCCGTTGAGATGAAAGAAATGATGATTCAAATGCAGGAATAACTTGTTAAGAAGAAGGACGGATCGAATCGAATGTGTATTGATTATCGTGAGCTAAATAAGGTAACTATCAAGAACAAGTATCCACTACCTCACATAGACGACCTACTTGAACTTCAGGATGTTAGCTATTTCTCGAAGATTGATTTGAGATCTGGCTATCATCAGTTGAAAGTTCACAAGTAGGATGTATCGAAGACTACTTTACGTACTCGTTATGGGCATTTCGAATTCCTTGCCATGCCATTCGGTTTGAAAAATGCTCCTGTTTTATTCATGGATATGATGAATCGGGTATGTCTTCCAATGATCAATAAATCTATCATCGTATTCATTGATGATATTCTAATCTATTCCAAGTCTGAAGCTGATCATGCCATTCATATTCGTGAAATATTAGAACTTCTTTGAAAGGAGAAATTATATGCTAAATTCTCAAAATGTGAATTTTGGCTTCGCCAAATTCAATTTCTCGGCCATGTGATTTCTGGTGATGGTATATCAGTAGATCCTACCAAAATTGAAGCCATTTAGAATTAGGAAGCGCCCCGTAATGCTTCTGAAATTCATAGTTTCTTGGGTCTCGCAGGGTATTACCGGAGATTCATTAAATATTTTTCATGTATAGTTGTACCTCTCACAAGTCTTACACGAAAGGAAGAAAAGTTCGAATGGGGTGAAACCCAAGAAAAAGCTTTCTCAACTTTAAAAGATCTTTTGACTCATGCTCCAATCTTATCACTCCCAGAAGGTGATAATGATTTTTCCATGTATAGCAATGCTTCAATGTTGGGACTCGATTGTGTGTTGATGCAACGTGGTAGAGTAATAGCCTATGCCTCAAGACAACTGAAAGATTATGAAAATAATTATCCCACCCATGACCTCGAACTCGCTGCAGTAGTATTTGCCTTAAAACTTTGTAGGCATTATATTTTTTGGTACAAAATGCGAATTGTTTGCCGACCACAAAAGCCTCAAGTATATATCCAGTCAGCAAACTTTGAATATGAGACAACAGCGAGCCATGGAGCTTATCATAAACTATGACTGTGAAATCCCTGTATCATCCTGGAAAGGCCAATGTAGTTGCCGATGCACTTAGCATAAAGGTTTATCATAATAGCGTGTGTTATGTTATTAGTCACACTACAGTAAAGTTCAGTATTCTTGATGAACTAGAAAAATGGCAAGTAGAGGCCTTAAAGCTAGAAAATGTGAAGAAGGAAGGGATTGTACATTATGCTCATATATTAATTGATGATCCACGTAGATTGAAAGTATTTAAGAAATGGATATGGATTCCAGAGATTGGTGGATCAAGACAGAAGATTTTAGATGAAACTCATAAGTCTAAACTGTTAATACATCCTAGTACAAGTAAAATGTACTATGATGTATGGGCTGGTTATTGGTGGCCTGGATTAAAGAGAGACATTGGAAGATACGTGCAGGAATATTTAGTATGCTTACAAGTCAAAGCGGAACACCATCCATGGATTTTATTACCAAATTGCCAAAGACCGCGAGACAGAATGATAACATTTGGGTAATTGTCGACCGACAGACTAAGAGTGCACATTTTATTGCCATGCTTAAAACAACTCCAATGGAGAAATACGCATAAGTATACTTGGATGATATTGTTGCAAGACATGGTGTGCCACTAAACATTATTTCCGATCGTGATACTCGCTTCACTTCTCATTTTTGGGTGACTGTGCAATGTGAATTGGGATCTCGGGTTGCTCTCAGCACAAACAGGGGAAGATATGCTTCGTGCATGTGTCTTGTAATTTGGAGGTAACTGGGACAAGTACTTACCTCTTGTCAAATTTTCATATAATAACAGTTACCACACTTCAATCAAAATGGCACCATATGAAGCATTATATGGTCGTAAATGTCGTACTCCATTATGTTGGTGTAATGTAGGACAAAAAATATTTGAAGGCCCTAAAATGATTCAAGACACCACTGACAAGATTCAAATTATACGAGAAAGAATGAAAGCGTCCCAGGATCGACAAAATTCCTACGCAGAAAAGAAGAGATGAGCCATAGAATTCTAGGTGGGTGATTTTGTAATGCTGAAAGTATCCCCATGGAAAGGAATTATTCGATTTGGGAAGAAAGGAAAATTGAGTCCTAGATTTGTTGGTCCTTTCAAAGTCGTCCAGAGAATTGGTAAGCAAGCATACCGCTTGGAATTGCCTGGAATTCTGGCAGATATTCATGATATATTTCATGTGAGCATGTATGATGAAACTGGATGATAAATTAAGATACGTAGAAGAGCCCGAAGAGATTATAAACGAGAAAACAATTGAATTGCATAATAAAGTGGAGTTGGTGCTTATCAAGTGGAAACACCATCGAGGCCCAAATTATAATTGTGAAAATAAGAATGAGATAAGAGCGAAATATCCCGATTTGCTTAAATCGTTGTAATTTCAGGGACGAATTCCTCAAAATGAGGAAGTATTTGTAACATACACGTTAATAATCTTGTATAATTATCGTGTTCTGTAAGCTTGATAGCTTAAAAGAGAATATTATTAAATATTATATGATTTTGCGCGTTAAGTTCTAACAAGATAGTTTTATGAGATTTGAAGTAAAACCATGTTTAGAATCATTCGAAAAAATATTGGAAGTGTAACACCCTAAAAATTCAAGCCAATTTAAACTTTTAAAAACATTTCAAATCCATTACTATTACAAACTTGTTTTCAAAATGTATCATATCAGAGTATCCCAGAAACAAAGTCATAAAAGGTGAGGAGTTGTACGATCACGCCTTTGCCTTGCCTCGATCCCCTAAAGTACCTGAAAGAATTAACTGAAACTGTAAGCCCGAAAGCTTAGTGAGTTACCCCCAAAATACTTATACAAATACAGTCCCAATAAACATATCATAACAACTGAAACAGCTTGTAATGGTCGACAAATTTACAAGCTGGACTACCCCTGGGCCCTCAGTACGAGTCTGGAATGCCTACCGGGCCCTCAGCTCGTATCTGGAATGCCATCGAGCCCTCAGCACGAGTCTGGAATGCCTATCGGGCCCTCGGCTCGTATCTAGAATGCTCCCGAGTCCTCAGTATGAGTCTAGAATGCCTATCGGGCCCTCACCTCATATCTGGAATACTCTAGGGTATGTTGGCTACCGCACAGAGCAGTACCACCTCAAACCATCCCACTTCACATGTCGACATGTAACAGTTAAATGCACATACAGGTAATCAATCAGTATCATAGGTAGCCCCACCGACCTACCAAACTAGCATAACAACTGGCATACATTACTAACTCAACTCAACATATCAGTAACTACTAAGATATCGAATCCAATGGGCCGGCCTTGGTGCCTTAGACCCCTTAGTATAGTGAGGATAACTCACCTTGCAACTGCCGAACCAAACCACAAAAGCACAATCCTGAAGCACTGCCCCAAACTCCAACACATATAGCCATCAATGATCCATTGACATAAATATCCAAAATTACCATAACACCCCTGAAGGTCAAACAGGTCAAAGTCAAAATCCTGGCCAAAGTCAACCTTCCTGATTGACTCTACTCGCCGAGTCAACCCGTCGACTCGTTGAGTTCTCAAACTCAAAAAACTCTCATAGCACGACTCAACTCGTCGAGTCACCCCCAAGACTCGTCGAGTCCAACGATCTTTGAATGCCATCATGTCTAACTCGCTGAGTCGCCAACCGACTCACTGATCAGAAGCTTTAACCAAAAGAGATTGGGGTTCTGCGACCTAACTTGCCGAGTCCAAGAACAGACTCGTCAAGTCCATGGCAATCTTCAACAGACTCGCCGAGTTGTTCTTCTAACTCGTCGAGTTCATGCCTATCTTCATATGACACGCCGAGTCCACCTAAGGAACTCGTCGAGTCTCTTTAGTCCTTCATTCATACAGAGGCTTTTTGAGCCATGCAAAGGCTCCAAACTATAGATCTACTCTTCTAGGGCATGATTCTCACGTAAAGTTGCAAACTTTACGTGAAACCAAGGATTTAAAGGTCTAAGTCACTCTAGGGCTAGGATTTAAGACAAAGGGGCTTCACCAACAACTCATTGACTGATGCTTTATGACATTCTAGACCAACACAGGTCTAGATCTAGAGTAGCAACTTCAGATCTGAACTCCAAACCTGAAATAGATCCCAAACATACCAAAATGGCCCCAAATCTCATCCATGAATAGATCTAGATGCAAAAGAGTGAAGGTAAC
Source organism: Lactuca sativa (assembly GCF_002870075.4). Lineage (NCBI taxonomy): Eukaryota > Viridiplantae > Streptophyta > Magnoliopsida > Asterales > Asteraceae > Lactuca > Lactuca sativa. The sequence goes on along the minus strand of NC_056625.2, from coordinate 69,197,880 downwards.
AACTTATTACCTCCAAGGTGTGCTCAAACTGAAATAGATTCGGGATCTACACCACTCTCTTGATGCAATCCCTTTTGATCTTCAAGTTTCTTCCACTAGAAACAACTTTCAAAGCTTCAATCTCTCTCCAAAGGCCTCACACACACAAGCTTAGGGTTTTCTGGTTCTCAATGGCAATAAGGAGGCTGAGAGGACATAAAGTCGTTTAAATAGGGTACAACCCTCGAGATTAGGGTTTTTCTCATTCAAGCACCAACTCGTCGAGTCCAGCTTCCGACTCGGCGAGTTGGTCATTTAATTCGTGACCCAAAACCCACTCCGACTCGGTGAGTAAGCATACCTACTCGTCGAGTCTCTTCTTCGAAATTACACTTTAAACCCTTAAATCCTACTTCTGAAATTCAGGATATTACAGGAAGTGATGGGGAGCCTTATGAGATTCCGATCAAAAAGTCAACTATCGAAATTAACGAAAATATAACATTTAAGTTGGAAATAAGTAAAACAAATGTTATTGAAAATTATCTCGTTAGGAACATTTAGGCAAAAACCTCATCGAAATCCGAGTTATAACGAAGAGGTCATGGCTTATCAAAGTTTCATGACAGAACCGACACGACGCCATATGACGTAAAAAGTGAGTTTATGATAAACTACTTTTTTAGCTTTAGGGATCTATATGAAAGGCGTAGTATTCATCAAACCGAGAACTTTCATAAAAAGAACGTCCAAATCTGACTTTGTATGAGGAAGTTATGATTTTTCTAAAATTTGGCATAGTAGTGTACACCTCGAAATTCGAATTATAGATCAAGCAATTTTTAGCTGACACAACCTAAACGAGAATCAAAGGTCTCGTCAATAGTAGTTCAACGATAAAAAGACAGAAGAAAATAGACGTCAGATAAAAAAGTTATGAATTTTTAATGGACTTTTCATGTCCCGGCCTGTTAAAAATATATTATTAAAAATGAAGTCAAAATCAGCCGACAGAGTCTAAATGAAAGTTGTAGAGTATAATTTCACCTACATGTAGATATAAAGAACGTCAAAAATAGGGCATGTATGCGAAAGATATGAATTTTTGAAGTTCGGAGCACAAAGTTCGAGATTTAGCAAAGCTCACGACGTGAGCAATTATAACTCACGACGTGAGGTAGTCCATCGACGCCTTTCAAGCCTAGAACACACGCGGAAAGCCTACGAGTTGATCAGGATAAACTCACGACGTGAGCTTATATGGCTCACGACGTGAGAGTCGAATTTTCGACCTATAACTAAAGGACCAACCCTCTTGCTTCCGTTTACACAAAAACGCAACCCTCTCTTCCGTATTGACGATTTTGATCCATTTTCCCTAGTTGACGATCGTTAACTGCTGACAGTGTCTAGTCGGATTCTACCGGCAAAACGCATTTAAGGGGTAATTTCATCGCAACATTCGGTTATTTAACGGTGAGTTGAATATAGGGACAATTGTATGTTATGTGTTATATGTGCAATGTGCTTTCCTGTGTTATTCTGGTATTGGTTTTATACCATTGATCATGTAGAGCATGTCTCGTATCACTTCTAGTATTAGTATTGAGCCTTTGGCCATGTGGAGCATGTCTCGTATTATTCTTGGTTGAGATTTATGCCTTTGGCCATGTAGAGCATGTCTCGTATCACTTCTGGTATTGGCTTTGTGCCTTTCGCCATGTAGAGCATGACTCGTATCACTTTTGGTATTAGCATATGGATAGGTAGGGCTGAAAGCCTGTATATTCTAGCAAAATTATAATAAGAAATTGTTTATTTTCTGTTCCACTTAGGCTGAAGTCTTATGATGTATATAATGTTGAAATTATTGTGTCTCATTGATTGTAAATCTTTGAATCTAATCATTGGTTGATATGGAAAGCATGTCATATGATACACATATGCCTTTGTTGTTCTTTATCCCTATTTGCTTCTGTCATATTGTTATATATATGGCATAGCGTTACATTGTAACTATTTTTAAACTCACTAAGCGTCACCCGCTTATCCCTCTCAGTGTTTAACTATTGCAGGTGATAAGCATCCAATATAGTCATGTACTCTTGGAAGATTTAGAATAGTTAATACTATTACTTTTGTACTTGGTGTTCAAATATGTATATGAATTATAAATTCATGGGTAGTTATGTAATATATAAAACTTTGTAAAAATCTTAATAGTTGGTTTGTATCCATGCTTCTTAATATTTAGACTATCAATGTAAATTATATTTATAAATATGCATGTAGCATGTTTGGAGTAATATGGTAAAGTTTAGAGAAGGGGTTCTCTCATTTCTAGTATCATGTTTCACATCAACAACTGCCAGAAGAATTTGAAGGAAGCCAGGTCGGAGATTAGGAAGATCATCTTGTGGTACATAGAGATTCGAAAAGTTTTGTTGCAGACGATAAAGATACTACCCTCAGTTTGTAAGATTCGGCATAAATCACAAAGGGGGAGAATGTAAAGTCTATCTATTTTGTGATATGTCAAACCTTAGGTAGTTGTCTTGATTATGAATGTCCACAAGACATCGTTATGTATGTATTTACTTGGCATAGTTAGAGGTTCGCTATTCAGTGTCGAATTCCTAGTATTTTTTGTATCTGTGAGTATCATATAAATATGGTAGGTACATAAATGAGTTGTAACTTTTGGTACACTTATGCAATGAATTTTCTCTCTCATTATAGCTTCACTTGTACTAATTCTAGATAATAGAGCTAAATCAAGATCATAATTAGATCTCAGTGTTCATATTTACTTTGATTTACATTACGATTGATTGGATCTTAATTCAAACATCGTTTCAGACCCATCAACCGAGTAAGAAATCTCAGGTCAAACCTGTTTATTTTCATGTTGGGTCGCAGATGATATCTAGAATTGTTACCTGTAATCATTCGACCCCAAACCATCATCATGACCGTAAAGTAGAATTTGTATAGTTTTTATGTTAGCTATATATTAGAAAGATTCTAGATACTATTAATTGTGTAGTAAAAAGATTCTTAGATACTACTTTCTACGTCTCATAAATAAATTATTTTGTGTAAATTTAAATTCGGTGATTATATAAGAAAGTTTACTTATTTATTTAAATTTTGATTTATTCAAAATAACAACTTATTAGAGAATTTTTATTGAAGTATACTTTCTTTAATAAGTCTTAACTTTCAGATATTTGCCACATTTATTTCAATCTTCTATTTTTTGGAATATATATTTATTTTTTTAAGTACTTCTTAAACATTATTCGTATATAGAAGCACAAACAAAAGTAACTTAATTTGCAACCGTCTAACCTAAAATAGAATCACTACAAGAAAAAGGAATTAGCGACGATAAAAGTCCTTGTAAAAATTAAACATGTCGCTAGTGATGCCTTTATTTCTTGTATTGAATGTAGTTACTTGCAACCAATTTAGCCTAAAATAGAATGTTGGAGGAGGCTTTTCACTCCTCAATATGGTACATGACATAAGCTTGGAAGTGGTTTACTAACATGTCGAAGAAAACACCCAGTAAATAATCAAAGCACCACAAACTGATTTGAAGGTAGTCTTTCCAGGCATCTTTCCTTTATCACTCCTTAGCACCATACCTTCATATATCGGCCACCCATTTATCACACCAAACCCTGCTATAAATAATTGTCCAAAAAGTTCTTCAAACCTCCCATTGATCAAAACTTGCTTAATTCCAACCAAAAAGGCAAATAAGTTGACAATGGCAACAATGTTTATCGATACAAACAATGGTGAATCCACCCCAAAGGTGAAAACCCCTTGCTGATAACGTTTGGTTAACTCAGTGTCCAACACTTTGCTCGTAACATTGAATTCAAATGTTGACATGCCAAGAGATGTAACCAACCAATCGAAAAATGAAAAAAGGTAAGTCGAGCATCCAAATATCAACCACATTCTTTGGTAACTCCACCACTTTCTGAATGTTGATCCCGCCACTACATAATCAAGAAGACTTTTCCCATATGCTGCAAGGAAAAGAAATGCATACAAAGAAAACCAAGGGTCTGAAACCTGCATGCATGACAAAGTTGATTTTTTTTACATCCGTTAATCAACATTGTTTGTGTATATATGTTTATCAAAGATGCCATTATGTTTACACACCTTTGGGAATATAGCGGAAGAGTTTAAGAGCATTAGTTGGGGTAGAAAGGCATAGATAATAATAGGAATAGACCAAAAAGCACGAAAATCTATATATGCACAGCACAAGGCTTGGAGAGGGTTCATATACTTCATTCCGAATGTGAGAGGACTAAATTTGCACAAAGCTATTTGTAGCAAACCCATGTACCACCTTCTTGCTTGACTTAGAAAGTCATGGAGGGCTACCGGCATATTTCCTAGAAATGCAGCCCTAGTTGGTTTACATACGACAGACTTCCATCCTAAGCATTGAATTCTGAAACTCGTGTAGGCGTCCTCAACTAACGTACCATACCTAAACCCAATCTGCATTTAACTTAAAACATATTAACAATAACGGAACATTAATATGTAAGATCTTCCAAAATGCATGGTTTAACAAAATGGTTTAATGAAAATGTTTAATTAACATATTAAAGATAATTATAATGGGATGACAGGTTGACATTCAATAAATTTAAAGTTCGGATACCATTGAACTGTTGAATGAAAAAATAAACTTTTTATTTTAAATATGTTGTATTGAACTTTTTTTTAGTTCAACTTTATTATAAGAACTATATGGTAAAGTTATATGAAAAGTGAAATGTTAATGTGAAAATCCTTTAAATTTTATACAATTAATGGGGATAGCTAAGCATTAATTGTTGGAAAAATGTACCTCTGAACCCCATTTAGTGTTGTCCTCATAACTACAATCCGCAACATGGCGTGCTAAAGCTAAACCATTTTCTGAATCATTCGGTTCATTCCATATCCCTTGTGGCTCATTAGGTTTTCCAAGTAGAGCATCTCTTTTGAAGAAGGCGTTAGTGCCCATGAATGACATGCCATCTAAACCATCCATTCCTACACTACATATTTGGTTCTCAAGCACATGTTCGGTACAATAAGTATCGTTGTTGTTGATGTTGTAGAAACGTTGAGGAAATTGAACAAATGCAAGCTTTGGATCAACGTTAGGGTCCAAGAAATGACATAACATGCGAAGTGGTGTTTTAGGATCGTTGGAGTACATGTCACAGTCCAGGATGAGGAATATAGGTGCATTTGTCAATTTAGCTGACACTCGAAGCTACAAAAGCATATGGTGATTGCAATAATCAATTAATCACTATTGATGAGAATGCTACATATATAATATCAAGATCAATTACAATTACAAGAATTGATGTGATGATCATTGATCAAGAAAGCTAAGCGTACCAAAGCATTAATGGCACCAGCCTTAAAATGATGTGGGGTGGCTTTATTCTTCTCTCGTGCTACATAGAAGAGATTGGGCATGTAATGACCCGTTACATCTTTATCTTCGTTATTTTTCAGTAAAACCTATATGTACGTAATTAATATCATCATAAAATCTTAGTTTATTTTTGATAAATTATAAAAAAATGCATGTCAATTCATAATAGTTGATACAAATATATTAATAGATTGTATTTTAACTGTTTTTTTATTGTTATAAGTTTATCAAATATAACACAAATAAAAATATTTAAAATCAAAATTGAAAATAAAAACATTAAAAATCAAAAATAGCAATTAATTTGAGAGTAAAAAGAGTATTTAACTAGATTTGGCAAAGAATTGTAAACCTCAATCACAGTAGGATGTTGGTGACGTGTAAATTCATTTGTCCATTTGCGGAGAGCTTTGATTGCACGTTCGTCATTTATTTGATCGATATCAACGGTTCCTCGGTCCATCACATCTTTAATAGTAGCTTTCATGTTCTCGTACATTGTCTGCTTATAGTATTTAGTACACCTTAGTCTTTAGATAATTAATAAACCTTCGATCATTATAGGGTCAATATAGTCGGTTGTTTTGAATAAATTTTGATTAGCGAGTGTGATATATTTGTTGTCAAAAAAGGAGGCCGCAGACGTATAATAAATTAGATTAATAAATCAGGTTTTGCAAAATTATTATTCCAGCAAAAAGAAATTAATATTTGTACAACTCATTACAAATTTTTTTTATCCTTGATATAAAGACACTTATAAATCACTAACCAGTAACCACCTTATCAATTTATTAATTTTTATATAATTATCGCTTACATTTAATATATAACATTTCAAATCATATATTTACTTAATATTTGTACAAATTCTATCTTATTAAAAAGATAAATATTGTAGAGAAAATATATGATCATGAATGATGATAAATTAGTTAAGTTGAATACAAAATACTCTTTAAAACAAGTTATCAGATGATGGGACTTTAAGATATATGATGATGAAGTATTTAAAAATGCTTTTGAAAATAATGCAACCTATTACGAAGAGTATGCAATAAAATATTTCTGTTAAATTAATGTGTCCAAACTCAAATGTAACTTGATTTAACAAAAATATAATCTTCAAAGTTAATCATTATTATGTTCCAAAATTGATAACGCATCATCAGTGTTAAAATAATAATAATAATCGTGTTTTCTGATTTGTGATTTGACATATGGGTTCAATTACAATGTTTTTGAAGATTCCGTGGTAATGAACTTCCGATCTTCGAAAAAGACAGTCGGTATATATTTGAGTTAACAAATAACGTTTTTACTGAAAGGAGTAAAAACAATGTGGCCATCTTCTAAGTAAAAATATAATTAAATAATTAACTAACCATCTCCACTTCTTTCCATCTTTTCTTTTTTTCGTGCTATACATATTGTATATCTATCACAAGCGATTTCTAGAGAAAATAAAATTTGTAGTCATTATATTTTGGTTAAACTCCTTACAAATTTTCATAACAAAACTGTTGGATTCACAATGGTCAACCCATATTTCACAAATCTGTATAAACTTTACTAGGGAGGAAGAAAAGATCTGTAATAGTCAAACAGTGTTCCATATGCAATGAACGGATCTACAAAAATCGACTATATAAATCGACTACGAATATAATGATTATAGAAGAAAAAACTTATGATATGCAGAAGAAGCAACCTTTACCTGGATGTCATTTCTCTCAGGGAACAGAGATAGATCGTTTTCAAAGTAAACTTCAGGAGATCTATCCATTATATTATACTTTTTGCAATATGGCAACCAATGTTTCGCGAACTTAGCAGTCTCCATGAACGCAAACAACGTCAGCTGCGATCCTCCGTCGTCCGACAAATATACAGACAGCTTCTCTGTCGGATAGTCATACGCCAAAAGAGACAACACGGTGTTAAGAACCCCGACTGGTGGTTCCTTGAACGGATCAGCCGTGCAAACAAAGACATCCAGCCGTGGGTAATCGCTCTCCTTCGCCACTTGTGGCAGGTTCTCTGGAAAAACCTCGCGGTGCACCGGATTCAGGAAGAAAGGTTGCCATGCCACCCATAGGAAAGCAAGCACAAGATCAGCTACGAGCAGGAAAATGGTGGTGAAAGGAGAGTTGATAAGGTTACAATAATGGCGATAAATGAGTGCGAAAATGGCCACTGCGTAAACCACTGTGTAAAGTCGATTGAACCATCTTGTGGGTGAGGCTCTCTTTGTGTTAAGTGGAGCTTTCAGCATTTTGGGATAAGGAGCTTTGATAAGCGAGCTTGTCTGGCACCATTATAAATATATACAAACACCAACCTTGAGTTTGTGAGGTGAATACACTGTAGCTAAAAGTATTTCTGATATTGCATTGTTTACAACTTAATCACGTGGAAAAATCACACACGTGATTTCTTTACTCACAATTTCTTTATTTGTTTTCTTATAAATTACAGAAATGACCCTTACATATTCTACTCATAATAACTTATAACTTAGTCTTGTTTTCTTTCTTTTGTTTCACTTTTTACTCTTACAATATAATTAACCTGTCATTTGCAATCTATTTCTTTTTTATCTTTTCTTTTTACCCTTATAATCCAAGTGTTCTTACACCTTCTTCACAATAGATACTCTTTATATTTTTATTTGTCATTTGCGGTCATTTAACCTTTTTTTTTTCGTTTTTTATCATAAAAAACTACGTTTTAGTAAATACACGTTGCAAGATCGGTATAATACAATATTACCGACCTTATATATTTTTTTAGGGACAACTATAATGTTACTATTTGCAACCTTTTTTTTTTCTTTTTGCTTTTTACCTGTATAATCCGCATGTTCATACACCTTCTTTATAATAGATTATCTTTTTATTTTTACTTGCCATTTGCAGCCTTTTAACCTTTTCTTTTCATTTTTATCCTAAAAAACTATGTTTTTGTAAATACACGTTGCAAGATCAATATATACAATGCTACTGACCTTATATATTTTTCTACCAACAACTATAATGATATCTATCTTTTATCAATATAATTTTTATATTCAATTAAAAAATAGATTGGACCTGTCGCAACATGCAATTGACAAAAAACTACTCACAAAATCACTCACTTAAAATGCACAATGTACTACTTCTTTATATAGTTATGGTCCCTACATTCTTATGAATTATTCAAAAACATCCAACTTACAAAAAACAATCCCTAAACTCTTCTGAACTTTTGATAAATCACCAAATGCTCATTTCTTTTAAATTTTTACTGTTTTTTGGAAACAGTGATATATACAGGAAAAACGTAATAACCCGCGACAAATCACGGGCTCAAATACTAGTTTCTTAACATATAGTAGTAAAATAGTCCTTCATTCCGCGTGTCCATTCAACGATCCATTCTCATTCAAACTGAAATTCCTATTTTACCCTCCCGTCTTTACTATCAATCAATACAACAAATATTTTTTTTTTCGAGAAACACATATTATAGTATTTTACAATTTACGATGCACAAGTGTCCCATTTAAACTAATTTAATATTATACTCTACTATCAATACATAACGTGTTCACATTTAATAACCCTTATGATCATGCTTACATTTCGGCTAAGAATTTTATCTCTAGCTAGCATCAATCTCTTCGAATCCCTACAAAATAAATAAATAAATAAATAAATACTTTTTCTTTTGATAAGCTACAAAATTCACAATAATATAATTTTTTTTTGAAACAACAAACGAATTAAATGGAAACCTACTCATAATATTTCAACGAGCATTCCGGGTTCGAGCTTCTTTTCAGGGCAAACTCAGTCCCTATAGAGATTTCTAGAAAAAGATTCTCCACATGTGACACTACAAGAGTTAGTTTAAGGGAATCGTACTCCCAACATCATGCCCCACATAGGCATAAAACCCGCTGCATCAACCCAATTAGGCTGGACATCACTTGCTCATAATGATATAATTATCTAATACAAAACGTATACAATACAATACACTACAATTTAATTTTCTAATATACATTTAATTACAATACAATTTACTTTTGTGATATACACTTAAATTTCAAATTACTTCTCATGCTATAATTTCGAATCAAAAGATTACCATTCACAAGCCATTTAAAATTTATATCGGTTACTAGATGTGAGACCTGTATACTACACGCGTTGAATTAAAAAAAATAGCTAAATATCAAGGTGTATACATTAAACATTTTTTAAATTAAAATTTCAAAATAAATACAAACTAAATAATGAATAAGTAAGTAATTTAATATGTATTAATAAAAAAACTATGTAAATATTTCAAATATATTTATCGATTAAAACCTAACATCTTGATTATTGGATGGGAAATAGTCACGTTCCATTGAAATCTAGCAACAAAACACATCTGTAGTTGTATTTGGATAAAAATCTTAATTTCACCATCACATTAACAAATAAAAAAGCAAAATAAGTAGAATACTACTGAAAAATAGCATAACCTCAAAATTTGGTATTCTTTTATCTCTGTCCCAAGACACATATTTAGGACAACAACAATATTGTAATTCATATGATGGACTATGTGTGTGTGTGTTTTGTGGGTGGAGGAGGGGGTCGGGGGATTGTACTAGGGCTTAAGTCATTGATTTGCAAAATCGACATACAAGAAAATTGCATCATGCATAGGTTTGAATCCTGTTTCATTACTCTTTTCCTACTGAACACTATTCTGCTTAAGATGATGAAAGTTTAGTGGCATAGTAGAATCCTTCTTCATTTTGTATGACTGGATTTGTTAAATAACTTGTTCTTTATGATCCACATCAATTCCGCCTCTACTGATCAAGCAAGAACCATTCCAGTGTCAAGAATCTATATAATTGGAAACTTGCAAGCAGTATTTTATAAATAGTTGTTACTCATTTTAAATTTATATTATTATTTTCTTATAAATTGATGGTAAAGTGAAAGAAAAGATCATTGGGGAGAAGAGGGTAATACAATCATTTTACTACAATTAGGGAACACAAGTATTAACAAAGTCTCGAAAAGAGCAAATATGTTAAAAAACAATAAGGACGAAAAAAAGAGCTTACCTAGGGACCAAAGATGCTTGTTCCACATATAGCCTCTATTTTCTCAAAAATATAAACCACATTTCTCTACATTGTATTTATATTTCCATCTGGCATATCCACAACAAAAACAAGTTAAAAGTTAAATAAACAAAAGCAATTGTTTTAAAAAATATAAATGTATTTTAATTATCACCCACTTAGGTGATGAATTCTTGTTAATTAAAGTGAAACTGTAACACCCAAAAATTCAAGCCAAATTTAAACTTTTCCAAAACACTTAAACCATTTAATATTACATAGTTTGTTTTCAAATTACTAATTATCAGAGTATCCCAATATCAAATCATAAAAATCATAACAGCAGAAGGAGCGGTACGATCATGTTTTCGTCTTCCCGCGATCACCAGAGGTACCTGAAACAACAATTGAAACTGTAAGCCCGAAAGCTTAGTGAGCTACCCCAAAATACCAACCTCATAACCATATCATATAATCATATAAGCAAACAACATGCATAATGAGCCTTCAGCCTGACTGGACCGCCTCGCAAGCCTTCCGTCTATATGGACCGCTCTCCGAGCCTTCGACACGTCTGGACCGCCTCGCAGGGCCAACAGCCTATCCGGACCGCTCGTCGGGCCTTCGGTCTGACTAGCATACCCTCCTGGGTCTGTAGTATATCCGGACCACCCTAGGTATGTTGGCCTTCAGCACAAAGCAGGACCGCCTCAACCCAACTCCCAATCAAACAAACATGTGCACATACATATCATATGCTATCATAATAACAGTCAAACCGATCTAGTAGATCAAATAGCATAGCAACATCCTATAACCAGGACACCGACCTATCCAGGTAACTAACAAAGCATAATCCTATAACCATGATACCAACCAACCAGGCCACTAAGCATAAGCATGACATCATCCTAACTACCAGGATGCAAAACAGTAAACATATCATGTATTAATCCGGATACAATCCATAAAGGGCCGACCTTGGTGCCTTATACCTTGTTGATATAGTGAGGATAACTCACCTCACAATGTCGCACTGAAAATGATAGGCTCAAGTCTCGAATTACCAACGCAAACTCCACCACCTATAGTTATCATAAAACCCTTTTTCCATAAATCTCCAAATTACCAAAATATCCCCAGAGGTCAATTGGTCAACACTGGGTCAAGGTCAAAGTCAACAGTCAACGTCAACTGTAACAACCTGTTTTTCATTGATTCCTAACCTGAGGGTGTGGGCAGAATATCGGTTATCATAAGGATTAGGGCCTTTGAAAAGGCATGATCTAGGCCCATTTGGGTGCAGGTGATGTATTAGAAGTGATTTGTGTGTTCAGTTCTTGTTTTGGAACCTAGGGGTATTTCGGTAAATTGGCAGTTCGGGCTTTTGGTGGAAAATGGATTTTTGTTCGGAAGGTCTTAAGAAAGGTTTGATTTGTTAGAAGTGTAGAGCTTCTCATCACCTTTCCGTGGATATAAGGATCATCGGAATCGGACTGGTAACAAAGAAGTTATAGCCTTTGGAAGTTTTGTGGTTTTCAGGCTTAGTCGAGTACGCGGGGCGTACTAGGGAAAAAGGGATTACGTTGGGCGTACCTAGGATTACGCTGGGCGTAATGACCAGGAGTTGTCGCGAACGCTCTCTGGAGTACGATGGGCATACCAGAATTATGCTGGGCGTAATTTCGTCAGATCAGAACCCTATTTTAGGGTCTTGGACCCTATTTAAACTCCTTATATCATAACCAAACCCTAATATCTTCAGCCTCCACCCCTATAAACACTAGAAATCGTCATATAGCAACCATGGTGGCATTTTGGAGCTTATGGAGTCCATTTTTGGGATATTTTGCCCATTTTCAAGAAGATGGAACTTATTGCAAGGAAGGGAATCAAGGAGGAGCTTATGGATCTAGCTTTTAGGACTCATTTTCAGCTTGATGAAGGTATAAAGCTTTGAACTTGATCATTTATCTCTTACATCTACCATTTTTGGGTTTTGGTTTCTTTTGGTCCCAAGGTTGAAGCTTTATGGTTCCAAATCCGTTTTTAGGCTTGGGGTTGCCACCCTTGATGCTATTTGAGTCCCTAAGGCAGAAAGTTGCCATTTTGATGGTCTTAATGGGTTCATGCTTGAGTCAGGGTCACTTTTATGGACGTAGAATGCCATTTTTGGAGTTTGGGTTTATTTGGGGCATGCAAAGTCACAAAGTCAGTGACTTTATGGGTTTAGACGTTAAGTATAGCTCAGATATGTGATTCGGACTTATTGGATTAAGTTCAAGCACTTAATGGATGTTGTACATGAGCTGTTTGTACGCTGGGCGTACTATGTAGTACGCGGTGCGTACAATCCATTTGCTCAGTACGCTAATCGTACAGAAGAGGTACGCTAGGCGTACGCTCTCAGGAGGACTTGGGCCTTTATGGACTTTGGACCTTAGGCCCTAATGGTTTTGGGCTTGGATTTGCTGATAGTTGGGCCTGAATGCATCTTTGGGCCAATAATGGAATAGTTGGGTCTATTGGGCCTTGTGGCCTAATATAGAAATGAACTTCGCATTATGGGCCTCGAGTTGGGCCAATTCTTGGACTGGGTTTTTGTGGGCCTTCGTGGGCCAATTGGGTCGGGATTATTGACTAAGGAGAATATTGGGCTTTAGTATAAGGTCCATTAGAAAGGTCTGGGCCCAATTTGGAAAACTGGGCCATTGATGGATTTATGGACATTATAGTGTTGGGCTTTTTGTTTGGGTTTGGGCCTTAGTTTGAATCATATAGGGCCAGGGGTAGAATGGTCATTTCACCCAATGCATGGATTAAGGATTATACTATGGACCCAATTGCTAATTGGGTATATTGATTGGTAGTGGCAGCTCGGGAAGCTAGCGAGGCAGCAGCTAATGATTTCATAGGGGAAGCTTTTACAGTGCGAGGTGAGTCTCCTCACCATACCAATGGGTCTAAGGCACCAAGGCCGACCCATTATGTGTTACGATATATGTGTTAGCCATTCTGTGAATGTATATGCTTGTGATTGTGCTTTCATGAAATACCTCAGGGGGTTCCCGGGGCACTTAGGTGTAAGACCTTGGAGGGTTTCTTTGGCATCCTAGGTCAATGTCCTCGGGGGTTTCCCGAGGCGCTAAGGTATAAGACCTTGGAGGGTTTCCTTGGCATCCTTGGTCGAAGACCTCGGGGGGGGGGGGGGGGGGGTTCCTGAGGCATTGGGCTAAGACCATGTGGGAGTTCCCATGGCACCCGGAGTAAGACCCTGGAGGGTTTCTGTCACACCCCGAAACCGAAGGCGGAAACGTTCCGTGGCGGAGGATATCATGTATATCGCAACCAATGTACATAGTAAGCATAGTAAACATAAAACTTTACATCACATAGATTCATTTACATTTGTTTGAAAGTAAAGTTATACAAGTGATATACACACACACACACACACACACACACACACATATATATATATATATATATATATATCATATGAACAAAAGTAAAGACGTGTCTTCTACGTACTCCGTCTTCTCCAAAAGATCGCAGTGTACCTGTCTAATGTGGAACTGAGAATACAAGTAGTTTGAAAATCAGCATAAAGCTGGTGAGTTCATAAGCGGTTTAGTTTGTGTAAAAGAACAGGTTTCCTTTAGTTTTTTGAAAAGTTGTTATCCAAGAAAATCCCATATTTTCTTATAAAAGCAGTTTAGTTATCATTCGTTACACAATTCGATTATGAGTTGTTATGTTATCCCAGGAAAAACCCTTATTTTCCTATGTGTGAGTTAGTTATTCGTTTGAAATGCTATGCCTTAGTATCTATCATACTTGTTGTATTAGTTAGATATTCTGATATCCTAGTTGTCCTACACTCAAATGTATCCAAAGGCGTACTTTCGTATTCGTATTCGTATTCATATTCATATTCGTATTTTATTAGTATTCGTTTTATTCCTAGATTTACTTTTGTATTCGCTCTGTTTCTAACTGTACTTTTGTATTCGCTCTGTTCCTAACAGTACTTTCGTATTCGCTTTGTTCCTAACTGTACTTTCGTATTTGTATCTTATTAGTATTAATCCTAATTTATGATTAGTATGAATCTTTCGTAAGATTATAAAATGAAACACAGATTATAACATTTTATAAAGAAATCTATAATTCATCTGGAAGCTAACTCTGCAATTCGAACTATTGGTTAATACGATTTTCGATATTAAAAGCATACATAATATGAAACATTTGAAATGAAAATAATAAGTTTAAGTACAAGATTTCCTTGTACTTTTGCTTGTATTCCCCCTGAAAACATTTGAAAAACACGGAAAAAGGGTTGGGGTATGAACTCACCGGTCGAGAAGCGTGTCGGTTTGGGTGCTAAACGTCAGTTCGGGGCTTGAATGCGTGCGAGGTTCCTATGTAATATGAAAAGATACACATTTGTATCTAATTAGGCTTTGAACTACTAATTAGTTGAGGATATACACTTCTAGTCGCGAAAACACTTCATTTCAAGTGTTTGGGGTAACCCGGGTGACATCTATGGACGTATATGGCTTGGATATGGAGTTTACTCTTCGAGAGTAAACTCATAAGAGAGTTTACAGCCCTAATGACCCACTCCCAATGAGTTTACGGCCGTAAACTCATGGGGGTGCTCTAGGGTGCTAAATGGATTTATAACATTTGAGGGTTTATGCTAGGCTTGGTTTTAAGGCATTGGAATGGGTTTTGAACATCCTAAGGACCATTTGAGGAGTTTACGGCCGTAAACTCTTATGTGCCATGTCTTAATGTGTTTTGGTGGTCCCAGGTCATTCACAAGTGATTCTAACTAAATCTACAAGCCATGGAATGAATTTAAGACACCGAATGACCCATTTATAGGAGTTTACGGCCCATGAACCCATCCTTGAGGGGTTTACAGCCGTGAACTCCTAAGGGAGTAGTTTTTAGCATGTTTAAGGCCCTTAACTTGATTGTGGTTGCTTCTAGACTTTATTCCAAGGCTTATGGTGTGTTTAAGTGGCATCTTAACACTTTAAAATGAGTTTACTCCCCATGAATTGGTGTTTACGGCCGAAGCATGTTCTTGGGCAGTAAACTATGTTTACTCCCCAAATGATAAGTTCAAGGTGTTCTAAGTCCATTTTAGTAAGCCCCTAAGTCATATCTAAGCTCCAAATGTGGTTTGGAAGGGTTTTATGGCTAAAAAACCCCATTTACATGTGTTCACGGCCTAAGGGTGTTCCAGGGCCGTAAACACATGTTTATGGTCCTATTTCACACATTAATCATGAATTTGAAGGTTAAGGATGTTATACTAAAAGCTAGGATAGTTACCTTGATGATTTGGAGCTAGAAATGAGTGATTTTGGATCAAGAAGTTGGATTTGAGGAGAGAGGTTAGAGAGAGTGAAAAAGCTTCAAATGAGGCTTAATCATCTTTATATGTGGTTCGGGTTTGGGACACGGTGGAATTCTACCCGATACCGATGTTAAACGAGGCTTTTGGTCGCACCCGATTAAGTTGTCGTAATCCGACGGGGTCAAATCTAAAAATCCTCAAATTTATAATTTGGGCTGTTTACTTGAGTTTCTAATGTGTTTGGATACAAATTAAGTCATAATAAACATATTAATTTAAATAACTTATCCCAATAACGAAATCGGAACGATTCGCAAAAGACGGGTTTTATGGACGGAACGGGTTACGACGATGGAACAACTTCAGGTTGTCACATTATCCTCCCGTTAGAGGGAATTTCGTCCCGAAATTCAAAGATTAGGATACAGTTCATGAATTGAAAAGAGATGTAGATGAATCTACTCCTGATGATCACATCAGGGAAAGAGTTGCAGACTTCCCATTTCCTGATGATCACATGAACGAGGAATGCATGGCACTCCCTTCGGGGAAACCTTTTTAAGATTTGATGCACGAAACGATGCGAAGGTTGGTGTAACGCCTGTGTTTCCGGGCTTGTCATTTTTAGCAATGTAATAGTCTAGGTTAACCTCTGTAACCCGTTTTGAAATAATAAAGATTGTATTATTTGAGTATTATGTGTTTTGTGCTTAATTGTTTAATTATGTGGTTTGATTAATTAAGAATAAAAATAAGCGTCAAAATTTAAGTGTAAAATAAACTTAATATCTTTGAATAATATTGTAGTAGTTGAAACGAGGTTTCTGAATATATATAGAACGCCCAAATCTGACTTCGTATGAGGAAGTAATGATTTATCGAAGTTTCGACTCAACGGTGTGCAGCCCGAAATACTCGATTTGAGATCGAGCAGTTTTTATCCGAAAAAATCTAAACGAGGATCGAAGGTCTCGTTGTTGATATCAAAGCGATAAAAAGTTAGGCGAGAACGGACGTCAAACGAAGAAGTTTTGAATTTATAACGAAGTTTTTCTGTCGCGGCCTATTAAAAATAAATAATAAAAATAAAGTCGAGATTAGCCGACGGAGTCTAAACGAAAGTTGTAGAGCGTAGTCTCACCTTCGCGTGGATATAAAGAACGTCGAAAACGGAGTTCGTATGAAGAAGATATGAATTTCCGAAGTTTATTTAATATTTTGTATTTAAATTTAATTGGAAATTCGGAAGCATTATCCGAGGACGAGTCACCGGTCTGATCCGAGGTACGCCCCGCGTACTCCGAAGTGTCGACATTCGCAGCAAGTGGCTTCGGATGACGAACGCCATGACGATTTCGGACCAGTACGCCCCGCGTACTCCGAGGCTCCAGCCTCCTATAAATAGGATCCGAAGGCAGCCGAGTCTTTTGTTCATTTTCTCTCTTTTCTCTCCCGTTTTGCATCGTTTTGCGTGCCAGAAATATCCCGAAGCCCCGGTATCATACTCAAGCCCCGAGGCAAGTCCCGAGATCCCGAAGATCCCGAGAAGTGCGGTTCCCGAGCCGAAGTTCTGCCCGCGAGAAGTCGATTTTTGTGAAGATCTTTCAGATCTGCTGAGGATTACTACTTCTGCAAGTCGTAGTGCTGTCCGATCATCTTCTGATCAAGTGAGTGTATACTACCTTTCATAAATACGATAATAATACAAGTTTGGTTCGAGTGTATTAAGTATATTGTTGTTTATAAGTGTGAGTGTGTAGTTACTTTCTTCTAACGCATAATTATGAAGTATTTTATACGAAATACGTATTATGTGTATAATATTGTTGTTTATGTGTGTGAATGTGTATTCACTCTCTTCTATCTCATAGATATGATTTATTCTCTATGAGATATGTGTTATGTGTGTGTGTGCCTCATCTGTTATGTGGATTATGTGTTGATTAAAGCATGCTATACAGGTTTTCAAAACTATGTATAAAAATGTATATTTTATCTACTAATATGTTGGGTAGAACATGGGTAGATAGTTGGTGTGTAATAAACAGATGAGAGGCCTCGTTGTTGTTTGATTTAGTCATTTAGCGGAGTTTAGATGACGACCACTGGCTATTCTAGACAGTCTTGTGGAAACATTAGCAGGTTCGCCACCTGTAGGTGTTAATGAACTTGGGTGTTCATTCGCTGTACTTCATCCCCCTCATGGTTGCCTTATTTGACTTATATTGCTGAGGTACCCCCGAAGCATGTGTTGTCGCCCCGATGAAATATTCTTAGACTAGGTCCCTTGTGTTAGTTGTTTTAGGGACATAAAGTGAGAATAACGCGAATGGGTAATTAGGTTATTGTTGGTTGGTGAAAATTAAATATGATTATTTATTGTGGGTTGAAAACCCTATATGCTCACCAGGCTCCCAAGCCTAACCCACTCAGTTTTATTTGTATTACAGGAAGTGGCGCGAGGGCATGAGATGGATGAACCATCAGTTGCTTTGTTTACAAGTCTGTATATGTATATATTTGTTGAATGACTTGTAATGTTATCGTTTATGCTTATTGGTCTGTATCGGAACATGACACCCCGAGTTTTGATTATAATGAAAATACATTTCTTTTATGAAATACTTTGGTAAACAGTGTTTTATCATGTTTTGTTTTTGGGAACAAATTCCGCAACTCTTTTAAATCAAAAGGATTTACTCTGAAAATATTTTAAAAGCATAAATGAAAAAACAGTCTTTTCTGGCCGAGATTTTGGGGATGTGAAAGTTGGTATCAGAGCATTAGTTTAAGCGAACTAGGAATTTGTAGGATTTCTAGACTTAAACTTAGAATGCTAAGTAAAGTTTTGAGATGTGTGTCTGTTGTGTTTTAGACACGAGCACTGGTTTATTTTAGGAAAGTTGCCTAAAATGCTTTTATGTGCTAAATGTTATATGTTGCCATATATGATGTTATTTGTTCGGATCTATGGTCTGTTGCCGACCGGATCTAGAAACCTTATGTGTGTAGGATTCTAAGCGTGCGTCTACGGTATTAGAACTAGCATGTAAACGTTTCGGTGTGATAAGGAAGATTTGAATATCTATCATGATTGAGGATCTAATTTCACCTTATTCGGTGTGTAGATCAAAATGGTGAGAACCAGAAGTGGAGTTGGAAATGCTGATGAAAACAGGAATCAACCACCAGTGATTGAACAAGTACCTATCGTAGCAGCAGCACCTGAGCCAATAACCATGACTGGTGTGCAAATGATGATTCAGACGATGTTGGATCGTCAGATGGATGAAACTAGACGGTTGCTTCAACAGAATCGTGAAGAACTATCAATTCGTGTGGAGGAGCCTGAATTAAATGAAGGGCACTCAGAAGGTGGAAACTTCAGTGGGTCTATTGGTCAAGCCAACCCACCGATAGTTAGGCAAAACAACCATGACAGAAGGAATGATGGAATGGGATGCAAGTACAAGGAATTTCTAACTTGCAAACCATCGACCTTCAATGGAAAGGAGGATCCGATTGGGGTTATGGATTGGATCTCCGAAATGGAGTTAGACTTCATGACGTGTGGCTGTAGAGGTAAGTTGCAAACTATCTATGCCGTGCGTCAGTTCCGAGGTGGAGCCGTTCATTGGTGGAACACTCTAGGGAAGACGTTAAGCCCTAATGAGCCACTGCAATTGTCATGGGCAGAGTTCTTGGTGCAGTTCAAGCGCAGATTCTGCTCGGCTCAAAATTTGTTGGAGTTGGAGAACAAGTTCCTGACATTGACGAAAGGCAGCATGTCAGTTGATGAATACACCAATAGCTTCACCGATAAGATGGAGTTTTCCTTGCATATCGTTCCAAACAAGTTGACAAAGGTGGACCGGTATGCGAAGGGACTCCCATGGGAGTACGAGGTGCCAGTACGTCAGGCACTTACTCAGAGGCAGCTATCTGGGCTGCCAAGTCTGTTGAGAACATGATAAAGGGAAGAACCACCGACAAGGTTGAGGTTGGTGAGAAAAGAAAGTTTGAGGGAACATCTGGTTCCGGTAAGAAGGGCAAATTTTCGAAATCTGATTCGAAAAAGTTTGGAGGAAAAGGAGGCGAAGCGAAGTGGTGTGATAAGTGTAAGAAAAAGCACTTTGGGAAATGTAGCGAGGATGTAACCTGCTACAAGTGTGGAAAGGTTGGACATTTTGCCAATGAATGTCCGAACAACAAAAGGATGTGTTTTGGGTGTAATGAAGAGGGGCATATTTTGAAAGACTGTCCGAAGAAGAAGGAGGCAGCTAGGCCCAACATTCCACCAAAGCCGAAGGCGAGAGCCTTCCAGATGACACTCGAGGCTGCTAAAGATGAAGCTAATGTCGCTTCAGGTACCTTTCTCGTAAATGAATTACCTGCTCAAATTTTGTTTGATTCTGGAGCCAACTACTTCTTTATTTCGCATGAGTTTGGTAGAAAGCTATCTTTGCCTATTGATAGACTAGATGATGCTTTATTAGTCGAAGTAGCTAGTGGCAAGTTTGTACCTGTTAGCCATCGTATGAAAAACATTTTAATCGACCTTAATGGGAATAAGTTTCACGAGGAATTATTGCCTATCGAGCTAAATGGTTTTGACATCGTGTTGGGAATGGATTGGCTTAGCGCCAATGATGCCGAAATTTTATGCAAGAAGAAGATAGTTAAAGTAAACCCGCCTGGGAAAGATTCATTTATGGTGTATGGGGACAAACGGCGAGTGAATTCTGGAATCATTTCTCTAATGAAAGCCAGAAAGTGTTTGACCAAGGGATGTACGTCATATTTAGCATTCGTGATCGATGCTAAGAAGGAAAAGAAGGTGATGTAGAGTATTCCAGTGGTGTGTGATTATCCGGAAGTGTTTCCCGAAGATCTTCCTGGATTACCACCTGATAGACAAGTGGAGTTCAGAATAGACTTGTTACCAGGAACCACGCCAATAGCAAAAGCACCTTATCGATTAGCACCAACGGAGATGAAGGAGCTGATGATGCAACTTTAGGAGTTGTTGGACAAAGGTTTCATTAGACCTAGTTCATCGCCCTGGGGAGCTCCGGTGTTATTTGTGAAGAAGAAAGATGGAAGTATGAGAATGTGCATCGATTACAGAGAGCTGAACAAGGCAACAATAAAGAATGGATATCCGTTGCCGAGGATTGATGACCTATTTGATCAATTGCAAGTTTCGAGCTATTGCTCGAAGATCGATCTAAGGTCAGGATATCATCAGCTGAAAGTAAGAGAGCAAGATATTGAGAAGACTGCATTCAGAACTAGATATGGATACTACGAGTTCTTGGTTATGTCGTTTGGACTAACCAATGCTCCGGCAGTGTTCATGGATTTGATGAATAGGGTTTATAACCCGTTCCTTGATAAATCCGTGATAGTGTTCATAGACGACATTCTGATTTACTCGAAAATCCAGGAGGAACATGGCAGACACTTGCGAGAAGTGTTAGAAGTTTTGAAGAAGGAGAAACTGTATGCAAAGTTCTCCAAATGTGATTTTTGGATTCGTGAAGTCCAATTCTTGGGTCACGTGGTCAACCAAGAAGGGATAATGGTTGATCCAGCGAAGATCGAAGCTGTGATGAAGTGGGAACAACCGAAAAGTCCCACGGAGATTCGAAGCTTTTTAGGATTAGCCGGATATTACCGAAGGTTTATCCAAGGATTTTCTTCGATCGCTAGTCCATTAACAGCTTTGACCCACAAAGGAGCTACTTATGCTTGGAGTGATAAGCATAAAGAAGCATTCGAGAAGTTAAAGAAGAAGATATGCGAGGCACCGATACTTTCTCTACCCGAAGGAATTGAAGACTTTGTTGTTTATAGCAATGCGCCTGGGGTTGGATTGGGTTGTGTTTTGACCCAAAGAGAAAAGGTGATAGCATATGCATCTCAACAGCTAAAAGAGCATGAAAAGAATTACCCGACTCATGATTTGGAGTTGGCAGCGGTAGTTTTCGCTCTGAAAATATGGAGGCATTACCTCTATGGCACGAAGTGCAAACTTTTTACTGATCATAAGAGTCTCCAATATCTCTTTAATTAGAAGGAATTGAATATGAGGCAACGACGCTGGCTAGAATTACTTAAGGACTACGACTGTGAGATACTTTACCACCCCGGTAAAGCTAATGTTGTTGCTGATGCTCTCAGTCGGAAGGTCAATCTTGAAAGGAAAAGACCAAGAGCGTTGAGAATTGAAGTTGTCTCGACCATTGTGGAAAGTATAAAGAAAGCTCAAGAGGAAGCTTCTGAGAAAAATGACCGAAAGGAGGAACATTTGGGTAAAACGTTGGTGTTTGGTACAAACGGTCATGGACTGAAGGTATTCCAAGATCGTATTTGGATACCTAAGTCAGGAGGAATTAAGGATCTTCTGATGGAAGAAGCTCACAAAACCATGTACTCAATTCATCCTGGTAGCACTAAAATGTATAGGGACCTGAAACCCTACTACTGGTGGCCGACGATGAAGCTTGATGTTGCAAAGTATGTGGCGGAGTGTGTGACTTGTGCGAGAGTCAAGACACAACATCAGAAACCTTACGGGAGTTTAGAACCATTGCCTGTGCCTATGGGTAAGTGGGAAGACATTGCTATGGACTTTGTCACTAAACTGCCCAGAACAAAGAATGGTCACGACATGATTTGGGTGGTCGTTGATCGATTCACTAAGAGTGCGCATTTCATAGCAGCCAAGGAGAAATGGTCTATGGAGAAGCTTGCAAGTTCTTACGTGAAGGAAATTGTAAGGCTTCACGGTGTTCCGTTAACGATTGTATCGGATCGTGATAGTCGTTTCACCTCAAGGTTTTGGAAAAGTCTACAAGAGGAATTGGGTACCAAGTTATGTTTAAGCACAACTTACCATCCGCAGACTGATGGTCAGAGTGAAAGAACGATACAAACACTTGAAGATATGCTGAGAGCATGTACCTTGGAATTCCTAGGTAATTGGGATGAACATTTACCTTTGGTAGAATTTTCCTATAACAATAGTTTTCACTCGAGCATTAAGATGGCACCTTATCAAGCTTTGTACGGACAGAAGTGTCGTACGCCGTCTTGTTGGCTTAAGGCTGGGGAAAAGCAGTTTATGGGACCGGAGTTGGTTCATCAAACTACTGAAAAGTTGAAATTAATTAGGGAAAGAATGTTAGCAGCTCAAGATCGTCAAAAGAGCTATGCTGACAAGAAGCGAAGACCGATGACTTTTGAGGTTGGGGATTCGGTTTTGCTTAAAGTCTCGCAATGGAAGGGACTTATAAGATTTGGTAAAAGGGGAAAGTTGAGTCCAAGGTTTATTGGACCGTTTAAATTTCTTCAGAGGATTGGGAACCAAGCTTACAAGCTCGAAATACCCGAGGAACTGAATGGAATTCACAACACTTTTCATGTGTGTTATTTGAGGAAGTTCACGGGAGAAGTTCCCGACATAATTCTAATTTCTGAATTGAGAGTTGATGAGAACAAAAGGTTGATTGAAGAACCAGAGGCAATTGTTGACCGAAAGACTAAGAAGTTGCGACGCAAAATGGTTGGGTTAGTGCTTGTCCGATGGAAACACACGAATGGGCCGAATCTCACCTGGGAGACGAAGAGTGACATGTTGAGTCGCTACCCGCATTTGTTTGTTGATGTGTGATTCCGGGGACGGAATCATTCTAAGGTGGAGAGAATTGTAACGCCTGTGTTTCCAGGATTGCCATTCTTAGCAATGTAATAGTCTAGGTTAACCTCTGTAACCCGTTTTGAAATAATAAAGATTATATTATTTGAGTATTATGTGTTTTGTGCTTAATTGCTTAATTATGTGGTTTGATTAATTAAGAATAAAAATAAGCGTCAAAATTTAAGTGTAAAATAAACTTAATATCTTTGAATAATGTTGTAGTAGTTGAAACGAGGTTTCCGAATATATATAGGACGCCCAAATCTGACTTCGTATGAGGAAGTTATGATTTATCGAAGTTTCGACTCAACGGTGTGCAGCCCGAAATACTCGATTTGAGATCGAGCAGTTTTTATCCGAAGAAATCTAAACGAGGATCGAAGGTCTCGTTGTTGGTATCAAAGCGATAAAAAGTTAGGCGAGAACGGACGTCAAACGAAGAAGTTTTGAATTTATAACGAAGTTTTTCTGTCGCGGCCTATTAAAAATAAATAATAAAAATAAAGTCGAAATTAGCCGACAGAGTCTAAACGAAAGTTGTAGAGCGTAGTCTCACCTTCGCGTGGATATAAAGAACGTCGAAAAAGGAGTTCGTATGAAGAAGATATGAATTTCCGAAGTTTATTTAATATTTTGTATTTAAATTTAATTGGAAATTCGGAAGCATTATCCGAGGACGAGTCACCGGTCTGATCCGAGGTACGCCCCGCGTACTCCGAAGTGTCGACATTCGCAGCAAGTGGCTTCGGATGACGAACGCCATGAGGATTTCGGACCAGTACGCCCCGCGTACTCCGAGGCTCCAGCCTCCTATAAATAGGATCCGAAGGCAGCCGAGTCTTTTGTTCATTTTCTCTCTTCTCTCTCCCGTTTTGCATCGTTTTGCGTGCCAGAAATATCCCGAAGCACCGATATCATACTCAAGCCCCGAGGCAAGTCCCGAGATCCCGAAGATCCCGAGAAGTGCGGTTCCCGAGCCGAAGTTCTGCCCGCGAGAAGTCGATTTTTGTGAAGATCTTTCAGATCTGCTGAGGATTACTACTTCTGCAAGTCGTAGTGCTGTCCGAACATGACACCCTGAGTTTTGATTATAATGAAAATACATTTCTTTTATGAAATACTTTGGTAAACAGTGTTTTATCATGTTTTGTTTTTGGGAACAAATTCTGCAACTCTTTCAAATCAAAAGGATTTACTCTAAAAATATTTTAAAAGCATAAATGAAAAACGGTCTTTTCTGGCCGAGATTTTGGGGATGTCACAGTTGGATTTAGGTTTGTTGCCGAAGATCATGAGAGTCGGGTCAGAGGAAAGATTTAGACGGACGACCTTTTCGAAACCAAGAATAACAACATGAATGAGACTCAGTCATTCCATGCCAATGATAGCATCAAAGTTTTTCATGAAAAGTTTGCCATTAGATCGAATGGAAAAGAATAATCGTCTAGATTAAGGATACAACCTATGGACATGTCGTTAACGTTCTCTTACTCACCGTTAGCTATCTCGACGGTAAAAGTTTCAGTTACTAGTTGAGGACTATGTTTATGAAGATGTTCAAATGAATAGCTAACAGATTATCTTTCAATACTAGAATTGAAAAGGATTGCAAGCATAAGGGTTGTCGAAGAGGAATATACCTGTGGCAACGGTGGGATCGGCGGCTGACTCACCTTGTCCTATAGCTAGGACTCTTCCAGTGTTTCCAGTTGTTGTTGCCTTGGGGTAGTTTCGCTTGTAATGTCCGACTTCACCGCAACCAAAGCAGGCCTGACTGATACCTGCACCGGAAGCTTGGCTAGTTGGTGTTTTGCAGCTTCGTGCAAGGTGACCCTCTTGGCCACAGTTTTTGCAAAATTTCACACGATAGGGACCGGGGATGCGGTGGTGGTAACTGCATTGGTTACACCACGGGAGAATACCGGCATATCCGGTGATAGGTGCTTGGGCTGAGGAACGGACGACAGAAACAACAACAGGGGTAGCGGCAGCGTGGACTGCCACTATCAGATGTTTCTTCGAGAACTCATGTGAAGGCTGACTTTTCTCCTTCGTCTCCCAAAATTTTCTTTTCTCACCACTTCTCTCTGTCGGCTCAGGAGTGGTGGTTGCTTCCTCTATGTCCTCACTATGGTCGATCGGGATTTGCGCTAACCATTTGGCGCTGTCGTATGTATCCAGCTTTGAAGCTAAAACGTTACCTTTGGTTGGTTGGGTCAACCCCCAGATGAACCTCTCAATCTTCTTACGCTCTGGGGTAACCATCCCCGAACAAAGAAGCGCCAAGTCGTCAAACCTTGAAGTGTAAGCGACGATATCGGAACCTTTCATCTTCAGGTTCCAGAGTTCATGCTCCAGCTTCTGTATTTCGCCCCGAGGGTAGTATTCTGCGAACAGAAGTTCCTTCATGACTTCCTAACCCATAGCATTGGCTACAGGTAGGGTTAGAGATTTGACTCGGCCGTTCCACCAAGTCAGAGCTTTATCGGTGAACGTGCAGGTGGCGAATTTCACCTTGTCGGATTCTGAACAGGCACAAATCTCGAAGATAGATTCGATTTTCTCTAACCACCGAGTTAGAGCAATGACACCCCCTGTGCCATCGAAGAATGTGGGTTTTGCGTTCATAAAGTCTTTATAGGAACACTCATTCCGGTGTCCCTGATTACCTTCCTAGTTTTGGGTTTGGGTACCACCCCCTGAACCACCGGGGTTTATGTGAGACATGGCGGCTGCCACTGCGGCAGCGACAACTGCCTAGAATACGATAGGATCAAATTGAGGAGGAGGTGGTGGTGGCGGAGGGTTGTTATTCTTTGAGCTGGGTCTTTTCCTCGGAGGCATCTTGATCTAAAATAGCCAGGGAAGAGAGGATCATAAGTCCTCTGAATTGAATCAAGAGATATGGAACACGGGATATCTCATTAAGACAGATAAAGGATTCTATAAGTGATAAGCAGGAAAAAGTTATCAAAGCAACTAAACTATCGCTAAAGGGATGATTGAGGAGCAATACTGGAATGAGGATTTCTATAACGGATTTGGCTCGAGAAATACTCCCATAGTATTTCATGTCTCGCTGCAACGACGTCTCGTTGTTTGGGTATTGGGTAAGTTTTAGGCATGCCGCATACTACAATCACTCCCAAGCACATGTTGGTCGTGTCTCGAATGAATATAGTTGGCCAAGATATATTGATCCTAGACACGACTACATAACTGCCCAGGCTTAACTGCAGCGTACAACACCCATTTACTTAAGTTTTGTTCTACTTGTAGTTACGGATTTCAACGGTTAGGTATACTTGTATACTTTTGAAAATACTTATATTTTAAGGTATACTTTTAGTTCAGAGCACTTAGGCCCCTTAGTGTTTATAGTCTTATACCATGTAAGCTTTGGTATACTAGTTCACTATAAACAAGGGCTTTGATACCAATCTGTCACACTCCGAAACCGAAGGCGGAAACGTTCCGGGGCGGAGGACATCATGTATATCGCAACCAATGTACATAGTAAGCATAGTAAACACAAAAGTTTACATTACATAGATTCATTTACATTTGTTTGAAAGTAAAGTTATACAAGTGTTATTCATATATATATATATATATATATATATATATATATATATATATATATATCATATGAACAAAAGTAAAGACGTGTCTTCTACGTACTCCGTCTTCTCCAAAAGATCGCGGTGTACCTGTCTAATGTGGACCTGAGAATACAAGCAATTTGAAAATCAGCATAAAGCTGGTGAGTTCATAAGCTGTTTAGTTTTTGTAAAAGAACAGGTTTACTTTAGATTTCTAAAAAGTTGTTATCCAAGAAAATCCCATATTTTCTTATAAAAACAATTTAGTTATCATTCGTTACACAATTCGATTATGAGTTGTCATGTTATCCCAGGAAAAACCCTTATTTTCCTATGTGTGAGTTAGTTATTCGTTTGAAATGCTATGCCTTAGTATCTATCATACTTGTTGTATTAGTTAGATATTCTGATATCGTAGTTGGCCTACACTCGAATGTATCCAAAGGCGTACTTTCGTATTCGTATTTTATTAGTATTCGTTTTATTCCTAGATTTACTTTCGTATTCGCTCTGTTTCTAACTGTACTTTCGTATTCGCTCTGTTCCTAACTGTACTTTCGTATTCGCTCTGTTCCTAACTGTACTTTCGTATTTGTATCTTATTAGTATTAATCCTAATTTATGATTAGTACGAATCTTTCGTAAGATTATAAAATGAAACACAAATTATAACATTTTATAAAGAAATCTATAATTCATCTGGAAGCTAACTCTGCAATTCGAACTCTTGGTTAATACGATTTTCGATATTAAACGCATACATAATATGAAACATTTGAACTGAAAATAATAAGTTTAAGTACAAGATTTCCTTGTACTTTTGCTTGTATTCCCCCCTGAAAACATTTGAAAAACACGAAAAAAAGGTAGGGGTATGAACTCACCGGTCGAGAAGCGTGTCGGTTTGGGTGCTAAACGTCAGTTCGGGGCTTGAATGCGTGCGAGGTTCCTATGTAATATGAAAAGATACACATTTGTATCTAATTAGGCTTTGAACTACTAATTAGTTGAGGATATGCACTTCTAGTCGCGAAAACACTTCACTTCAAGTGTTTGGGGGTAACCCGGGTGACATCTATGGACGTATATGGCTTGGATATGGAGTTTACTCTTCGAGAGTAAACTCATAAGAGAGTTTATGGCCCTAATGACCTACTCCCCATGAGTTTACAGCCGTAAACTCATGGTGGGGTGCTCTAGGGTGCTAAATGGCTTTATCGCATTTGAGGGTTTATGCTAGGCTTGGTTTTAAGGCATTGGAATGGGTTTTGAACATCCTAAGGACCATTTGAGGAGTTTACGGCAGTAAACTAGGAGTTTACGGCCGTAAACTCTTACTTGCCATGTCTTAATGTGTTTTGGTGCTCCTAGGTCAATCACAAGTGATTCTAACTAAATCTACAAGCCATGGAATGAATTTAAGACACCAAATGACCCATTTATAGGAGTTTACGGCCCATGAACCCATCCTTGAGGGGTTTATGGCCTTGAACTCCTAAGGGAGTAGTTTTTAGCATGTTTAAGGCCCTTAACTTGATTGTGGTTGCTTCTAGACTTGATTCCAAGGCTTATGGTGTGTTTAAGTGGCATCTTAACACTTTAAAATGAGTTTACTCCCCATGAATTGGTTTTCATTGCCCAAGCATGTTCTTGGGCAGTAAACTCATGTTTACTCCCCAAATGATAAGTTCAAGGTGTTCTAAGTCCAGTTTAGTAAGCCCCTAAGTCATATCGAAGCTCCAAATGTGGTTTGGAAGGGTTTTATGGCTCAAAAACCCCCATTTACATGTGTTCATGGCCTAAGGGTGTTCCAGGGCCGTAAACACATGTTTATGGTCCTATTTCACATATTAATCACGAATTTTAAGGTTAAGGATGTTATACTAGAAGCTAGGATAGTTACCTTGATGATTTGGAGCTTAAAATGAGTGATTTTGGATCAAGAAGTTGGATTTGAGGAGAGAGGTTAGAGAGAGAATGAAAAAGCTTCAAATGAGGCTTAATCATCTTTATATATGGTTCGGGTTTGGGACACGGTGGAATTGTACCCGATACCGACGTTAAACGGGCTTTTGGTCGCACCCGATTAAGTTGTCGTAATCCGGCGGGGTCAAATCTAAAAATCCTCAGATTTATAATTTGGGTCGTTTACTTGAGTTTCTAATGTGTTTGGATACAAATTAAGTCATAATAAACATATTAATTTAAATAACTTATCCCAATAACGAAATCGGAACGATTCGCAAAAGACGGGTTTTATGGACGGAACGGGTTACGGCGATGGAACAACTTCGGGTTGTCACAGTTTCCAGGGCTTCCCTATGTGTTGGCTTGCATGGTTTATGCGTTCTGTATAGCTGATTAGCTAGTATGATATATTATACATGATTGTGTGTGGGTATGCTCTGGGGAACTCATTAAGCTTCGTGCTTACAGTTTTGGTTATTGTTTCAGGAATCATCGATTTGGAAAAGAAGGGCTCGGATTGATCGCAACGCACACATTCATGATTTCCGCAATGATAGATTTTGGGAGGAACTCTGATAAATTTTTTTAATTAACGATGTTTTGGAATGATTGAAATAAATGATATAAATGTTTGGCTATAATAAAAATGAAATTTTTACCTTTGATTTTTGGGTTGTTACATCAACTCTCCATGTTGACCCAACTCGTCGAGTGCAGTTCACCGACTCATCGAGTTCTTCCTAAACTCGAGAAGTTGTAAAATCCTAGGTTGACTCGTCGAGTTCATACGTGTCCAAAGGTTGAGAGAACCCTAGCCGACTCGCCGAGTCCAAGGAAATCTTCAACGGACTCACCGAGTTGTTCATCAACTCGTCGAGTTCATGCCCATCTTCATATGACTCGCCGAGTCGACCTTGCGAATCGCCGAGTCCCTTCAATCCATCATCCAAACAGATGCTTTTTAAGCCATGCTAAGGCT
This sequence comes from Lactuca sativa, assembly GCF_002870075.4. Taxonomy (NCBI): domain Eukaryota; kingdom Viridiplantae; phylum Streptophyta; class Magnoliopsida; order Asterales; family Asteraceae; genus Lactuca; species Lactuca sativa. Next base: position 69,167,690 of record NC_056625.2, on the reverse strand, counting down.
CCATATTGTAGATCCAACTTCCCAAGGCATGTTTATCATGTAAAGTTGCAAACTTTACGTGCATGCAAGGCTCTAAGGGATCTAAATGACAAATCTAAGATTATAATGGAGTTTTACACATTAGGAGAGTCTCATCCATGCAAGAGCTAGAAGCTTTATGGACTTAGAAGCCTAAGAGAGTTCAGTTTTGAAGTTACAGCTTCAGATCTTAGCTCATTCACAAGAGAAGCTTCCAAACATACTAGGAAAGCCCTAAAATTTGCCCAAAAGGGATCTAGGAATGAAATGAGGTCAGGATAGCGATTTGATAGCTTCCAGAAGATGCCAAATAAGATAGATTTCGGATCCCACATGCTCCTTGCTTCTGGATACTTGACCTCCAAGCTCTTTTCTCCAAGAAAATCATCTTCCAAGCTCAAAATACACAAATGGAACACACACACTCGATTAGGGTTTGAGAGGGACAAGAAGCAAGAAAGGGGAGGCTGGGGGAGGCCAATGATCCTTTAAATAGGGTGCAAAGCCCCGATATTTAGGTTTTCATCTGCCAGCTCCTACTTGTCGAGTCCCTTTTTGGACTCGGCGAGTAGGTCACTAAAACTCGTGGACCAACTCGCTGCTACTCGACGAGTAGGGCAACCAACTCGTCGAGTAGCCTTGAAATCAAGAAACTTTTATATTAAATCAATATCTGAGAATCGGGGCGTTACAGAAACACATTACATAAGATTCTATAAATAAATAAATAATATCAATACTTACCATAGAAATGCCATGGTGTTGAGCTTTGAAATAAATAACAAAAAGTGTAGAAAGGATGACCAAAAGCAGACGCTCTCCTGTTGAGGAAACTAAAGGATGAAATGTGCCCACCCAATGTGGTCGTCATTTGGTACTGCTGAGATTGATAGAAGATTCAAAGATTATATTTACTTACTTTTAGAGTTTATTAATTGAAAAAAATTAAGAAGATCAAACTAACAAAAATACCAAAAGATCTTTTTACTTATTTCTAAGATTCATCAATTTATTCCAATTAGGGAAGACTTTTTTCTTCTCATAAGTTGTTCATCAAAGATTATTACTCCATGCATCCTCTTGAGTTTTCGATTCTAAATATTGGTTGTTTCTTGGCTACCTGAATATAGGAACAAAATGTAAGGCAACAGTTATAAATCTCTTTTTTTCTACAAAAGTCTAAATGTTATATTTTGTATTTGAATTGAATAAATGTTATCAAGAATTTATTGATGCAAGGAGATTACCTTATGAACGTATGGATTATTACATATGTTATGAATCTATGGATTAACACATAGGCCTGATTCACATATGATTCAAAGATTATAACATTCCCAACCATCAACTTCAACATCTATAAGTATCCTATGTGCCATGAATTCTTCAAAATGTACATATATATTATAAATACATATGATGAAAATCAAGTTGTTAGGAAGCTTGATGTCTTTGAGCACACCTTATGAGTAAAACATATGAATATTCCCCAAACACTGGTCTAATTAAAACATACTGAATTAAGAAATGGAAATCACAATAAGCTAAAATCTAACCCTTATTTATTTTAACAATTATGAAAGTCCAAATTGCAGAAGAATGGATGAATGATCCTAAATTTTTACATGCGAAACAACAAATAATTAAAAATAACAAAAGAATATGTGATAAAACAAAAAAATAAAACTATTAACTAACTCAGTGGAGGAGCTCAAACCTAACACAAAGAAATTAACGACCACATACTCATTTAGGATTTGAGAGGAGATAACAAAACAGAAAAAGAGAGGATGAAAATAAGATAGCCAAATCGAATTTTTAATTAGGCCAAACAACTAACAAAGTGGGAAATGACAACCCTCAACATGTTGAGTGAAAGGAATAATAGGTCTGACCCTAAAAATATTCAACCAAATACATATGTAATCATTCATAACAGGTTAAACTGCAATAAAATCACAACAAATAATTCAAATCAAAACTATACATATTGCAGTAATGACTCATTTCACCATTAGTAATAGGAAAAAAGGGGTAAGATTAAGATAAAAGTAATGAATTGGATGAAGAAATATAAATCACAACAAAGAGACATAGATGAGATAAAGTAATTTAAACAGAGGATTTGAAGAGATAAAGATGACACATTGCTTTCTATATGCTTATTTAACATATAAAAGAAGATAATTGAATGCCTTTCTCACCCTATTATGTCGTCAAAGCCAAACTAAATTTAAGAACCTTGTTGCCATCAAGAACAACACAATAATTAAATAGAATCAACATGAAATCAAAATAAATGACTACTTTGGCACAAAATTAAAAAGTAAAAGGATAAGACATTATCGTTGGAATTTTGAATACAAAACCGTCACAAAATTTCTTATCTTCATCAATTTTCTTTTGGCAACATGGTCTCCATTCGTTTTAAAGGTAATGACATCTACATACCTATAATTGACCATGAGCAAAAAGGTTTGAATCTAATACCTCTTATCAAAATCCTTAAACAAATGGACATGATAAACCCCTGGTAGCTTGGTTCCAATATCTACACCAGTTGATGGAGGTGCAAATGATAAAGATACAAAGAAGAGTGGTAAAAAATGGAATTGGAGTCATAATCCTATAAATAGTGATATTGAGGAATAAATTTCGCTCCTAAAATTTTGGACATCCAAATCAATTCAGAAACGTACATAATTTATTGGACAAATCTTTAGAAATTGCCATCTTCCTCAATTTTGATCACAGTGGGATGATGTCTAGCGTTTTGAGATTTGCCAATATTTATGGAAGAATTTGTTGATATTTAGGTGGTCAATTTCCAATATGATCGACTTTATTTCCATATTTAGGCCACCAGGTATGGAAGCTTTTTTGACGCGTAAAGGGTGACGTGGAGAGGGGTATTTACGTGTGAAAACCGCCCCCCTCCCTGGTGAATGTGACGCGGAGTGACATGGTTCACGGGTGGTTACAACCAATAGAATTCCAGCCTTCTCTCTATCTCTCTCTTGCTTTTCTCTTTCTCTCTATTTGTTCACTAGTTATTTACTAGTGAACACCACCCCCATTTTTAGTAAATATGTAGTGAACTAGTTATTAGGATGATGTGGCAGCCCTTACACGCGTAACCATACCTCATAGCCTAATAACAAATCAATTCAAATTTTGAAATAGATTACACGTGTAATTGTTAGGATGACCATAAGAAAAATTATAAATTATAAGAAAAAATCAAGTGGCATATTGAATAAGAAAATGTCAAATGACAAAAACATTTTCACTTATTATGGTACATATGCAGAACCTTGCATACTGGTTTTTCCAAGCCATGGAAAAATTTCTCCAGTTCCAGTGTCTGCGATCAATTCTTCCAAGCATGCCTAGAAAATCATGTATTTCTTCATGTATCACATATAGTTGTTGCGTACCATTCAACAAATATTTCCACAAATAAATGTCACCGAAGGTGTCGACATTACCTCTTGCCAATCTATATAAGTTTTCTCTTTTTCAATTTAGATACAAGTTGATGGTTGTCTCAAAAAGACCATAAACGACCTTAAACTCATATGCGAGTAAATGATTCTTTAATATTTAAAACGTTAATATAATCAAAAGATTTAATTATGGATATAAATTGATTACAATTCTCATTCTAACCGTTGATTTTTTGGATCATAATATTTGTGATTTTCAAAATAACACACACATACACACACACACACACACACACACATATATATATATATATATATATATATATATATATATATATATATATATATATATATATATATATATATGGAAACATTCAATACAGAATCATTATTAATCAAAGAACCTAAGAACCAATCCAAAGCTTTAGAATTTAAAGCAATGAATGACAAAAGGAAGAGTTGAAGACTTTTACAATTGACGTACATACATAGAATTATAACAAAATTCATTTTCTTTTTTTAGTTTAATTTTTTTAGGCAATGTATCTTATCGAAAAAAAAAATTGAATATACAGTTGTTCATGATTTTTCATTCTCTTTCCATAGAGATTTATATTGATATATAAAAAATGAAAATTTTGTTTTAAAAAAAAACTCACTTCATTTTCTTTGTTTTTTTTAAAGTTAAGGTCTATTTTTTTATCGAAAAAAATTAATAACTATATCAAAATTCATATTTTCGGTACTCTTTAATATATATATATATATATATATATATACACACACACACACACACACACACATTGGGTGAATGCCCGTGGGTTGCGCAGAATAAAACAATATATTTGAAATATTTACAAATATATGTTTTTTAAATATATCAATGACATTGTTGTTAGCTCTTATATAATAAATCTTATAATAAGTTGGTATAAACATTGTTTGTTTTGAATTATATGATAATATAGACGTATTTTAAAATTCTATAATCTCAATTGTTTCAATAGCCTCTTAACTTAATATGTTTGTGGAAATTGTACATGTGCAGGTTCACCTACATCCAAGAGAAAGGATGGTACTAGACATGGATTTATTAGGGAGCACAGGTGATTAACTTTGTTGTTAAGATGAATGGATTGCACCACCAACATCCAAGAGCAAGTGCGCAAATACAAAGAAAAAGGTTAACCGAGCTCATTAAGTTCTCTTCACGAGTCTGAGTTTATATATATATATATATATATATATATATATATATATATATATATATATATATATATATATATATATATATAACTCTAAATCTTGCTTTTGTTGCATGTATTATTAATTTTTGTTTGGTACTTTAAGGCTAGCTAATAAAGCTAGGCCAGTTTAGATAGTCAGAGGGCAGGACCATTTTATGGTATAGTCTGAAATCCAACAAACTAAGGTGACAAAATCCATCCTAGACACCACTCCCATAAGTTGCTTATCCGTAAGATCGATCAACATTTGCTCTTCATATGAGGTTCTAGTCGAATCTGGTAAATCAATTAGGACTTGAAGATAAATAATCAACGAAGTATTTAAGCAATAAATGAAGAAAACTTGAGTATAATCAATGCAAAGATATTTAAAGAACAAGAAGAATGTTATGACAGAACTTAGACATGAAGGAAATATGAAAGTGATGTGAAGAGAATAATTGCTATTCTAGGATTAATACTTTGAATCGTTCACATCTAAAATTGTTGAAACATTCACTCCTTAAATAGTAAAGGAGGAACATAGTACAAACCATAAAACATTCTAAGGACTGGATAATGATCAATGTTTGACAAACTGACATCTAAAAGATACACACGTATAAGTCCTATGAAATGTTACATCAATGAAATGACAAAATGCTATAAATGCATGTACATACTCCTGACTTCAGAACATATGGATCTCGGACTTGATCTGGCTTCAGAACTTCACCATATCTCAGATTCAGCTGACTTCGGAACTTGATTGCTTGAGATTGCTATAGGTTCACTTTTCATGTATCAACAATCTCCCCTAAGTGAACTTAGCAATCTTGTCTGCTTAGTTGGCTTCTTATGATATGAATAGGTAAACACTGTAGAGCCAACTTTGAACATCCACATACAACTTGAAATGATTGACAAACTTATTCTTCACATGCTCTGGAGCATCGCTCTTGGCAACATTAGCGATGAACTTCTGCAGAATGGTTGTATGAACGAGATTCTTGTCCATGACTCGGAATAACTCTTTCTTGTTGGTCTTCTTTTTCAAATAAATGTATCCGAGTTCTGGTTCTTCAATTGGACCTTCTGCTAGAATCTAAGCTTCAGGAAGTTCACATGAAATTTTCGCCAACACTTTGTCAGTTCCAAAAAAGAGTGCAAACTCAACGTCGGATCTGGAGAATTCGGCTACATAATCCTTCAAAAAGTTGATTGCAGTAGTGTATGTTGTTATGCTCATTTGATCATTTTGGCGACTTCAGAAGTGAGCAGCAATAATGAGAATATCATTTGGATTGATGGAAGGGAAATCTGCATCCGTGGTGGTGGTGGCGGCTTCTTTTTCCGATTGATGTAAGATCTATACAACATGCAGTTCAAGTCGAACTTACTTTAAACCTTTCTTCCAAACCCAACAATTTTTTTTATTCTCTTCCGAGACCACACTTCCTTTTGAGGACGTGCATTGACGGAGTAGAATGTGTTCAATCTCTCTCGCTTAGTTTTGATGATTGATTGAGGATCATCATTGGGATATAGTGGAGAGAACTATCAGCAGTCTTAGTGGACTAACAACACGCCACGCAAATCAAAGACACACCTCACTGGTCATTAGCAACCCTGGAGACTATCAGCATTCCCGTGGGCTTATAGTAGTCCAAGAGTTATCAACAACTCAACTCACATGCAACAATAACCAATAGATAAGACCCACCTGGTCAACACATACTACAATACAGGCAAGTATAGTGAGAGAACTCACATCCCGAGTAGCAACTAAATTCCATAACTCTCACTCAATAATAACTGATCCTACATGGCACCTAAGAGCAATAAGAGTGCCCTCTTAGTCAGAAATCCAAAACCCTTAGTTTTGACTAAAAGTCAACCATGATAAAAAAAATTCAACATCAACCAATGGTCACGTCATGACCACCATAGGTCACATCATGACTGGAAAAGGACAAAATAGTCGCGAACACCACATTTCACAATGTGACATGCTATTGCGCGTCATGAGATCTACTCTGGAAAGCTTTGAGCATTAAGCTCTTAATCCCTTAATCCATTCTTTGAGACTTTCCAGAGGGTCTCCTCCAACCTTAAGAACCATAAAAATTGAAGCTTTACAGTCATCCATGTCCACTGCATGACTTAAACACCAACTAGGTCAATAAGAGGAAAAATGAAGTCATGACTCATGCTTGGAGTCTAAATCAATACCAAATCTCATATCCGATCTCATACTAAAAGGAAATACATCAATGACCCATAATGTTGAGAACATTATGGATCCCATGCATGCTACCAAACCCATACATAAAAAGCAAAGCATAAACCTTAGATCTAGCATATATTAGAGATAAAGGTGGAAGCTTTATCACATACAAGGGTCCAAAAGCATTGCAAGATAATGTGGTAGGAGCTTGATTTACAAAATGATGCACCCAAGGAGTTTTCTTCTTCTTCTTCAAAGAACCAAAAATAACTAAATGAGCACCAAACACCACCACGAAGAACTAGAGTTATCATTTCTGAGATTTAGAGAGATGAAGGATGAGAAATGAACCCTAAAACTGAGTTTAGGGTGCGTAAATACAAAGCAAACCCTAAAATATCATGGGTTTGGACTACAACAGATCTCATGTTATGAGCCCTTATGTCTCACGTCGTGATAATGGTCCAATACACGCTTTCTCGTAATTTACTTGTCAAATCGTGACCACCCAATGGTCACGTCGACACTCAATGTTCCTCGAAAATAAACCTTTCTACTCCTTGAAACCCTAAATCGATCCTTCTTGGAAAACGGGTGTTACAACTCTCCCCCACTTAAATTGGATTTTACTCACAAAATCTTCCCTAATAAATCATTATGAAATCGCCTCCTCCTAAATCCCTTAGGGGGATCTTCCATACCAACTACTTCTTACTCGATTCATCACCACCCCGGATGTCCGCATTGGTTACTAAGAAACCCCAGAATTTCCAAAACCAGGCACGCACGTCAAACCTGAGCAGAGACTTCCCGAAGGTCAAAAGTCACATTAATAGAGAAAGAAAATTAACAAATCACCAACAACCAATTCGAGAAGAGTTGGCTCTCATGCTCATAATTTAGATTCGACGCACATGTTTGTCTTAATGGCAGATGATGCCTCTCTCAGCATCAACCATGTTGTGTAAAACTCAAAGCTCTGACCCCATACAAAACCATTCCCAACCTTACGCCATCCCACTAACAGAAAAAGTCAAGAATTCACTACCAACTGTAAGAACTGCCAACCTCGCTTACTGCCCTTAGAATGAGAAGGAACAAGTGAGACCTAAACTAGTCCACACATCTCCCCATCCTGGCTCAAAAACACTACACCATGCCATGGATATAATCAAATAGAACAAAAAGGGTCGACTAACTCCGATCCAAAAATCAGATATCATGATTGGGGTCCCCAACTGCAAACATGACTTATTGACAAGTCTTAGCTAATCACCTTCCCTTACGAGTGCATCCATGAGCAATACCAAAATTTGTGCGACAATTAAGCTCCCAGAATAGCAGAAGTACACCATTATCTGCCATAATTCCCAAGGGGCTTATAACCACCCGCACCACCGACCCTTTGGTATGCCCAACCAACAAAGCACTAACCATATGCCAATCTAAACAGTTATTGGTTATCAGCAACCCTAGGACTTTCAATGGTCCTGAGGACTATGAATAGTCCTAGATTTATCAACAACCCTGAAATTAATTACTCATAACATCCATCATCTACGAAGACTCGGCTAGTCTAGAATACACACCATAATGATACAGGTATAGAATTCACACGATACTTCATCAAAACGAACACAAGTCCGATAGGTAAACTCCAACAGTGAGCAGTCAACTACTACCATAACCTTCCCAGAAAGTAACCACTCTGGAACTACCTAACTCAACATGTCGGTCACTGAGACACCAGTGACGACGCTATACTGCTCAAACACCCGCCAAAGCCACATGATTAATGAGTTAACGCCTAGGTCTCCATTATTCAATTGCCGACCTCAATCACGAAACAAATCCCAAGATGGCTCACAACATGTTGCGACGTCATCCGACCTTTGGGATGAGAAGCTCACGGCTCGTCACTGTTTTTGCCATCACCCAACCAAACACATGAAAACTACCGACCCGCATCCAATGACCAAAGGACACACTGACATCATTCCAATGAAGGAACCCAGTCAACATCTCACTCAACACTCGCCCGACTATAGGAGCCATACTATCCTAGAACACACACTCTTCCACAGTCCAACTGCCACTGACACAACGTCAGAAAAAAAACAAAACCGCACACAAATAGGGAAGCAAAATAGACCGCCAAGCTCCTACATCAACTTGCAAACCTAACCTGACATACTCCCTAGGATGGAACACAACGCCCCTCAAGCCAACTATGTTTCTTCTTAACCGTGACCTTATCAAGAAGGCGACATACCTGCGAATAGAATGAAATGATGAACCTCTATTGCTATCAAACACCTTCGTCTAGGAACTACAACCCGATCCGACACCCTGATAAAACTATGCAGATCCCACCAATACATAAATAGCAAATTAAACTTTCAATCTTATAGGAGAAATCCTCAACTATCCAGAACACAACCAAAAGATCTGGCTGCAACACTATGAATACCAACCCAGCCGTCACAATCTGTTAGAGTCGCACTTGGCGTAACAATGATGATACATGGAAAACTGAACAGCGTTGCTCCGATATCCGATCATCCAATAACTAAGGCTAGATACCATGTCAACCACAAGAAGTAATAAATTCATAATCAAGGAATCGAGAAGAAACACGCACATGGACCAAGGTACCAACTTTACTAAGCTTAACTAAGGGCTGACTCATCGATTGCCCCTTAGATGATACAACTAGAATCTTTCGAATAACCTCAACTGCTACTGATAACGAAACATCCAATGATCGAAATTGGGTCAGGAACTAACCTTATTACTCCTTGTATACTGGATACAACCCCCGTGAAATACTCTTATTGAAATCTGAAAATTTCTTGCCACATCAATGTGTAACATCCGGGAATAACAAGAGTATAGTTGAAGGGCTAAAAGAGTAAAATTGGAAGGGGAACTCGGCGAGTCCATGGGTGGACTCGGCGAGTAGAGTCGCGACGTGGTCACGTGTTAAGTGGCCGACTCGGCGAGTCAGTAAGATGGACTCGGCGAGTAGGCGCTGAATGGAGAAAACCCTAAATCCGGAAGTTGAGCCCTATATAAAGAACATTATGTTTCCTCCCCAGCCTCCTTATCATCCCTTGAGTTCCAGAAACCCTAATTTCGTGGAGAAACCCCATTGTTGAGTGAATTGGAGCTTGGAGAGGTGGTTGTTGAAGAGATCTTAAAGGAAAAGAGACTTGGATCAAAGGGCTTTGCAAGGATTCGGGTTAATCTTCTCTTGGAGCTTCCTTTTGAGGTATCATTTCATTGTTTGAGCTGCTATTGTCGAGATTCTTCATTTTGGGGGTGTTAGAGATCATATCTCTTGGTGTTTTGGAGTTTAGAGGTTAGATCTGAGGTTGCTACCTTAGATCTGGAATGGAGAAGGGTTGGAATGCCTGAAAGTCCCTGTGTTTGAGTGTGTAGTGAAGCTATCATGTCCTAGACCCTAGCCCTAAAGTGTAAAAGGCCTAGATCTCTTTGGATTCACGTAAATTTTGCCACTTTACGTGATGGATGGGTTGTAGGAGGCTAGATCTATGTTTTGGATGAAGATGGCCTGGAACTCGACGAGTTGTAAGAACAACTCGGCGAGTAGGTTGAAGATAACCTTAGACTCGATGGGTCTGTTGTTGGACTCGGCGAGTCTTGTCGAAGAGTCCCAATCTTTTCTGGTTGAGCCGTGAATCGGTGAATCAAGGGATGACTCGGTGAGTTGTGTGTGAGTGGTGTAGCACCTGGTTTCCGGTATGTGAATTTTATTTGAGCATTGCCTTAATTTAGCCTTAGACTCGGCGAGTCATAGGGTCCGACTCGCCGAGTAGGGACGAGACTCAGGACGCGTTTTAAGTAGGCGACTCGACGAGTCCATATCCTGGACTCGACGAGTCACCGCTGCGGGATGAAACCCTAAGTTTCGAGGGTTTGCACCCTATTTAAACCCTCAATCCGCCCCAACTCGTCCCCATTCACCCCCAGAACTCCCCCTACATCGTTTCCCCTTGTTTCCTTGAGAGTTTGAGGTATTCTTGGTGTGTTCTTGAAGGTTTTGGAGAGGAAGAGGAGTAGATCAAGAAGAGGAGAAGGAGATCAGCCATCCTTGTGTCATTTCAACCTTTCCTCTGAGGTATAACCCGTTTTCCCCTTGATTCTATGCTTAAAACTTCATTTGGGTCCTTCTTGGTCAATTCCCCAAGCTTGCATGTTCATTATATGTTGTATTAAGGCGTTTGGCCTTTGGATCTATGTAAGATTGAGCTCCAGGAGCTCAGATCTGTTAGCTTTTTGACCTCATGAGACTTGTTAGCCCTAGATCTACCATTTTGAGTCATTTTGAGCCTTATAATCCATATTGGTGATTATCCACACGTAAAGTTGGAAACTTTACGTGTGATTCGTATCCTAGAAGTCCAGATCTATGAATGGCATGGTCTGGAACTGAGCAAATCGGTATATTTAAGGAGTGCATGGCGACGACTCGGCGAGTCGCATAGGTGACTCGGCGAGTCTGGTCGCGAGTCACCGAATTGGTCCCTTCTTCATGTGTCGAGTCGAGCCTCGAGTCACAGGGGGTGACTCGGTGAGTTGGGAGCTGAACTCACCCATGATAGGACTCGGCGAGTCAATGCCCTGACTCGGCGAGTCCAAGGCAATCTTCATAGATCAAGAACAGACTCGGCGAGTTGTTCATACGACTCGGCGAGTCTTAGCATAAAGTGTTCATCGGATGAAGATGAACTCGACGAGTTGATCATACAACTCGGCGAGTAGGATGAAGGTGTTGAATGGCAGTTAGAAGGTGAACTCGTCGAGTCATAGCCCGACTCGACGAGTAGAACCAGGGACCCAGGACATTGGTTTGCTAGGGACTCGGCGAGTGGTGCTCCACTCGGCGAGTCGGGTCAACTGAAAGTTGACTCCAGCTTTGGCTTAGAGTTAATCCAGGGGTAAAATGGTCATTTTACCTAAAGGACAGTTAGCAGTGTTTGATTAAGTATGTCGTGGAAATTGCAGCCGGAGGACTCCCGGAGCAGCAGCAGTCAGTTAGTTCCCGATCAGTTCAGCAGCTACTTCGAGGTGAGTTACCTTCCAGTAGCGGTGGGTCTAAGGCCACAATGCCGACCCACCAGTAGGAGTTGTATGATAGATGATTGTCTTTGTGATATCATCTAAGTTCGCTAGTACCTGACATGTTATATGCTAGCATGATATGCTGTATGTGATAGTAGTCGAGTTCGGTTGTTAGGACCGAAGGGTAGTCAGACACCCCAGATACGTCTGACAGTATATGATTATATGTTTGCATGCTGGCTTGTTATGTTATATGCGATAGAGGTAGTATGAGGGGACCAGTCCCTATGGTCGGTTGTTAGGACCGACGGGTAGTCAGCACCCCAGAATGGCTTGACATGGGTAGTCAGCACCCCAGAATGGCTTGACACGGGTAGGTCGGCACCCCAGAATGGCCGTACCGGGTAGTCAGGCACCCCAGAATAGCCTGGCAGTATATATATGTTATGTGTTTGTATGGTATGCGGTACGTTGGGAGAACTCACTAAGCTTTGTGCTTACGTTTTCAGTTTTGTTTTCAGGTACCTCTGCATCGAAGGGGAAGGAGCCGACGCGGTAGCGGCACGTCATACACACACTCTTCGGTTTCCGCATTTATGAGATTTACTGGGATTGTACTCTGATGTTTTGATGGGATGTATGGTTTGGCTTTTGAGAACATGGATGCAATGTGTTGTGGTGTGAACAAACAATGTTTCTTTTATTTAGACAACGTTTTATTTATTAATGTTTTTCTAAAGTAATATAAAAAAAAAAAAAAAATTTTGGGTCGTTACAAGTTGGTATCAGAGCCCTGGTTTGAGGGATTCGGACACGCCTTCGGGAGTGTTTGGACTCAAACCGAGGGATTGAAAGATTTTTTCCAAAAGAAATTATTCTTTTAAAACCCGGAAAAGAGTCACGAGAAAGAGTAAAGTGTGTGACGTACGCAACCGGCCGAGCTCAAGTAAGTATTCCCCATAGTACCCATACAAGTTTATGTTATGTTTATCAGCTTTATGAATATTGCATGCTAGAATAGGCTAAGGATCTAGGAGTGATGCCTTATGTGCCTGCTTATTTGTTGCAGCTTATTGAATATTGCATGCTAGAATTGAGTAGACAGCAGTAGGGTAGCCTGTTTAGGTTATGCCTGATAGTATGAGCTTAACATCCTATGTTAGGTGTCGTTTCTTGTTTTAAGAACAGTTTTGGTTCGAGTCTGTTTTTCCTTATCCGAATGCTGCTTGCTTCGTGCTCGGTGGGATTCTGAGTAATGGGAGTGAGCCACTAGGTAAACACGTCACACCACATGTAATCGGGATTGAATAATCCCAAAGTGTTGGAACTGGCCCTATTGCGCAGCTCTTGTTTGAGTCCAACCGTTGTAGGGACGGGCCTTTTACTTGAAGGATGATCTAATCCTCATCACAGGTGGTGGTGTTTAGGTGGTGGCTAACTGGCATTATGAGGAGACCTACAGCAGCTGAGGACCAGTTGTGTTGAACTTGAGTTCTCCCTAGGGCAAGCCTAGGGTGAGAATATCGGAGAGTAGCAGTAGTAGAGGGGAGTTGGTGGAGTCGAGGAATTCCTCGGAGAAGGTACGGATAGATGTGGAAGGTAGTATGGGCCCGTACTACTGAAAGCAGAGGATCCGTACCCGAGTCGAGGAAGGCCAAGACGAGACCAAGGAACCTGTAAGTAGTTGAGATCCCTCAGAAAGTAGCAGTACCACTAATGATTATTATTGATGTTTTGCAGAATGGTGGTACTTCGACCGAGATCGACAGATGGCGGGTCAGGAGAGGGGTCAGGTTCGGGATCTGGCACCGAGCCGATTGAGGAGAGGCTACGTGAGTTCATCACGTCGGAGATCACTAGGGGCATCCTTGAGTCGACCCCCATCATCTTTGGGTCGATCAAGGAAGGGATCGTGGAGATGATGGAAGATCGCCTACGGGCATTCAGGAGCGACTTGGCCTCTAGCCAGTCAGGATCTCGCACACTGTCCTTCAAGGACTTCAGGAGCAGTGGTGCGCCGAATTTCCATGGGGTGAAGGACCCCATTGTCGCCAGGCGGTGGATTGCGGATATCGAGTCTGCCCAGTTGATCAGCTTCTGCCCCGAGGGGTCGAAGGTGAGGTACGCAGCAGGATGTTTTCGGGACCGGGCCCGAGATTGGTGGGAGTCAGTAGGTGACTCGATGGGAGCCGCGGCTATCGAGGCAATGACCTGGTCGGACTTTGTGGCTAGGTTCAGGGCAGAGTTTGCGCCAGCAGTCGAGCTTCAGCAGCTGGCCAGGGAGTTCTTAGACATGAGGCAGACGACAGAGACCGTGGCGGAGATCACCGTCAAGTTTCGGGAGAGGGCTTTATTGGTGCCCCAGTATGCAGGCGACGAGGATATGAGGAGGACTCGTTACCATGATATGCTTCGAGCTGACATTCGGGAGCATGTTAGTTTTTCGGCTTGCCCTACCCTGGACTCCATGATTGCCAGGGCTAGGGAGAGGGAGATAGATTTGGAGCACATCCGGAAACGGAAACTTGAGAATGGTCAGACATCGGGGGCTTCGGGGAAGAAGCCCAAGGGATCAGATGGGAGGCCGAAAGGCCAGTCGGGACCGAGCCGCTGCGAGAGGTGCGGCAGGCCGCACGAGGGGGCGTGCAGGATGGGATTGTCAGGCTGCTACAAGTGCGGCAAGTTTGGGCATATCAGCAGGGATTGCACTGCTCCTGCGACCGTTATTCAGACATCGGAGTTGCTGTGTTTCCACTGCAACCAGAGGGGCCACAAGAAGGCCAATTGCCCCATGTTGACAGCTTCAGCGCCAGTGAAGGCGCCAGCTCCAGCGACCCTGCGGATCACGGATGGCCGTCAGGGCAAGGCAGAGGCTCCAGTGGTGAGGAGTCGGGCATTTCAGTTGACTGCCGAGGAGGCACGCGCCGCGCCCGATGTGGTGACGGGTATGATTCCTTCCTTCTATCTTTTATTTTTCATTGTTATGATATTGATATGTGCTCCGTGTGTATGCATGTGTATTAGGATCGTTCCATGTGAACGGCATCCCGGTTCAGGTATTGTTCGACTCGGGTGCATCCCGATCGTTCGTTTCTCTTGCTCTTAGCAAGAGATTTCATGAGACTTCAGGCGAGTTAGATTGCCCGTTAGAGGTAGAGATTGCCGATGATCGATCGGTGCGAGCATCGATGGTGTTTCGAGATTGTGTTCTGCGACTGTTTGAGGAGTGTTACCTGGTAGACTTGGTTCCCATTCCATTGCGTGGGAACAAGGTGATTATTGGCATGGATTGGTTGAGCCCTAATGGGGCAGTGATAGATTGCGCGCAGCAGCTAGTGCGAGTCAAGACCCCAAGCGGGGGAGAGTTAGTGATTCATGGAGAGCGGCCGCAGTGTGGACCCACTGTATGTCCAGCAGCGAGGGCTAGGCGCTACCTTCAGCAGGGATGCGCGGGTTATGTCGCGTACGTGATGGACACCCGGGAGGCGGGTAAGGCAACCGTGAGCGAGGTCCCAGTGGTTCGAGATTTTGCTGATGTTTTTCCGGAGGAACTACCTGGGATACCTCCGGAGCGACAGGTGGAGTTCAGGATTGACCTCGTTCCCGGTGCGGCTCCGATAGCTAAAGCACCGTATCGGTTGGCTCCTCCCGAGATGCAGGAGTTGTCTACGCAGCTGCAGGAGCTGCTGGACAAGGGATTTATTCGGCCGAGCAGTTCGCCCTGGGGAGCCCCGATTCTGTTTGTGAAGAAGAAAGATGGGTCGCATCGGATGTGTATAGATTATCGGGAGCTGAACAAGGTAACGGTGAAGAACCGTTACCCGCTCCCGAGGATTGATGACCTCTTTGACCAGCTTCAGGGTGCATCTTGGTTCTCCAAGATTGATTTGCGTTCGGGTTATCATCAGATGAGGGTCAGGGAGGAGGATATGCAGAAGACCGCGTTTCGGACGCGCTATGGCCATTACGAGTTTGTGGTGATGCCGTTCGGGCTCACCAATGCTCCTGCCGCGTTCATGGACCTCATGAACCGTGTATGCAGACCGATGCTGGACCGGTCTGTGATAGTCTTTATCGATGATATCTTGGTTTATTCCAAGACCCGGGAGGAACATGAGGAGCATTTGAGAGAGGTGTTAGAGACCCTGAGGAGGGAGAGCTTGTATGCCAAGTTCTCCAAGTGTGAGTTTTGGTTGCGCGAGGTGCAATTTCTGGGGCACCTCGTCAACCAGAACGGGATTCTGGTCGATCCGGCCAAGGTTGAGGCCGTGATGAGATGGGAGGTTCCGAAGTCCCCATCTGAGATTCGGAGCTTCCTAGGATTGGCAGGCTACTATCGGAGATTTATCCAGGATTTCTCCAAGATAGCCGTGCCCCTGACGCGGCTGACGAAGAAAGCCGTGGTCTTTCGGTGGGGACCCGAGCAGCAGGCTGCATTTGAGACACTGAGACAGAGATTGTGTGAGGCGCCGATCTTAGCCCTGCCGGAGGGCGTAGAGGATTTCGTGGTTTATTGCGATGCGTCCATTTCTGGGTTGGGCGCGGTGCTGATGCAAAGGGGGCATGTCATTGCTTACGCTTCGAGGCAGCTCAAGCCTCACGAGGCGAACTACCCGACGCACGATTTGGAGTTGGGGGCGGTGGTATTTGCCCTCAAGATTTGGCGACATTACCTCTATGGGGTTCGGTGTACCATCTACACGGACCATAAGAGCTTGAGGTACCTCATGGACCAGCCGAATCTGAACATGAGGCAGCGTCGGTGGTTGGATGTGGTGAAGGATTATGATTGCGAGATCCTTTACCACCCGGGAAAGGCCAATGTGGTGGCCGATGCGCTTAGCCGCAAGACGGCGCCGATCAGGGACGCCTGTTTGAGGATGACTGTGGTGACTCCCCTGTTGGAGCAGATTCGGGAAGCTCAACAGGAGGCTATCAAGGAGGAGCATCGGAAGAACGAGCGCGTAGTAGGTCAGGTATCCTCCTTCGATTATGATAGCCGAGGGTTATTGACACTACACCGTAGGGTGTGGGTGCCGTATCATGGGGGCGTGCGCCAGACTTTGATGGAGGAGGCGCACAAGTCCCGATTCTCTATTCATCCCGGGGCGACGAAGATGTATAGGGATCTTCGTCTAGACTATTGGTGGCCCTGCATGAAGCGGGATGTGGCATGGTACGTCGAGCGGTGCTTGACCTGCAGGAAGGTCAAGGCCGAACATCAGAGGCCGCATGGCAAGATGCAGCCATTGGACATTCCACTGTGGAAGTGGGAAGATATCACGATGGATTTTATCACGAAGCTTCCCAGGACCGCGCGTGGAGTGGATTCGATTTGGGTCATCGTGGATAGATTGACCAAGAGTGCTCACTTTATTCCGATTCCGGAGAGCATATCGGCCGAGAAATTGGCTGACATCTATATCAGGGAGATTGTGGCACGGCATGGGGTGCCAGTATCGGTGATCTCGGACAGGGATGTGCGTTTTACTTCCAGGTTTTGGAAGAGATTCCATGACGAGTTGGGCACTCGTCTGCATTTCAGCACCGCCTTTCACCCGCAAACAGATGGACAGAGTGAGCGGACCATCCAGACTTTGGAGGACATGTTGCGGGCGTGTGTTCTGGATTTCGGTGGTAGCTGGGATACCTATCTTCCTTTGGCTGAGTTCTCCTACAACAACAGCTATCACGCGAGCATCGACCGCCCTCCCTTCGAGATGTTGTACGGACGGAGGTGTAGGACCCCGATATGCTGGGGTGAGGTTGGCCAGAGAGTTATGGGAAGCACCGAAGTGGTGCTCAAGACGACTGAGAGGATACAGCAGGTCCGGAGCAGGCTTCAGACTGCTCAGAGTCGACAGAAAAGTTATGCCGACAAGCGTCGATCCGATTTAGAGTTCCAGGTCGGGGATATGGTCCTCCTGAAGGTGTCACCGTGGAAAGGCGTCATCCGATTCAGGAAGCGGGGCAAGTTGGGCCCACGATTCATCGGACCGTTCAGGGTCTTAGCCCGGGTGGGCAGGGTAGCATATAGGCTGGATCTGCCAGCCGAGCTTAGCCAGATCCACAGCACTTTCCATGTTTCGCAGTTGCGGAAGTGCCTAGTGGACGATTCTGCAGTAGTACCTTTGGAGGATATTCAGGTTGATGACAGCCTGAACTACATCGAGCGCCCAGTCGCAATCCTCGACAGGAAGTCGAAGGATTTAAGGAACAAGAGGGTGGAGCTAGTGAAGGTGCAATGGCAGCACCGCAAGGGTTCAGAGTGGACTTGGGAGCCGGTAGACGAGATGATGGAGCACTACCCCGAGCTGTTTCAGGATCAGGCGGCAGACTTCGAGGACGAAGTCTAAAATAAGTGGGGGAGATTTGTAGCACCTGGTTTCCGGTATGTGAATTTTATTTGAGCATTGCCTTAATTTAGCCTTAGACTCGGCGAGTCATAGGGTCCGACTCGCCGAGTAGGGACGAGACTCAGGACGCGTTTTAAGTAGGCGACTCGACGAGTCCATATCCTGGACTCGGCGAGTCACCGCTGCGGGATGAAACCCTAAGTTTCGAGGGTTTGCACCCTATTTAAACCCTCAATCCGCCCCAACTCGTCCCCATTCACCCCCAGAACTCCCCCTACATCGTTTCCCCTTGTTTCCTTGAGAGTTTGAGGTATTCTTGGTGTGTTCTTGAAGGTTTTGGAGAGGAAGAGGAGTAGATCAAGAAGAGGAGAAGGAGATCAGCCATCCTTGTGTCATTTCAACCTTTCCTCTGAGGTATAACCCGTTTTCCCCTTGATTCTATGCTTAAAACTTCATTTGGGTCCTTCTTGGTCAATTCCCCAAGCTTGCATGTTCATTATATGTTGTATTAAGGCGTTTGGCCTTTGGATCTATGTAAGATTGAGCTCCAGGAGCTCAGATCTGTTAGCTTTTTGACCTCATGAGACTTGTTAGCCCTAGATCTACCATTTTGAGTCATTTTGAGCCTTATAATCCATATTGGTGATTATCCACACGTAAAGTTGGAAACTTTACGTGTGATTCGTATCCTAGAAGTCCAGATCTATGAATGGCATGGTCTGGAACCGAGCAAATCGGTATATTTAAGGAGTGCATGGCGACGACTCGGCGAGTCGCATAGGTGACTCGGCGAGTCTGGTCGCGAGTCACCGAATTGGTCCCTTCTTCATGTGTCGAGTCGAGCCTCGAGTCACAGGGGGTGACTCGGTGAGTTGGGAGCTGAACTCACCCATGATAGGACTCGGCGAGTCAATGCCCTGACTCGGCGAGTCCAAGGCAATCTTCATAGATCAAGAACAGACTCGGCGAGTTGTTCATACGACTCGGCGAGTCTTAGCATAAAGTGTTCATCGGATGAAGATGAACTCGACGAGTTGATCATACAACTCGGCGAGTAGGATGAAGGTGTTGAATGGCAGTTAGAAGGTGAACTCGTCGAGTCATAGCCCGACTCGACGAGTAGAACCAGGGACCCAGGACATTGGTTTGCTAGGGACTCGGCGAGTGGTGCTCCACTCGGCGAGTCGGGTCAACTGAAAGTTGACTCCAGCTTTGGCTTAGAGTTAATCCAGGGGTAAAATGGTCATTTTACCTAAAGGACAGTTAGCAGTGTTTGATTAAGTATGTCGTGGAAATTGCAGCCGGAGGACTCCCGGAGCAGCAGCAGTCAGTTAGTTCCCGATCAGTTCAGCAGCTACTTCGAGGTGAGTTACCTTCCAGTAGCGGTGGGTCTAAGGCCACAATGCCGACCCACCAGTAGGAGTTGTATGATAGATGATTGTCTTTGTGATATCATCTAAGTTCGCTAGTACCTGACATGTTATATGCTAGCATGATATGCTGTATGTGATAGTAGTCGAGTTCGGTTGTTAGGACCGAAGGGTAGTCAGACACCCCAGATACGTCTGACAGTATATGATTATATGTTTGCATGCTGGCTTGTTATGTTATATGCGATAGAGGTAGTATGAGGGGACCAGTCCCTGTGGTCGGTTGTTAGGACCGACGGGTAGTCAGCACCCCAGAATGGCTTGACATGGGTAGTCAGCACCCCAGAATGGCTTGACACGGGTAGGTCGGCACCCCAGAATGGCCGTACCGGGTAGTCAGGCACCCCAGAATAGCCTGGCAGTATATATATGTTATGTGTTTGTATGGTATGCGGTACGTTGGGAGAACTCACTAAGCTTTGTGCTTACGTTTTCAGTTTTGTTTTCAGGTACCTCTGCATCGAAGGGGAAGGAGCCGACGCGGTAGCGGCACGTCATACACACACTCTTCGGTTTCCGCATTTATGAGATTTACTGGGATTGTACTCTGATGTTTTGATGGGATGTATGGTTTGGCTTTTGAGAACATGGATGCAATGTGTTGTGGTGTGAACAAACAATGTTTCTTTTATTTAGACAACGTTTTATTTATTAATGTTTTTCTAAAGTAATATAAAAAAAAAATTTTTTTGGGTCGTTACAAGTGGACTCAGAGTTGTTGGACTCAGCGAGTCTCGGGGTGACTCGGCGAGTTGAGTCGCGGATTGGGGGAATTCCGAGCATGGGGACTCGGCGAGTCATCGGGTTGACTCGGCGAGTAGAGTCAGTAACGGGTTGACTTTGACTTTGACCAAGGGTTGACCAGTGGTTTCCAAGGGCATTTTGGTAATTGTTGGTTATTGTTTTGAGTTCAGTGCCTTGGTGGTTGTCCAGTGGTGGAGATCGTATCAGTGATCGGAGCAGCTTGGGTTATCTGTTCAGTCGGCAATATCGAGGTGAGTTATCCTTACTATATCAACAGGGTCTAAGGCACCAAGGCTGGCCCTTATCGGATTGAGATCCGGGTAGTTGTTGTTATGTTATTGCTTTGATATGTTTGCATCCTGATAGCTAGGATGGTATATGTTAGAGACCTGATTGAGATCGGTATCCTGAGAGATAGGGTGATGCTATGCTAGTGACCGGTTAGGTCAGTATCCTGGTTAGGATGATGATATGTTATGTGATCTGTTTGATCTGTTTGTTGACTGTGAATTGCTATATGATTGTATGTATATGTGCACATGGTTGTTTGGACTGGAGTTGGGTTGAGGCGGGTCCTGCTTTGTGCTGTAGGCCAAGATACCCAGGGCGGACCGGTTGTCCCGAAGGCCCAACGAGCGGTCCGGATAGGCTGTAGGCCCCAAGAGGGCGGACCAGACGTGCCGAGGCTCAGAGAGTGGACCAGGCAGACTGAAGGCCCGGCGCGGGCGGACTAGTCATACTGTAGACTCAGAGAGTGGACCAGGTGGATTGAAGTCCCGGTGCGGGCGGACCAATCACACTGCAGACTCGATGTATGTGGTTAGATTCGGAGAGTGGACCAGGTGGATTGAAGGCCCGGTGCGGGCGGACCAATCACACTGTAGACTCGAGGTATATGGCTAGACTCGGAGGGTGGACCAGGTGGACTGTTGGCCGGTGCGGCGGACCAGTCCCACAGTAGACCCGAAGTGCATGGCTGTTCTGTGATCAGATATGTTATGGCATGTTATGCGTGTATGGTATATGTGGTTGGTATTTTGGCGATATCCCACTAAGCTTTCGGGCTTACAGTTGTGGTTTTATGTTTTTCAGGTTCTTTAGGAGACCGTGGCAAGGCGAAGGCGTGATCGTACCGCTCATCGTGTTTATATTGTGATGAGATTCTGGGAATACTTAAAATAAATTGTATTGAAAACCTTTTTGTAATAACTTTAATGGAATCGGGTTGTTTTCGAAAATTTTAAATTGGTTGAAATTTTTGGTCGTTACACAATGACTACCCATTCTCGACCATATCTAACTGACCCATACCACGACCTAATCGCGATCTTTAAATCTAATGCACAAAACCATAAACTTTTATTGTGAGGACAACACACACAACTAACGACAACTTGCTCTGCACTCAAGATATGAAAAAACCTTGAATTCTTCGCGTCTAAGGAGGACTCATGCGGATCCCTGAGGAATGGAATGAGAAACCTTCCAAATCACGAACACTTCAATGTTAGCCCACTTCCTTCCTCCATGTATGTAACGTCCGCGTTTCTCGCTAAGCATTAATAAGATGATGTAATAGTTAGGGTCAACAATTGTAACCTATTTGATGTAGTAAAGAAGAATTATGTGAATATTATGTGTTTCATGATTATTATAATATTATAAAATAGGAAAAATCATCCGAATCGCCCGTAAAACGTAAAAATAAGTGCACCAAAACATATATAGTATTATATATTTAGAAAGTACACATCGTCCCGATCCCGAAAATATAAATTCGTAGAAATCCGACTCCGTATGAATTAGATATGATTTTCGTAAAATATAAAAGTCAGTCACGCACAAGGAATATGTGATGTAAAAAGTTACGAAGAGAATGGTTGACTTTTAGCCAAAGCCACCAAAAAGAAAATCGTAGTACTTTTAAAATAGGAATTTTGAGAAAAAGAATGCCAAAATCGGATTCCGTATGAGAGGGTTATGATTTTAGCAAAATCATTTAATTTTATGAAAATATGGACAAAAAATAAAGTCAAAATTAGCCGACATAGTCGAAACGAAAGTTGTAGAAATCGTTGATAGCTACGCGTGGATATAAAGAACGTCAAACACGAAGTTCGTATGAACAAGTTATAATTTATAATAACATATTTACGTATTAAATTAAAGTATAAATCAAACATATATATATATATATATATATATATATATATATATATATATATATATATATATATATATATCATTAGAAATGTATCGACGATGCGGTCATTATAAGACTAATATTGAATACCTTCGACATTAGTGTAGTACAAATATCGTCAAATCTATTTAAAATAGTATTATAAATGAGCGTTTGGTCGTTTAAATAACTATAAGGTCGTTTAAGTAACTATAAAGGGTAGTTTTTGAAAATTAATTTACTGTAAATATGAGGCTCTAGGCTCTCATATTTCTTGCACCATTCTCTTGATTCAAGAGTCTTTCTCTTTCTATCACCGAACATTTCGGTACCTCATGATTCGACATTTCTTTTCGTAGTTTTAGTATAGTAAGGTGAGCGCTAAAGTGCTACAATGATCTTTTTAAAAAAAAGATTTAGCGACGAAGTTTTGACCACGAAGTTCTAAGTTTTTGATAGAAACCATGTAAGTTGAGCTATACCTATTACGCTTTAAGTGTAACTTATGTTAAAATTCATTATCTTTATTATGTACCTGTAAACATGATTTATTAGTGATTACAAGTCATTATACTGATTGATCTACTTACGACAGAGGTCTCTTGAATGGTCATGTTGGCTTAGTTGTTGGATTTCAGAAAGACTATACGCCGAAATGATTCTGCCTCCTAACTGTCCTGTCTGGATGATCCTTACGTGATAGTTCTTGAAGTGGATTTTGAATTAGTGATGAATCTAGACTAATAATTAGTCGCAATAAATATTAGACTAAGACTTAGTGATAATGATACTAGGTTACGTCAAAGAAGAAGAAAGTTGCCAGAAGCAAAGTGTTGTCCGAATTTCGAATCGTCACTTTAACAAGCGAGTGCATAATTACTTTCATCTTACACACAGATATGAAGTATTTAATATAAATTACATGCTATATGTGCCTATTATCTACGTTCCTGATATCTATGTTGGATGAATGATCTATACATGTTTTACTTGATTTGAACTATAAATGTATTTTATACCTATAATTTTGTTGGGTAAAGATGGGTAGATGAAAGACGATATAGATGATGATAGATAAAAGATGAGATAAATGATAAGTGGCCTTGACTTTAAAGATGATCTAGTCATCTAGCAGAGTATAAATGATGACCACAAACTATTCTAGATAGTCCAATGGAACGTTGGCAGGCGTGCAACCTGTAGGTGTTTTTGAACTAAGTGTTCACCAGGGGTACTCCATCCCCCTCATGGTTGCCTTACTGACATATATTGTTGAGGAATCTCCTAAGAATTATTGTCTATGCTGAAGATAATCCTTAGTATAGGTCCCTTTAGTTAGATGTTTAAGGAACAAAAAGTGAGGATAATGGGAATGGGTAATCGGGTTGAATGATTTGATGAAAATAAAGAATTTAATTATTGTGGGTTAAAAACCCTATGTTCTCACGAGGCTCCTAATCGTGACCCACTCAGTTTCTTGTATTATAGGTAGTGGCACAAGAGCACATTTGTGATGATCAGATGAAAGATTTATGGATTATAGGCCAGTAGAGTAATAAATGTTTGTAAGGCCTATGTTGTTTTCATTTATGCTTATGTATCGTATTGATAATGACATCCCAATGTTTTTGATATAATTAAAATACATTTCTTCGGAAATGATTTGATAATATATTTATCATATTTTGGGAACAAATTCCGCAATATTATTCTTCAAAAGGATACTCTAATTTTAAATATAGCATAAACAAATCGGTCTTTTCTGGCCATGAAATATGGGATGTCACAATGTAGCCATAAAACTTGAACTAAAATCCTACATCCCTGAACTGCATGTTACTCTGACCTATCATGATGAAACCATAAAAAACGAACCGACCGATGATCCTCCAAGTAGAATACTCAGTTCTCCCCCATTTATGGTTCGAACCATCATCGACTGACATCTGCAACATTGAAGCCTTAGGCCGGCTTAACCATGAACATACCCAACTTGACACTCAAGATGCATATCACAACGCAAGATGATCTTAAGAACAAGAAATCTCTGAATCTTAGATGGAGAATTTGGAAACCTTTCTCTCATCATCGTCCATTAAACTTGGTGAAATTGGCCAGAACACCATTGGATAGAATTAGCACCTTCTGAATTAAACTTACGCTCATGAAATATTACACTTGGAGGCTTGATTCAGAACCTCATACTCCCCTCGAACTTCAAGAATCCCCCTGTAAATGCTTAAAACACAGCTCTGGCAAGCTCAACGCCTCCACGTAACGCTTCTTCCTAGAACATGATTAACTTGATGTCTCCCCGGATACACCTGATCTCCCTGAATATGCGTTACATATTCCACCTGCGACATGACCTTCACATTGGCTATCAAACCACAAGAACCACTTAGTATCAAATATCACTTCACTGCGATCCATAGATGATTTACTACGAATCAGAATTATCCTTCCTTCAGCAGAACTGATCACCAGATCACCATTTCCTATCTTAACCAACAACTGACCCACGACCGATTTCTCCTCCTTTGAGCATAAGAGTCAGGAAAACACAACCCTGATGCATCAAGTAACATCCCTTGCCATCAGCTGGCCACTCAGCTTCAGGCTACAATCCTCGAGCTAATCATCACAACAACTTCCTTCTTGATTCCCGCAACTCAGGCTGGCACTACTTCGAGCAGGTTCCACGATGTCTCTAAATCAGCTAAACCTCTTAGGTCTACACCAACTAGAGCCAAACTACCATGGATACTCAGGCCCAATTGATTACCAGTCCTATTATGCACAATCATGGATGATAGGTTGAAAACGATGAGGACGAATGCAATTAACATTAGTACTAAACCACATTACCTACCCTCCACTAGCTTCTTAGAAACCTTTTTTACCCTTCCCGATCCTCGTACGGATCCTGTGCTTTCAGTAGTATAGGACCCTACTACTTTCCACACCTCTCCATACATGTCTTGAGAATTGCCTCCAAGTCTCTAAGTTACTATACCAAACCACTATCAATCTCATATACATGTGCCACCACAGACATATACAACTACCCATCCAAGACTCTTTCACTCTAGGATTCTTCTTACACATCAGCACACACTAGAACACTTTTCTTAGAACTCCACCACTGCCAGGTGTATCAATGCACCCATAAGCTTAAAAAAGCCACCACCAACCACCTAGATTTCTAGCTTAGATTTGCTCTCACACAAGTGCTCACACTAGCATACCCTAGCACTTTCCCAATACCACTAGGAATACCCACACCCAACCTACTATCAGTTGCAGAAGAAACTTCTACCACTACCAACTAACTATCTTACGAATACAATTACATGCAGCAAGGATTAAACAGTCACTCGACTGAAAGATCTTGCACTACAACAATTAGAATCAAACAAGAGCTGCGTAATAGACGAAACCAAACATTCTAAAACTATTTAATCCTTGTGGCATGGAACTTAACATATTCGCTTAATAGCTAAGTAACGTCAATATAAGTTTTACATAGCACAAGGCAAACAACATTCGAGCAGAAAACCAATAGCAAAAAGGCATCATAAATATCATGCAATTCTAACACACAATTTCTGAGGATCCTTAGCCTACACATGCATCTCTAACAGCTCATATAGAAAAGACACAGAAAGGCATCTTATAGCATACACATCATACTATAACACATATAACAACAAGTCAATTACATTATATAAGGCAAATATGGATATTTGGGAAATCACTTTTCGAGCTCCAGCTAACTGTACACATCGCATCATCCCTTTTCTACTCTTGACATGAATCTTTTTTTAAAAGGTTTATAAAAACTCCTAGCTGCATTTTTTGAGTTTGGAATACCACAAGTGTTCATCCAAATCCCTCAAACCAGGGCTCTGATACCAACTTGTAACATCCAGAAAACCTAGGCTAAATTTTTCATTTTTAATAATGATACATTCAAACAAATCATTTGTTCAAAAACCATTATTCATCAATTAGAGTTATAATGAAGACAACACAAGAATATCAAATCATAAAGTTGTTAATGTGTGTATAGTCCCGCCTTTGCAAACCAAATGAGTACTTACAAAATATTTAGTCCATAACTATAAGCACAAATCTTAGTAAGTTCCCCAAATATCTCAAATAGCACAACATATAAAAACGACCTTGGAATTATCAGAAATTCTAAATATCATATACAACAAATAATACAATAGTTATGGGTTCTCAGCAACCCTAGGAACTATTAGCGGTCCCAGTGGAGTAACAACATGTCCCGTAGATTAACAGCAAACCTCACGAGGTATCAGCAACCCTGGAGACTATCAATAGTCCCATAGACTTACAACAATCCATGAGTTATCAACAACTCAATTCACATGTAACAATAAACAATAGATAAGACCCAGCTGGTCAACACATACTACCACACAGGCAAGTATAGTAAGAGAAATCACATCACAAGTAACAACTAAATTCCACAGCTCTCACTCAAATACTAATCCTACATGGCACCTAACAGTAATAAAAGTACCCTCTCAGTCAGAAATCCAAAAACCTTAGTTTGACCAAAAGTCAACCAGGGTAAAAAAAGTCAACATTAGCCAATGGTCACGCCGTGATTGGAAAAGGACAAAATAGTTGTGAACACCACATCTCACAATGTGACAGGCTATTGCTCACGTCGTGAGTCTACTTTGCCTAACTTTGAGCATCAAGCTCTTAATCCCTTAATTCATTCCTTGAGACTTTCCATAAGGTCTCCCCCAACACTAAGGACCATAAAAATTGAAGCTTTACAGGCGTGCATGTCCAATGCATGACTTAAACACCAACTAGGTCAATATAAGGAGAAATGAGGTCAAGACTCATGCTTGGAGTCTAAATCAATACCAAATCATAGAATTGATCTCATACTAAAAGGAAATGCCTCAGTGACCCATAAAGTTGCCAACTTTATGGATCTCATGCATGCTACCAAACCCATCTATAAAGAAAGCATGGACCTTCAATCTAGCATGCATTAGAGATAAAGGTGAAAGATTTATGACATTCAAGGGTCCAAAAGCACTATAAGATGATGAGGTAGGAGCTTGATTACCAAAGGATGCACCCAAGGATTCTTCTTCTTCTTCAAAGAACCAAAAATCACTAAATGAGTACCAAATGCCACCATGAAGAACTAGGATTAGCATTTATGATATTTAGAGATATGGAGGCTAAGAAATGAACCCTTAAACTGAGTTTAGGGTGCTTAAATACGAAGCAAACCCTAAAAGATCATGGACTTGGGCTACAACAACCCTCACGCCATGAGCCCTTATGTCTCACGTCGTGAGAATGGTCCAAAACGTGCTTTCTCGTATTTTTCTTGTCATGTTGTGACCACCCAATGGTCACGCCGTGACACTCGATTTTCATCGAAAATAAACCTTTCTACTCCTTGAAACCCTAAATCGATTCATCCACGAAAACGGGTGTTACAAAAAGTACTAAATAACATGAAGTTGGAGCTTATTGGGTGCAAAATTTGCAAAACCGGTAAAAAATTTGATTCTAAGAAAATTGAAGAAGTTAAGGTGGAAAGGGATTGTTGAAAGGAATTAAGAAAAAATTTAGGGATGAAAACGAAATAACGGAGGAGGTTAACATGTAATAATGTGGTAAACGTTGCTTCCAGAAGCCAACTTATTTGCATCTTAAAGAATCAGCAACCAGTCTTAACCTCTAGGTTGAACATAATATGATATTAGAAGATAATATTCGTAAAATATTGGTTTTTTTTATCTTTATTTGATTTGCTTTGGTTTATGTTGGCAGTCGACTAATGAGTTGGTTGAGATGCCACATAAGTTTTATGACGAAACTGCCCTTCCTAATGACATTGTCATTGACGAAACTGTCCTTCCACATAAGTTTAAATTTCAATTTCATCACAATTTTAATTTATGACACGACATGATAAAAATACACAACACAAAACGAAATTGTGATGAAATTGAAATTTGAATTCGTGTTCAAGTATAAGAAACACGACTTCGTGCCATGTCGTATTCGTTTTTAAAATTCAAAACGAAATTGCCACGATTTAGCATGTGTTTGTTGTGTTGTCGTGTTTGTCGTGTTATATGTGATTAAGTATGGATTATATAAATAATAATTGTATTATTTTATGATTGTCGTATCGTATCGTGTTTTAATCGACTCGTTTTCATGTTAATGAAACTAAACACGACATCATGTTAATGAAAATAAGCATGACATCGTATCGTATCGTATTCGTGTTATATAAAACATTCTCGTGTCGTGTCGTGTCAGACAAAAACACGACACGATTTTCTTATTTGACATCCCTACTTTGTTGCTTCACAAGTTCAAAATATCTTAGGTTTTGTTTTTGGAACGGGCGAGATATATCAAAACAAAAACAAAGCTCCACCTCTAGCAAAGAACTAGAAGAGAGATTAACTTAATTTAATAGTAGCATCAAATAAAATGGAAAACATAGGTTCATATATATTTTCGAAATTGAGATACTGCATCGTGCTCTGGTGTTATTAAAGGGGTTCTTTCTCCAGAAAAGTTTGTTGCTGTATACAACTTCCATGATCTTTCTTCTCAAACCCTACAGAAGGAGAACAGACATGCATGTTTTCGTAAAACTAGGAAAAAATCATTTTATTCAAGGAATTTGGAAATAATATTATAAACGTTATATTTCTTATAATAAAATGATGAAAAAAGTTAGTTCTCACTGTTGGTAAGAGATTTTAATTCCTCCAGCTGCGGGATCAGCGATGGCAGAAAACGATTCATGTGACAAGTCAAGGTCACCCTTGCAACCAGGTGGCGGGCAAAAGTCGGTGATGATTACAGTCACTGTAGGGTTGTCGGTGCAAGGGTGTGGTGTACCAAGATTCGTTCCACCGGTACAAGTCACCTGGAAATATTTTCCACAAGCAGCTCCACCTTGCCATAGATCTTCATTTGCAGCTGCTATCATAACTCCTTTATCTTCATACCCGTAACACGCTGAAGCTGTAATTGGAATTAACATGCAGATTATTAGCAAGACGTGGATATTCAATGAAAAATATATTAATATCTATATGTGCATTCATGTCTTTATGTTTGTGCTTTTCAATTACGTAAGTATGGAGGATCATTAATGGTTCCGATCCCAGTGTCACATGATGCTTGAAATCCAAGACTTGAAAGAATCATAAATATGAAAACGCCCGAGTATTTCCTTGTTGAAGCCATTGAAGTTGATGTCGTAATTAAGACGTTTTATCTGCACCTAGAAGGAGAAAAAGTAAATGCAAAGCAAGAGAGCTTAGTAGAATAATTAAGCTTGTGTTACTTTTAGTGAAAAAGATAATAATTTATACTGAAGTTTCATGTGGACTGTTGCACCATATTCAGTTAATTAATGGAATAAATCACAAATAATATAATCACTAGTTACATTGTGATTAACAAAGATATTCTTTGGACAGATGTTACTAGTTCTAAAATTGTCTTTATCTTCTGCAGCAACGAGAAATAAAAATACTGCCGACCAATGAGGAAAAAATAGAAACAACAAAGTCACTTGAAACAATGTATTATTATCCGTCTTGAAGGACTTTTAAAAGTTAAAGTTTTTATTACTCCTTGTCTCATGAAAACTGCAACAGTTTCGGTTGATAGTATCACATGAAAATGGGAAGGAAGTACTATATATATGCCACCTCTTTGATCAAAAGTAATGAAGGAACTCTATTACTATGGCATGTCATGTTGACGCTCAACATATATGAAGTTTAATGACCATTGAACTTTTCAACGATGAAAAGAAAGATTTTGTAATAAATGATCTTTTTTTTAAGATATGTCAGTATAATTCAATACATTATAGATTTTTTTTGGTAGAGTTGAACCAAGAGTTAAGAGTAGATACATGATGTGTTGTGGATGTCCTAATAAAGGACCAATAGCCATGTTTCTTTTAAGATTAAATCGAGCCTTCCATCTTCAAGAACAAACATTGGAACTAAGCATAGTACTTTACAAAGTCATCAGTTGGCTAAACCTTTGAACCAGCTACCTTTGGAAGCCTTGCTCACAACAATGATTATCATAAAAAACCACCAGCAAAATAATGTACGAGGGCTCCTCTTAGACCTCAATTATCTTTTATTCAGCACAATGACAACAGTATGGCCAATTTGGTTAATGAACAGGAACATGATATTATGAAGTCCAGGGAGGAGACAGTTTGAGTGACTTTACTTTAGCCTTGTGTACATCATAATAGTTTTTCTTCTTATATCTAAAAATGTAATCATACATGTATCGTATTATTGATTGTCAGATTCATCTTTCAACAGTTTTATATATCATTGGTTAGTTTCCTCGTCCGTCCTATAATAGATATTAATACAAACAAGAGATACCTTGCTATAGCCATTTTTATACGGGGTAAAACAGAAAATAAATCATTTTGTTGAAATTGGTCGCCTCCAAATTTTCTGAAAAGCGAATCAGGTTTAATAAACTTAGTGTTAAAACAATAATTAGCAATTTTCTATTTTTTATTATATAAATTAAATGGAAACTACAAAATACATATGTTGTATCAGTATAGTTACATTGTGACTTAGAAAGATATTCTTTGTAAATAGGTGGCCGTCTTCCAAAAACTATCTTTGTCTTTTTGCAAGAAGGGGAAAGAAACAATATGTTGGCCATTAGAACGAGATATAAACAATTAAATAAATTGACACATTGTATTGTTTGTCCTTTCTACAAGTTAATATAAACAATTCTATTAGTTGACACAATGTTTTGTTTGTCCTTTCTACAAGTTAGTTAAGTGGGTATTGTTTGGGAGGTTGTTACATCCTAGCTATGTCATGTGAGAAAAGCAAGAAATTCATTTCTTAGTATCCTATGTACATGTCGCCTAGCAAGTTTGCCCCTCTAGGAAAGTAAAGGAATAAGATAATGACAAATAGCGATCCAAATAGGAGGTGATGGTTGGGGCTACTAAATTAAGAACCAAAAATAATTCCAATGCATAGAGAAATATGCAATTACACTATAAGATGTAAGGGCGAAATGGGACAAGGGTGATACATGTTATCATTAATATGTCACTCCTAATGCTTCATCGCTATTGTTCACATGTCATCGTTATCGATGTCGACGCTAATGGTAAGGTGAACAAAACTCGCACTGCAAATAAAAAAACTCAATAAACCGAAACAAAACCGACTATGTGGTTTTTAGTTTTGCAAAAACTAAAAATTTTCAGTAGGGTGCGCTTTGCAGTTTTTTCAAAAACCACAAAAAAAAAAGTAACCGCACCGATATATACATTAAATTACATAATTTTATACAATATTTAATTATTTATAACTTAATTATTAATATATATATTTTTTTAAACTTTGTATGGGATACTGAATCAATTGATCATCGCACCATAACTCAAAGTTATGATGTTGCTTTCCATGCAACCTCTCATTTTCATGATCTCAGTCACACGGTCTCACAACTAATATTGAATCAATTGGTGGTGTTCATGTATAAACGGATAGTAATGGTGGTGTGAGTGGACCTAGTGGACTTTAGTGGTGGCGGAGGGTAAACAGAAGAGATAGATGGTGGTGGAGGGTAATCGGAAGAGACTATGAGGGGATAGAGTGCGGTTGGAACCTTTTGGAGACTGTCTTGGTTATAGTGACGATGAAGGTCCAATGACGACAGAGGTTTGGTAGCGGTGTTGATCGTTGGTGGTGGTCTCTTAAAGATGAACATTATAAAAGAGGGGGGAGGGTAGGATGGGGTAGGGGTAGTATTTATTTTTAGTATAATTATAGTTTATAAATTCAACCTCTATTAAAACCTAATACAAGTTTTACATTGACGTAGTGGGTAAACGAGCAACAAGTTGTGCTGTTACCCCTTTTAAAAATGAAAAAAAAAATCTTTTAAAAACATCCCTAGATCTTAGGTCATAACATTTTTTTGTATGACCCGCTAGACTCTATTGAGGAGCTTCACAACATCCGGTGTAAGGAAACCGAAAGTATCAATCGCAAAATGTATAAACGTGTGTTGATTTTCTATGCATATTTTCTCATGTTTTACCACTTTGCATGATGCATCTTTTAAAGCAGCATGCATCATAGTAAAAACCCTACTCCCCAAGCTCACAAGAGGAGAAACCCCTATTAGTTCCATACATACATGTTTCCCTCCGGTCCATACAAAAACAAAAACTAAAACTAAAATCTCATTCCTCAAGCCTATAAGAGAAGAAACCCCTACTAGATCCACACATGAGACGACTTTTATTTTTATTTTGTTTAATTGTTGTGATAAAAATAAATGAAAAAAATAAAATAAAAGGGTAAATTAATCATTTCATATGATTAGGGACCGACCACAATAAATATTGAAATCACAAGGACCTTTAATGAGATTGAAAAAAAAATGAAACGTGATATTTTGGAAAACTATAAGAACCATTTATGAAGATTGTAGTCCATTAAAGGCTTCCAATCATTTTAAAAACTTTAGGAACAAAAATTTCAAAACAAGAAAACCGAAAAAAATACAAACTTATCAATATGACTTTAGTAATTTTACTTGATAACTAGTATAAAAGCATGCACTGCGCCGCAGGTTTAAATGATGTGTGAACTGATGAGATAACATTAGGAACATTAGTATTATCATGTTCACTGAATAGATTAATGTATTAACAATATGAAATGGTGTCTTTTGGTGAGATTCGTAATCAATGATTATTTGTGGCATGTGAGATTAGGAAAACAACTCAATTATCAATATCAACTATGTCCGGACATACCTCAACACTATTGCAATTAACAATTTTGGAACATTTTTCTTCAACTAACACTCCTTCAAATATAGAGAACCAAAATTTCATAACTTACTGTGAATATGAAATATTCTTTAATATATTTGTGAGCATTAATTCGTCAATTTATTACTAAAAACTCGTCATTGTAGTGATTGCTTGATTATAATATAAGGTTATATACAAAAAATAGCATTGTAGTTATGTTTTTTTTTTAACTATAGTATCCTACTTTCATTTATTTTTATGATAATGATGTACCTTAAAAAATCTACCCAGTTATAGCAACGTCATCCAAATGCAAAAGCAATTATCCTTGCTATATTTGAGTGATTATAGTTTTATAACTTTTAATATCAAGATGTCATTTGCAACACTATGAACCTAACTACTTCCAAATTTCTTAAAAGGTCATTTTGTTATCTTCAGTTGTATGTTAATGTCATGGATCTAAACAACTATGTGGGTTTTAGGGATATAAAGAGTTGTTGGTATAATATAACTATAAAACTAAATTTAACATATTGTTGTGAAGGATTAAGACACATTTTAATTCTAAAGAAGATCTAAAACATATTGTAAATACTCCTAAATCAATCAACGCTAACAATATATGAAATGTGTCAAAATTCCTACTAATGCACCTAAAAATACAAGTTATTTGGCACCTACAAACTTGTAAGAGATGGAAATTCGTAGAATTTATGCTTCTTCAAACATAGTGAATACGTAAATCCAACACCTCATGAAATGCTTCAGAACCAGCTTCAAACGAATCTCATGACTCTAAAAAAATAAGTTATCTATAGAAATCTATAGGAATGTAATCAAATAAACTTACATGAGCCTGGGTAGCAACTTGAACAACATTGCTAGGGTCTGAAAATTCAGCCACAAGTTCATCTGCAACCTAGAATTCAACATTCCATTTCAGTTTTTTAGTAATCTGGAATAGAATGGTTGCTTTGTTTGATTTCAATTTGTGTTCATGGGTAACAAAAAACAGGGGAAAGAAAGTAGAAGAAGAAATAGCTGAATCCATGGTTGTCAAAATCGCGATCCTGATCGTAGGATCGTACGATCATACGATCCTAGGTATGAAAAACGATCCGGATCCTAAAAGGATCGTATTTGGGGTAGGATCGAGATCCGATCCGATCCTAGGTTCCTTTGATTTTTTTTTTTTTTTTGGCAAATGAATTTTTTTTACTACTTTATGTCTTTTACCTTTTACCGATTTACCATTTATCATTTTGTATTGTATCTTATGACTAATATTTTGAAGTTTTTATAACTTTTGAACGAAAAATTGAATGTTTGAAATATTTTTCATGATTAAAAATTATAAATTAAAATTATATTTTATTTTGTGGGATCTTAGGATCCCGATCCCGATCTTACGATCCCAAAAACGATCCTAGATAGGATCCCGATCTTGACAACATTGGCTGAATCGACTGACCTTATTGTGTGTGGTTCTTCCCTCATTTTCAATTTTCTTGCACAATAGGCATATCAAAATCATATTAAACATTAATCCAAATGAAGAACTGTATAGATATGAGAATTATACATTTTAAGCTTAAATTGACTGTGTCCTCTACGATTTACACGGAAATTGAACAACGAATATAGCCCTAAATCTTATACATTCAGTAGCCTTTCCAAGTTCCAACAAACAGTTCGATTCAATTGCAAATTGAAGTTGAAAAGTAACGAATGTCTAATTCAAAGTGAGAAATTATCGACAAATTCGACGTAGATTAAAGTTGAAAAGTAACCCATATTTAATTCAATGTGATTATTAAAGGAAAATCAAAGAAACTGAATCAATTTACCTGCAATTTCGGAAGTTGAAAAGTAACCCATAACACGCATCTTATCAAGAGGTAGACCTTTATCTTTCCAATTGATCCAAGAATCAAACTTTGAATTGCAACTTTCGTTTTAATCAGTTTGAAGTTCTGACACTGATCCTTCTCTGCCTCCGCAACTCAAACCCTAACCTATCTATTCATATAAGCATCTCTCGGTAAGTTATATCTAAAGGTTTTTATTTGGCAAAAAAATGGAATTGCTGAATCTTTATTCTTTTACTTACGTTTAGTTTTTCAGCTTGATAGAATTTTTAATGATAATCAAAGTCTATTTGGTGGCTGCAGATCAGGTGTTCGATGAAAAGGCTAGACCAAATCTATGGTAAATGTATTGCTCACCATTGAAACGAAGCCACCTTGAAATCGACATGATTTCGGAAATAGTCTTGCTATCTATCTTTATTGTTGCTTTATGCATAACTTTTTTCTCTGTGTGAAGGTGTTTTGTCACCGAGTATGTTTCATATTATAATACCCATTACTTTGTAGATATACATGAAGCTTGTGTGTGTTGCTGAAGCTTACTTTATAATCAGAGATGTCAATTGCAAGATGAATTTGGTGAGCTTCTTGTAAATTGTTTGTGAGTTTCTTGAATTCTCATTTTGTAGTGATTTTATATTTGTAAATTTGATTCATTAAAGGGATTACAACTCCAATATCCAATAAAGTTGGTATTCTTGGAGCTATTATGAGAGTAAATTAAATAAGCTTCCACTATATTATCCTCTTTAACGTTCAGTTTGTTGCATTGGTGATAAAAGATTTGATGAATTTTTATAGGTTGTGATTATGAGTACATCTTAGCTGACGGCTTATAAATAGCACAAACAAAACTACAATTCATGGTGATGATATTTTTTTCAACTGTTTATATTTTGCCTTTCATTTTTTAAGGGTAAAATTGGACTAATGTAAAAAACATCCATAAGCTTTTAGAAATACTTGAGTAGCTTTTTAAAAGGATATAGCTTATAAGCTACAAAACAATTTTAAAAATTAGATAAATGGTACGCCCAAACTCACACTAAGCGGAAAGGTTATCTGTCGCCGGTCAAGCTTTTTGTGAGTTCTTTTCTTGTTACTGAAAATTAGCAAAGGCCTAATAGTAATGAGAAAATGCATTCAAAGTTGAGGTAGTAATCATTTCACCAAAATGGCAATTATAAAGCTGCAAATTGACTGATGAAAGGCTTCACCAAAATGGCAAAAATAAAGCAAGAATTTATACTGCATTATGGGTTTCTACAAGATCATAAACCCTAATTTCTTTTCTCATTATCTACATCCCTTCCTCAATCCTCACTCACCAGTAGCAACAGCATTCTTTTCTCCAAAGTAACCCTAATTTTCACTTTATCTATCATTTTGATTACAGTGTTGGATTCTCTTCTAAGTTATAGGGGTGCAAAAGAGCAAAGCTACTTAAGATCGGCTGGTTAAAAGCTCGACTTGAAATCGATTTTAAACGAGCTTGAACCGAGCTCGAGTTTAATATTAAGCTCGTTTATTAAACGAGCTCCAGCTCGAACCTATGTCACTATGCTCGATTAGGCTCGCGAGCCTAAACGAGCTTATATATAATATAATTTATTATTATTTTTATATATTAAAATAAAAATATATTTGGGGAATTAGGAATTTATGGTATTAATAAACGAGCTTCTTAACGAGTTCGAGCCGAGCTTAAGCTTATTTAGGCACGTCGAACAAAAAACGAGTCGAGCCCGAGCCGAGCTTGTATAATTATTTACGAGCTCGAGTCGAGCTCAGTACAAGAAAGCTCGAATCGAGCCGAGCTTGAGCTCAAGCCTCGTATAACTTAAACGAGCCTGAGCCAAACCTAACCAGGCTCGGGCTCGGCTCGGTTCGTTTGCACCCCTACTAAGTTGTCACTCTAGACTCTAGAGTAAATGTTTTTGTACAATTTCATAAAGCTATTATGTCTAGAAGCTGAAACGAGAGTAACCTTTTCATGTATGGTTTATGTGATTGAGCACATCTTGTACCTGTTTTTGCAGTTAAGACTTAAAGAGATTTGAAATATTTTATTTTGGACTTGATTTAAATGAAATAAAATAATTTTTCAGTTTTGTAGTTAAAATCAAGTCTAGTTGGGTGCAAAAGAGTGATCATGGAGAAAATGAAACTTGGACCTAGACTACTCCTATATTATTCTCACATAAGATTTACATACTAACATGATTATTCTGTCCCATAAAAAAAAAAGAAAAAAACAGAGTGCAGGCAATCATGCAGGTTGGGAGTAAAAATGACGTATTTAACCCCACATCAAACAAGGTAAGTGAGGCTCAGATGAATCCGGACCCCGTGAGGTGTGAAATTTGTGAAATCAGCTACACCAGCTTTGAACTCCTCAACAGACACATGTCAGGGAAGAAACACCTCAGGAAACTTATTGAATTAGGGAAAATACCAGATCCATCCTTGACGTTTTTCACTTCACTGGACACCCAGCCTATGCGAAATCTAAAATCTACCGAGGGCAAAGCTGTCAATTCACATGAAGGTAACCCCATGTGGTGTGAACTTTGTGGGATCAGTTGCCACACCTACGAGATGCTCAAAGTTCACCTAGCAGGACAAAAACACAAAAAGAAGTTGAAGAAATCAAAAGAACCCATTGTACCTAACCCCATGTCGTGTTAACTTTGTGGGATCAATTGTAGCACTACCGAGGTGCTCAAAGTTCACCTAACAGGACAAAAACACCAAAAGAACTTGAAGAAGCGAGATGATGCAAATGAAGATAGAAAAGTGGTAAATTTGGATGGATGTAAGAGGAAAACAAAGAGAGTGGCAAGTGATGATGATTTGGAGGCAAAGAGGGAGAAGATTGATAGGCCATAAGTGTTCACCAAGAAGAGGGTGACAGTAAGTATGAATTTAAGCAAAGATTAGGGGTAATCTTGTAATTAGCTCAGATTCTAATTCCGACAATTATTTATTTATATAAACTTCAGACAAGTATGTAATCACATCTGTTATTTAAGACGTTATTTATTTATGTGAAATTTTAAAATAGGTAGAGAAAATGCTTATAGATCAATCATCCATATTAAAAACTCAACAGTTTTGACATGTTATCCAATTGTTTGAAATTCATTTTGCCAGCTTAAATTTATACTTCTGGTCCACCTTTCAATTTTTTTGCAGGGACAATACTCATGGTGTTATTTTATTTCAATTTTGTTCCTCAGACTGCTAAAAATCATCAATTCTTTATAGATGACTAATTTCTTATAATTATTCCATAATGGCCCATCACCCATCACCCAACACCAAATTCTAACCAGTCATCTTCTTTGGTTGCATCCAATATATATATATATATATATATATATATATATATATATATATATATATATATATATATATATATATATATATATATATATATATATATATATATATATATATATATATAGAGAGAGAGAGAGAGAGAGAGAGAGAGAGAGAGAGATTCCGTTGAGATTCAAAATAAAATAGAGATCTTGAGATTCAACCTCAACCACTTAATTCACATCTGTCACTCTAACCCTTCGGCATCGCTGCGGGTCAGGTCAATTATAATCATAAATGATTATGTAGCGCTGCATGTTCCTTTCACCTCCACCACCTTCCCCACCACTACAACTGCCACCGCCACCACCTCTACCACCAACCGACCCCACCAATGTCACCTCCATTACTTATACCACGCTCCTGTTTCTCACCCGTTTTCCCCTTCCTTACGGTGTATCCCTCCCCTGCGGGTGATATTTTGTTTTGGTCGACCGCCTCTCTACATCAGGAACTTTAACGAACTCCTTCGCTTCCTCATTAGATTTCCAAAAGCTCAGAATAACAAATCATCTCTTTCCTTTCGGTAGTCTATTTCATCTTGAAGGATTCAACATTCACCAAGCTCATTAGCTTCTTCTCTTCTGCGAACATTATACTATCATTAAGGTCATTTCCCTTTTCCCCTTGCCCTAACCCTACCCTACCGCCGCTGCCAGACACATCCGTAAACAAACAAGCACATAACCTATTAAGGGGTGTTTCCCAGACGAGTTTATTAGCTTATTAGCGGTTCTACACTGCTATACGCTAAAAGTGTTTGGATAAAACTAACTTATAGTTGTAGGAAACCACTAATAAGTTATTTTTTTATAAGTTACAGCTATTTATCTTATTAGCTAATAAGCTAATAAGATATTAAGCAATTAGTTTTTTGCCAAACACACCCTTATTAGATTCAACGAGACTCATTTTTGTCCACCGAACCAACATCGACTTTGACTTGAGAACCACTAATGTCACTCTACCGCCGACGTTAACCCCACTTTATTTTTTCCCCTTCACTTTATTTTCAAAATATAAAATTACATAAATGGTCTTTGTGGTTTATCAAGGGTCACAACTTTAATCCCTGCTAATTTTTTGATACAAATGGACCCTATGGTTTTGAAACTTACCCGAATAGTCCATGTGGTTTCTAAAACTTGCATGAATGGTCTCTAAGCTACATAAAATAACTAATTTTCCCTTTTTCAATTTCTTATATATTTTTTTCCTTAAACTAAAATTAATTATTAAAATTAAGAAACTGATAAACCTCTGCCCACAATCACTTCCCCCATTACTCCTCTCCATCACTGATAAATATCATCTCCGTCCACACCACGATTTAAGTAGAGTTGTCAGAGAACATGATTTAATTTTCTTAACACTCATATTTTTCCTTTCTAGTAACCATCAACGTCGTCTTTGGTTTTAATGAGGTAAGAACATATCATCGGGGAGGAAAGAGAAAATCGTATTTCTGGTTCTCTCTCCTAATTCATCAATAATAAGAGCCCACATCCCCCTTGATGTAGATATGAAAGATGATGAATAGGGGCGTCATTTTCCCAATCGATTTAATCTCCTCTGATCGATGCACTCAAGACTCAACCATTATTCTTTTTTTTTTGTTGGTGTGCGTATTTGATGAATAAGGGGATGGGTTATCTTAAATCGATTTTACAAAAATTTAGAACCACAAAATAGACTGAAAAGAAAACATAGATGTATGATTTCGGTTATAGCATCTTGAATCAATTAGAACCCAAAAAACAACATCAAAATAGAACCAAAACCACTTTCAAAAAGACATAGATAGCCACATATCAGTCGATGGAAAACCTTTGTTTACTCTGATGGAGGTCTTTCTTGGTGAAACTACAACATATCCATCATGATAGAGGGGGTGTGGATGAGGATCGGAGAATTTGAGTGGCTTAACCTGCTTATACCCATAATCATACCTTAGACTACTCGGAATGGGTAACAGGAGTGTCCGTTAATCCAACGTGGACATAAGAAAACGCCGGTATAACGGTGCAAACATCGCCCAGCTACCCATTTTTATAGCTTTATGGTATTCTGCGTATGGATGGTAACGGGACGAAATGCGATAAACGACTACTTTTCGACCATTGTGGAATGGTCACGAATAATAAAAAAAATCACTTTAATTCCACTATATATATATATATATATACACACACACACATTCTAACATAAAATTTTTACATAGAAAATTTATCTACTTCTCTCAAATACACATTTCTATCAAGTTTAATACATTTTCTACATTTTTATTTACAAAAAAATGGAACCTTTTGATCCATTCCATCCATACAATCATGACATCGACGAGGATGATATGTTCGTGGGTATGAAGTACCGATATGTTACGGACATGTTACCACCAGAGCTAGCTCCACTACTGACCAGACGTGCGACGCTGAACAGAGATCGTGAAGAAGGACATAGACGTATAGTATATGATTAATTTGCGGATAATTATGTCTACTAACCTAGCGATTTTAAAAGAAGGTTTTGTTTGCGGAAAAATGTGTTTCAACAGATAATCAATGCAATGGAAAGCAGGTAGCATAATTACAGTTGTTTTAAAAATTAAATATATATGTTCTTTAGATTATTAAATAATTGTTTTCAAAATTAAATATATGTTTTTTAGATTATTAAATAATTGTTTTAAAAATTATATATATTTTTAGGTATGAATATTTCCAAATGAGGTATGATGTGAGAGGTAAACGAGGTTTTATAGGGTTGCAAAAAAATGTGTTGCTGCAATCAAGTTTATGGCTTTTGGGGAATCGCCCAATTCTATTGATGACTATATGAGAATGTCAGAGCAAACTGCACGAGAAAGTTTGTATAGATTGGCGAGAGGTGTTATCGACAAGAGTTCGACATGTGACGCCGTAATATGGTGACACGCGACAGTCTTCTAGAAGAGGTGAGGTGGACAACTATGGACGCAACATGTGGCAAAAGAAGAGAGGATTCAACAAGGTTGTAATGCTCTGTTCCGAATTTACTCCTAATTTGAGGATGTGGCTCAAAGGTCGGTCATATTAAGGATTATGGCTCTTGGGAAGGAAAGATCTAGGCCCAT
The DNA here is from genome assembly GCF_002870075.4 of Lactuca sativa. NCBI lineage: Eukaryota > Viridiplantae > Streptophyta > Magnoliopsida > Asterales > Asteraceae > Lactuca > Lactuca sativa. Next base: position 69,125,733 of record NC_056625.2, on the reverse strand, counting down.
TTGGTTGCAGGTGATGTATTAGAAGTGATTCGGGTGTTCGGTTCGTGTTTCGGAGCCTAGAGGTATTTCAGTAAAGTGGCAGTTTGGGCTTTTATGGAAAATGGATTTTTGTTCGAAAGGTCTTAAGAAAGTTTTGAGTTGTTAGAAGTTTTTGGGTTCTTGTCACCTTTCCGTGGATATAAGGATCGTCGGAATCGGGCTTATAACAAAGAAGTTATGGCCTTCAGAAGTTTCGTGGTTTTCAGGCTTAGCCGAGTACACGGGGCATACTAATGAAGAAGGTAGTACGTTGGGCGTACCTTGGAGTACACTGGGCGTACTGACTAGTATGGACGTGAATGTTCCCCGAAGTACGCTGGGCATACTCTAGTCAGATCAGAACCCTATTTTAAGCTCCTTATCTCATAACCCAACCCTAATATTTTCAGCCTCCACCCCTCTAAACCCTAGAAATCGTCATATATCATCCATGGTGGCCTTTTGAGCTTATGGAGTCCATTTTTGGGGCGTTTGATCCATTTTCAAGAAGGAGTTTGATGCAAAGATGGGAATCAAGGAGGAGCTTATGGATTTGGCTTTTAGGACTCATTCTCAGCTTGATGAAGGTATAAAGCTCTGACCTTGACCATCGATATCTTAGATCTCTCATTTGTGAGTTTTAGTTCAGTTTGGTCCCAAGGATGAAGCTTTATGGTTGAAATCCGATTCTTAAGCTTAGGGTTGCCACCCTTGGTGTTAATTGAGCCCCTAAGACAGAAAGTTGCAATCTTGAAGGTCTTAATGGGTTCATGCAAGAGTTAAGACCATTTTTATGGAAGTAGAATGCCATTTTTGGAGTTTGGGTTTGTTTGGCGAATGCAAAGTCACCAAGTCAGTGACTTTATGGGTTTAGACATTAATTATAGCTCAGATCTATGATTTGGACTGGTGGGATCAAGTATTAAGCACTTAATGGATTTTAGGCATGACTTGTTTATATGTTGGGCATACTATGTAGTACGCTGTGCGTACAGTTAATTTGCCCAGTACGCTAAGCGTATAGAAGAGGTATGTTGGCGTACGCTCTTAAGAGGACTTGGGCCTTACTGGACTTTGGACCTTTGGGCCCTAATGGTTTTGGGTCTGGATTTGCAGTTTGTTGGGTCTGAATGTATCTTGGGCCAATATTGGAATAGCTAGGCCTATTGCGCCTTATGGCCCAAAATAGAAATGGACTTCACATTTGTGGGCCTCAGTTTGGGCTAATTCTTGGATTAGGTTGTTTTGGGCTTTCGTGGGCCAATTGGGGTCAGGATTATTGACTAAGGAGAATATTGAGATTTAGTATAAGGTCCATTAGAAAGGTCCGGGCCCAATTTGGAGAATTGGGCCATTGATGGTTTTATGGACATTATAGTGTGGGGCTTTTGTTTTGGGTTTGGTCCTTAGTTTTGGATCATACAGAGCCAGGGGTAGAATGGTGATTTTGCCCCATGCATGGATTAAGGATTATGGTATGGGACCCAAGTGCTAATTGGGTATATTGTTTGGTAGTGACAGCTCGGGAAGCTAGCGGGGCAGCAACTAAGGAATTCATGTGGGAAGCTTCAGCAGTGCGAGGTGAGTCTCCTCACCATACCAATGGGTCTATGGCACCAAGGTCGGCCCATTTTATGATATGTTGTACACTAGCTGAAGTTGTATTTATGTGGCATGATAGTTGGCTATGTGCTAGGAAGTATGCTAGTAGTTTTTGTGGTACACTTGCATGAAAGACCATGGGAGAGCCCATGACACCTGGATGTAAGACCATGTGGAGAGCCCATGGCTTTCCTATTATGTTGTAGTGTTTATTGTAGGTTCACTTCGGATATGTCTGGTATGCATGTATAGGTGGTATGCTAGTTGTCTTTGTGATACTTGAATGGAAGACCATGGGAGAGCCCATGGCACTTGGATGTAAGACCATGTGGAGAGCCCATGGCTTTCCTATTAAATAACATGGGAGAGCCCATGGCACTTAGGTGTAAGACTATGTGGGGAGCCCATGGCATCCTGGAGTAAGACACTGGGGACGAGCCCACAATATCCTTATATGTTTATATGCATGACTTATGTGATTGATATGGCGTATGTGGTAGAGATAGCTTTTATACATGATACTATATGTGTTATGTGGATTGTGTGTGGGGTATGCTCTGGGAACTCACTAAGCTTCATGCTTACGCTTTATAGTTTTGGTTTCAGATATCATTGATTTGGAAAAGAAGAGCTCGGATTGATCGCAGTGCACACACCTTTGATTTCTGCAATGAATGATTTTGGGATAAAATCAGATAAATGATTTACTTAACTATGATTTGGAATTTTTTAATTAAATGGTATCCATGTTTTAATTATATTAAAAATGAAATTTTTACCCTTGATTTTTGGGTCGTTACAAAGGCGCTAATGTGCGACATGCCGATGGACTATGCGCGCCGTGCTCTTGCTTCGATATAAATAGATCGTCCATTTTTTGAAGGTTTTTGAGCATTCTAACACTCCTAAAGTGTACATGCAACCCTAGAAACCTTGGATCTATGTTTTACTAAGATACATGCAACTTTAATTTTTCCAAGGTTCTTAACCTAACTAGCATGGCATGGGGAATTTGAAATATAAAAGCTAGTAGAAGAACTTACCTTTCATGTTGCTTGGATTCCTTAAGAACTTTGTGAGCCTAGCACCCCAAATGTGATGTCATAAGTGTTTCACACAACACCACTACTCTTGGAATAACTTTGAGAGAAGTACACACACACTCAAAATCGGCTAGCCCTCCTGTTTTTCACTTAGTGCCAATTTTGGTAGCCCATGGGGTCTTTATATAGTGTGTCACAAGTAGGGTTACACCATGTAAACCCTAATTGACATGGATTTTCATTTCCTCCATGATCCATGGGTTTTAACCTCCATGACCCATCCATGCAGCACCCTATGGGTTTTAGTCCAAATCAACAAACCACAGATCATTAGCCCACTATATAAGAATGGATGATTTACACAATCAACCCCATATATTTAATTAGTCTCTTCTTGATCACCAAATTAATTCTTGATCGATACTAATTAAATAATATTATTAATATATTAGAACTTATAATATATTAATATATAATATATTAATAAACCATAAGTGTTCTTTTCTCATTTTGTCTATCCAAGTGTCATGATGCCATGCAACCCAAATGGACCATGCCAACCGTGTCAAGTACATATCAGAAATAGTTATTGACTTAGACACCTTATCCAACAGTCTCCCACTTGGATAAGTCTAATAACTATAACTGCAAGTATGACTTCAGGAACCGATCAACAACTGTAGCTCTTTCAAAGTCTCGCGGAACTAAGATGACGTGCCATTTAAGATAAGTGATCATATAATCCTCTGCTCTCAATATATCAATTGGACAAATACATGGAACAAGGTCGTACTTATTGTCCAACAGTTTGTTTCCCGATTTTCGGTTTGTTTGACATAGAACATAATTGAACACATCAATTTAGTTCTGACCCGGCCCAGTACATAGGTCAAAACAAAATCATCGAGGGGCCCATATATCACTTTTAATCCTCTAAGGACTAAAAGGAAAAAATAAACTTTGACTCACATGCTTGTTCTACTACTTGTTGAATCATACACAAATGTACATTTTATAACATCGAGTTACCAATGCGTTTTCGTACAATCAATGTATAACCAACTCATAGTCAACAACTCGTATCTCTAGGTACGAAGACTTATATGATATTACCGTCCCACGATCACTCGAGATAAATTCCATGAAGTGATACAAGTGAGCGTGGGGTGAATCCAATACTCGAATCGCTATTCCAGGAGTACTCATGAACACTGCGGCCCCTTTGTCCCAGACAAACTGCAGACCCTTCATGACTGTCTTGCCTCATTACCTACTTCCAAAGTATGATTGATTGTGGATGGTTTGAATAATATGATATACCATAACATAATTATTCCGGATGTCAAAACATGCAAAAATGAAATGATAGTAAACGATTGACAGATGATAACAACACTTTACTTATAAATAAACAATAACTTTTATTTATCATCAAATGCCAATTACACTTTACAAAATTCAAAATTTATCTAATTTCTAAAACTAATATCATCCTTTAGCCCAATGTGCCTCGCATGCTGAAGATGCTTATGCCTACCCAATCCCTTTGTGAGGGGATCTGTTGGGTTCTCATCCGATGATACCCTCTTTGCCACGAGGAGTCCTTCTTCTGTTCAATGTCTAATGAAATGGTATTTTCTGTTGATGTGTCTGATGGGTTTTAGCCATAAGAACTTTCCTATGTGCGCATGCAAAACCCTAATGCTTGGATCTAGGTTTTCTAATTAAACATGCTTTGGATCCAAGACTTCTAATGACTAATTAGGTATAAAACAATACAAAATCAGATCTAGAAGTTTACCTTTGAATCTCTTGTTTTGATCTTGTTGTCTTGGAGCTCTAGAGTCACAATTGTCACTCCTCTAATGGCTTACAAACACCAAATAGCAATGAAGATGATTTGAGAGAGAGGAGAGGAGGAGGAAATCGGTGAGGGTTTCTTTCTTCTTAAGAGGTGCTAATTTCCCTATGCCATGGGGTCTATTTATACTTGTAGACTCCTTAAGGGTTTCATCTTAAACCCTAGTTGGATAATCCTTTCCTTAAAGCAATCCAAATCCTTACCATAGATAAGCCTTGGACGATTTTGAGCTATCCAAAGCTCTAGAATCCGTCCAATCCCTATCTCTTAAGGATTTACAGTCTAAAGTGTAACTATCAAACAATTGACAGTTTATACCCTCTTATTTAATTAATCTCTTTAAGTCACCAAATTAATCCTAATTAATTTATGACTTATATATTAATCAAATACCAATATTATTATTCCTTATATTATTCTCATAATATATTAATAATATTTATTCTCTCATAATAAATCATCCTACCAAGTTGCTATGGTGAAGGAAACCCAAAAGGACCAGCCAACGAGGGAGCTTTCCCTTTCCACATCTCGTGAGGTGTTTTGGCAACCTTCTTAGTAGGGACTCGGTTAAGGATATGGGCTATAGTCTCTAAGGCATACCCTCAAAAAGAGATTGATAGTGAAGCACGACTCATCATAGAGCGAACCATATCCAATAAGGTTCGATTATGCCTTTCTGCCACACCATTTAATTGTGGTGTCCTAGGTGGCGTCAATTGTGAAACTATTCCACACTCCTTGAGATAATCGTGGAATTCAAGACTTAGGTACTCTCCTCCTCGATCGGATCGAATCATCTTGATTTTCCTGCCCAATTGATTCTCCACTTCATTCTTGAACTCTTTGAACTTTTCAAAAGTTTCCGACTTTTGCTTGATTAAATAGATATACCCATATCTACTATAGTCATCGGTAAAAGTCATGTAGAAGTGATGTGTGTAAAACCCACTAGTTTTAAACCTACTTTTAATTATCAAATAACACACAAAAGGCAGTGAACCTATCAATTGTGGTATAGTTCAAGCAAGTAGGGTATCGAACACAGGGAACGACAAATTAAATACTAAAACCTAATTTATCTAATTTAACTAATAAGTAGGGGTTTTCTCTTGTTTTACAAGACTAGAAACTTACTAATGATTACTTATTAAGCTAGAAAACAAGGACTTGACTAGATTCAATAACGGAGAAGTACTTCTATTTAGTTCAACTTAATTGATCCTATGGTTGATTTCAAGGTAAAAGTGCAATGGATTAATTCTTTTGCTAGTTACCGATTCAATTGATTAATTCCGTATTCACTTCATTAATCCTTAGCAAATAAATCAATTTAAACAATGGCCAGTTGTCTATTTCAATTAAATTTACTAGATATAATATTCGGGTTAAGTTAGACTTGCAGTAGCTAATTAATTTATCTTTTAATTAACTTCTTGTTTAATAGTCATCTCACAAGCTTGCACATAAATTTACTTGATTTTCTTATTAATCCTAGTTTCATATTCATTACACTAGACATATGACAAAAAGTGTTCACTAAGCATATGAGATTAATAACTAATAGATGTTCATGCTAATTAATTATCTCCCTATTAACAGAAAATCAATTATCATTCATACACAAGGTTCTTTAGCAAGCTAAAATAACTAAATTAACCAACATAGAATTAATCCTACCAAGAATCAAACCATATTACCAATTTTGTATCCCCAAATAGAAGTTTAAAGAATTTAGCTCATAACTAAGGTAAATAACAGCAAACAAATAAGTTCAAGTTGCTTAATCATGTTGACAAAACAAAAGAAACAAGTAGAATGGAGGAATTATGCCTTAATTATTCCCGGAATTGGATTCTAGCTTCCTTGGTTGACTTCTAGGGTTCTTCTGGCTTCTTATTCGCAGCTAAGCACTTCTAAATCGTCCCAGAACTTCTGCCTCTCGATCTGTGGAACTATCTTTAAATAAGCGGTCCGACTCGTCGAGTCCCTCTCACATTCTACGTATTGCGATAACTATCTGGGATCCCGAGTCATTATCCTTCTGATTCCTCGACCGGACTCGTCGAGTAGATATATGACTCGACGAGTAGAAGCTTCTTTTTCAGTGTTTTCCTTCTTCATTCCACTCTCAATCTTCTAACCGCTTCTCTTGCTTCCTTTTGCTTCCGAGCTTCATCTTTGGACTGAAAAACATAATTTAACACTTTTAAGTACCTCTTGTCCATAATATGCAATAATTTAGCTAATATATGAATAAAAAACTATACTAAATACACACTAAATATGCACATATCAAAATACCCCACACTTATCATTTGCTTGCCCTCAAGCAAAACTGAATTTTAATACATTAGAACTATGTATAACAACTCCAATCTAACCCAACCATTATGCCAAGACCGCAACGCATGCATTTGTGTCTAAAATTTTTCCTAAAGAACCCCCCATATTCCAAATACTCACAATCCTCATAAACATTCACCCACTCACCCCGAACTATGCTCATTTTATGCAACCCTCCGAATCCATCCGCAGAAAACCTCTTTACCCTCAAGGTATTTTTAATCGAGCAACCCAAGCATACATATTCTAGAAAATTACAATTTTTCGATACCACTATGAAATTCTTTGAATTCTTCACTTTCTTGATAATTTGATCTTTGATCTCTTTGAATTCACCAACTTGTATTGACTTTTGGCATCTTCAACTTTTTTTTGGATTTTCGGAATTTTGATCTTTTGATCTTCACTTTATTTGCTCCAAAATTCTTATAACTTTTCTTGTAATTTTTTTTCATGTATTTCTCAATATTTTTTTCTTTTCACTCAAATCCCTACATGCTTAAGCAGGGGCGCTCAATCTCAACCTTTATTGGCTAATGATAAAAATTTTCCTGGATACATTTCAGGTTTAGGCTGCTAAACATATTGCATCCCTCAGGCTGAGCAAGGTCGTGTTTTTGTCTCATGATTTCACTGGAATAAGGAAGCCACAAATGCACTAGAACGTATATAGGCTTAACTAAACATTTGGGTTCTCATGCAATTATTAACACAATTCTAACCTGGAATCCTAATTTTTACCAAAATTTTCTAATTAAATCCTAAATAATACTTTTGGTATGCAAATTTTTTTTTTTTTAAAACTGACTATTATGTAACCAACCCCCTACCCCACACTTATGTAATGCAATGCCCTCATTGCATATGATGCATAAAATCATAAAAAAAAACCAAAGAGGGAATTGGAACAAACTCCCCTCGGATAGCAGTCGATAGGCTGATCATATCCATTTTAAGCTCCAAATTCAATCAACTTTAGACATGGTAACATCTCATCCATGCCTTGGGTGTCAAAACTCGTGTGGGTCGCTCCAAATACGCGGAAATCAGTGTAAGATCTTCAAGAATGGAAATGGAAGAATAAGTGAGCAAGTGGGACCAGTAGCAGCATCAAATCAGCAGTCCATCGAGATAAAATGATCGACTCGTCGAGTCTTATAGTGGACTCGTCGAGTACCAGCGCGCCTTTTCAGAATATGTAGAAATACAAGACGACTCGGCGAGTCGTCTTAGTGCACTCGTCGAGTAGGCCACTGAACGAAAAAAACTTGGTATTTCGCAACTGTTTTAGCCTCTAAAAACTTCTTTAACCCTTCCTCACATTTGGACTCAATTGCTCATACCCCCTAGGACCGGACTCGACACTTTGACGTTAAAAACTCGCTTCCTTGACTCGCTCTTACTCTAGAAAACATCCATGCTTTACATCTCTAAACCATCCTAAATAAGCAAGCATAATTCAATCCTGAAAAATACTAAAGCAAACAACCATTAAACATAACAAAATCTCAAAGCATATATAAAAAAAATAAATAAAACAAAACAAAACAAATTAAAATTGTTTGATTAAAAACACAAAAACATCAATCTTCATCTTCCTCATCATCATTAGCGGCTCCACTTCCCCCGGCTCCGCTTCGTCTAGCAGCAATCCTCTCATCCCAAGACGGAATGAATGGGTAATTCCCACCATCAATATGTGGGATATTGAAGTGGTCAAAAAGTCGAATGTGGGATTGGTTGCTAAAGTTCAGCCCCCTCGCCAATTGATCATGCATCCGCCTCATCTCTACATTGTACCAATCCATTGGTACATCTTCATTTTCGACCGGAATCACTGGCGGCTCGTCCTCCACATCCTGTTCTCTTCTAGATCTCACCCTCCTTCCTGGTGCATCGGGACCAACAACGGGGTCATCATTTGGGATGACATAATGGCCACCACCATAGTCTTCGATTATCCGTGCTCGTCGGAAAAGAATGGGATTAAACGGGGGCGTCGGGATTATTGTCATGAAGTTCCAGGCACCGCGGTTCATCAACCCGAATGAATTAGCCAATCGAGTGACAAACATTCCTCCATTGATACGGGAGGTTTTGCGATCTTTGACCGCACCCTCCGAAAGGTATGAAGCAACACACCATGGGATGTTGCAAAAGACGCCGGGTGTTATTATGCTCCATAAGTAGAAAACATCAAGGTTGGAGACCTTGTCATCGTCTTTCCTTTGGTTGATGGTGGAGGAAATAAGGCGGTGAATGAGGCGGTGAGTCGGGGATCGGATGCTCCCTTCTTGTGCAGACTTTGGGATGTAAACTTTGTTTCCTATGGTATTCCACCAACCCGTGCTCGTGACTCCATCGGGGAACGCCATATGAGTGTTTGCCAAAAAGGCCCGAAAGATGTTTGTTGTCACCAAGGGTTGATCATAGATCCCTAGTCGGCAGGCAAGGTCTACCACCGAGCATTGACGATACTCGCCCCCAAGACAAAAAGTAAAGCTCGCCGGGTGATACACATCCACTCCCCCGGTGAAAGACACCGTGGAGAAAAACTCTAAGCAAAGCTCTAAATACACCGGTTCTTGTATGCGGAAGACCCGGCTCCACCCGTCACACACCATACTGTCGCCTTCATGTTGGAACTCCTTCAAAAGGTAAGGAGCTAGTTCATCTTCATAGCTAACACTTTGCAGCCATTCCCAATCAATTCTGTTCGGTACATACACCTCCTTCTTCTTAATGTCGGAGAGCTTCTTCTTCCACCTCCTAATTGTTGAAGCGGATTCAATTTGCGGGAAGTTTAACCATGGAAACTCCCCTTGGCTACCAGTTGAAGATTGTCCTCTTCTGAACATGATTTCTGCAAAATAAACACACAAAACCCAGAAACACAGAGAATATTTAAAAACTGAAATGTATCTGTAAATCGACTGGACTCGTCGAGTCCATGCCCGACTCAACGAGTCGCGCAACCTGCACGAGTCAGTCGACGGGTCGCATAAAATTGGACCATAAAACTTGTAATTTCTGTCAAGGGTTTTTGTTCAAGGACTTCCTACTAAGTAATAAGGTCAAACTAAGCATTCAAAACAACAATATTCATGAAAAATCGAAACCCTAGAATTTCATTCCTTTTCAAAAACGGGTTTTTTTTTTCCATTCAATTGCAGGTATAGATGGCCTTATAATCTCATTCTTTCTAGAAATCAAGAAGAAAGTTGTTACCTTTTGAGTTTAAACCTTGAGAAATTGGAAGAAGATTTGAAGATTTCTTTGAATGCTTGAGAGCGTTTGCGAAAGGGATACCCGGCGAGTGTGGTGTGGAAACTGAATTTTTAGGGTTAAAACCCTATTTACTAGATGTAAAAGTAATTTCGAAATTATTATTATTTTTTTTTTGTAAATAAAACCGACTCGTCGAGTCAGGGTCAGACTCGGCGAGTCTAGTCGCGCAGTCAAAGATTTTCAGTAATCAATATATACTCGTCGAGTCAGGGTCAAACTCGGCGAGTTATTTAACAATTTGCATATTTTTCAAAATTCTTCTGTTTATTATGAATCATTTCACCCCACACTTAGGCTAGGCACACTCTCAAGCAGACATGTCCGATGATTTGGAAGATTAAAATCGTGAAACGAAACAAAAACTAAAAAAAGTAAAAGAAAGCAAACTCTAACGACGGGTTGCCTCCCGCCAAGCGCTTCTTGTTGAGGAGTCATGAGCTAGACTCCTTCCCATTTACGTTTTATCATCTTCAAGCATCGGGAATGTACGCCTCATTTTTTGTGGTTTATACTTGGTCTTGTAGGCGTGAATCTTTTTCTTGTAAGCCCTCTTCAATTCGTCTCTTCTCCTTTTCATTGCCTCATCTTCAGCTGCTTGGTCTTTCCTTTTTCTCTTTTTCTGCTTTACCCTTTTCTTTTTCACCAACTCTTGAACATCCTTCTCTTTAAATTTAATGACTTCATATTTCATGATGGTCCGTGCTCTAGGTTTAGTGGTGAATTGGTGATCAGCTTCCTCCTTCATTTCCTTTATTCCGGAATCCTTTCCGGTGCTTATCCCTTCTCTAAATGGCATCGTATCAAGGCATGCCACCTCGGCGTGTTGGACCTCCATTCCCTTTACTTCTTCTGCCAATTGTTCTTCCAAAACAGTAACTGAACCCAGGGTATGTGAAGAACTATCAATAAACAGATCAGTTTGGTCAAGTTTTTATCCAAATCGACTGGACTCGTCGAGTCCATTATGACGACTCGGCGAGTCGGATCGGGTTCCATCAATCCTAGAGTGTTTTCTGAGTTGGCTCCTTCCAGTAGTTTTTCTAGCTCCTCCAAGTCTTTGTTAGCATCTTCAACTCCTTCAGAGTGTAGTGTGAACTTACTTGGGTCTTCTTTTAGTAAAATTTCAAGCTCTTTGTGTAATACCTCATCATCCAATTGGATAAATGAGATTTTTTCTCTCTTTTCTTCTTCTTGCTTGACTTCTGAAATAGCTTTAAACATCACCGACTCATCCCCCACTCTTAATGTCAATGTAGACTCACATATGTCAATTAGGGCACACGCGGTGTTTAAGAATGATCTTCCCAAAATAATTGGTATTTCGGGGTCTTCTTCCATTTCCACCACCATGAAGTCTACTGGAAAAATAAACTTGTCCACTTTGATAAGGAGGTTTTCACAAATGCCTTGTGGATTAATTACCGTTTTGTTTGCCAAATGGATTCTCATATTTACCGGCCTTGGTGCTGGTAAATTTAGCTTCTTAAAGAATGAATAGGGCATTAAATTAATGCTTGCACCTGAATCAGCCAATGCTCGAGTAGAAATTTCATTACCAAATTGGCACGGAATTACTATGTTACCCGGATCACCCTTCTTCTCAGGCAGCTCACTCATCAATATCTCCGCGACTTCAGCCAAATCCTTCCTAGCGGCAAAAAGGCCTTTAAGCAAGTTAAAGTATTTCGGAGTTTGGAGCATTGTTTCCACAAATGGCATATTGACTTGTAAGGCTTTTTAACATGCTCCATGAAGGTTCTATAGGCTTGAACTTTTTCTGCAGGCATGGCTCTGGTTGGGTATGGCAAAGGAGGGTTGTATGGTTTTAGGAAACTAGCAGTATCTTCATTCCCGACTGGACTCGTCGAGTCCATGAGAGTGACTCGGCGAGTCTGGTCGGGTTTTTCTGGTTCTGGTTTTTCTTCCTTTTCTGCCTTCTTCATGGGGACCCTTTGTGCTTTTGTAAATTTTTCTTCACCGCTGGAGGTTATTACGCTCACGTTCTCCTTTCTTGGATTGGGCTCGGTGTTGCTCGGAAGTTGACCCGGTCTTCTTTCATTCACTTGATGTGCAAGCTGTCCCAGCTGTTTCTCAATGTTGAGAATGGAAACTTGCTGATTCCGCAACATGTTCCTGGTTTCTTGCATTGCTACATCGTGATCATTATGTCTTTTCTCGGATGCGGTTATGAACCTTGTGAGTATATCTTCTAAATTTGCTTTCTTTTCCGCCACCGACTCTTCCTTTTGATAGAATCCCCTCTCCCTCTGTTTGTATTTCTCCTCCTTAGCCTTTTTATACTCTTCGTATGGGAGCCATTCCTTCTTTGGCTTCCTCCAGTCTTCATCGTATCTATCACCACTGGAATAAAATACTTGAGCCTTTTTATTTCCATTCTCGTCTCGATCACAATCCTTGGTAAGATGGGGGCCGCCACAATTTTCGCATCCTACCCTAATGGCATGGATCGTTTGATCCATTTTCGTCATTCTTCGGTCTAGGCTATCGTGTTTAGCTATTACTGCCGCCATGCCATCGTTCACCGAGTTTATTGCTCCACGACTCACTTCATTCCTCGGATTGTGGTATTCTCTAGAATGCTTAGAGAATTCTTCAATTAATTCCTTTATTTCCGGAGGTGGCTTTCGGGTGAGCGGGCCTTGTGAATCGAGTAGTTGCCTTGTGGTGACATTAACTCCATCATAAAAGATGGAGACCTCCTGTTGGCTATTAAGATCATGGTGTGGGCAATTTCTAAGTAGGCTCTTGTACCTTTCCCAAGCTTCATAAAGAGATTCTCCGGGTTGTTGCTCGAAGTTGGCAATGGCTTTCTTTAGCTTGGCTATCTTGGAAGGTGGGCAGAAATGGTCAATGAACTCTTCTTTCATCTTGACCCATGTGGTGATCGATCCGGGAGGAAGTGATTTTAACCAATCTTTCGCAGCGCCTTTAAACGTGACAGGGAGCATTCGAAGAAGCTGGGTTTCGCGTGGAACATTAGGCACGTTGAAGTAGTCGGCCACATCATTTACTTCGTCCAAATGCTTGTAAGCGTCTTCATGATCTCTCCCGTAAAAAGGGATCTCCTTGAGTTGAGCGAGAATATGGTCCTTTAGCTCAAACGTAGCGGTTGCGGGAATTGCGGGTTGCACAAGTCCCGGCCCGGTGTCATCACGCATCCTTTTCTTCCACTCCCCCATGGGGACTTCATCGATGTTAGCCATAGTGATAGCTAACTCTTCTTCGGAATCGGTTTCGTGCTCGGAAATATGCTCTTTTTCTTCCTCGGTGTCGTACTCGCTATCTTCGTGAATTGGTTCTTCAATTGTTAATGAGGCACTGGATACTCCTGATTTGCTGCTTTTCTTCTTGCTGAAAACGGATTTCAAGTTCTTGAGTGGTGAGTTCTTTGAAGTTGCGGTTTCTCCTACGGCTTTTCCCTTGCTTCTCTTTAGTGCGGATTCCGGGTCTTCCAAAGGTGGTACTAGAGGTGTGTCCGATCCTCGGGTCATGAAACAGCTGAAAAAAAACGAAACAAAAGAAACGAAACGCGTAAAAGGAATAAAAACGAAATAAAAAAATAAAGACTAAAACAGCGATGGACTCGCCGAGTCTGCTCGAATGCACTCGGCGAGTTCAAGGCAAAAACAGAAAATAAAAATTTCTAGTTATTCTAAAAACGAAATTTTATTAAAACTAAATCTACTTACTGATTTGCTTTGTAAATAACTTTGTGTAAGATAAATCCCACATAAAGGATCGATTAAACTAGATTTTACTATTAATTTTAGAACCGTTCCCCGGCAACGGCGCCAAAAACTTGATGTGTGTAAAACCCACTAGTTTTAAACCTACTTTTAATTATCAAATAACACACAAAAGACAGTGAACCTATCAATTGTGGTATAGTTCAAGCAAGTAGGGTATCGAACACAGGGAACGGCAAATTAAATACTAAAACCTAATTTATCTAATTTAACTAATAAGTAGGGGTTTTCTCTAGTTTTACAAGACTAGAAACATACTAATGATTACTTATTAAGCTAGAAAACAAGGACTTGACTAGATTCAATAACGGAGAAGTACTTCTATTTAGTTCAACTTAATTGATCCTATGGTTGATTTCAAGGTAAAAGTGCAATGGATTAATTCTTTTGCTAGTTACCGATTCAATTGATTAATTCCGTATTCACTTCATTAATCCTTAGCAAATAAATCAATTTAAACAATGGCCAGTTGTCTATTTCAATTAAATTTACTAGATATAATATTCGGGTTAAGTTAGACTTGCAGTAGCTAATTAATTTATCTTTTAATTAACTTCTTGTTTAATAGTCATCTCACAAGCTTGCACATAAATTTACTTGATTTTCTTATTAATCCTAGTTTCATATTCATTACACTAGACATATGACAAAAAGTGTTCACTAAGCATATGAGATTGATAACTAATAGATGTTCATGCTAATTAATTATCTCCCTATTAACAGAAAATCAATTATCATTCATACACAAGGTTCTTTAGCAAGCTAAAATAACTAAATTAACCAACATAGAATTAATCCTACCAAGAATCAAACCATATTACCAATTTCGTATCCCCAAATAGAAGTTTAAAGAATTTAGCTCATAACTAAGGTAAATAACAGCAAACAAATAAGTTCAAGTTGCTTAATCATGTTGACAAAACAAAAGAAACAAGTAGAATGGAGGAATTATGCCTTAATTATTCCCGGAATTGGATTCTAGCTTCCTTGGTCGACTTCTAGGGTTCTTCTGGCTTCTTATTCGCAGCTAAGCACTTCTGAATCGTCCCAGAACTTCTGCCTCTCGATCTGTGGAACTATCTTTAAATAAGCGGTCCGACTCGTCGAGTCAAGTGGTGACTCGTCGAGTCCCTCTCACATTCTACGTATTGTGATAACTATCTGGGATCCCGAGTCATTATCCTTCTGATTCCTCGACCGGACTCGTCGAGTAGATATATGACTCGACGAGTAGAAGCTTCTTTTTCAGTGTTTTCCTTCTTCATTCCACTCTCAATCTTCTAACCGCTTCTCTTGCTTCCTTTTGCTTCCGAGCTTCATCTTTGGACTAAAAAACATAATTTAACACTTTTAAGTACCTCTTGTCCATAATATGCAATAATTTAGCTAATATATGAATAAAAAACTATACTAAATACACACTAAATATGCACATATCAAGAAGCGGTTCCCATCCTTCGTGGTTGATCTAAACGTTCCACATACATCGGTATGTATTAGGTCCAATAGATCCTCACCCCTTTCACACGTACTTGTGAAGGGTGACTTAGTCATCTTTCCAAGTAAACAAGACTCGCACGTTTCATCTTCCCTAAGGTCGAATAACTCCAGCACTCCATCCTTTTGGAGTTGGGCTATGCGTTTCTTGTTGACATGTCCAAGACGACAATGCCACAATGATGCTCTATCCATACTATTGGAAGAATCTATGTTCAAAACATCATTTGCTAAGTTATCAACAATCATAACAGTTTCATATATTCCATTACATGGTATAGCTTCAAAATAAAAAACACCATTTAGATAAGCTAAAATAGAACCATTCTCATTATTAAAAGAAAATCTAAAACCTTGTCTAAACAAACCATGAAATGAAATGATGTTTCTAGCCATTTCTGGCGAATAGCAACAATTGTTCAAATCTAAACATAAACTATTCCTAAGCACTAAAGAATACACTCCAATCTTGTTCACAGGCGACGATCTTCTGTTCCCCTTGATTAGATTGATCCTTCCTTGCTCCACATCCCTACTTCTTCTTAGTCCCTGCACATTAGAGCAAATGTGGTAACCACAACCGGTATCAAGAACCCAAGAAATAGCATGATTAGAATCATTAGATTTAATTGTGTATATACCTGCGAAAGATGGCTTGATCTTTCCTTCCTTGATGGCTTGCAGGTACTATGGGCAGCTTCTCTTCCAATGTCCTATCTTGTGGCAGTGGTGGCACTCTGCCTCCTTCGGGTTATGGCAGGGCTTAGCAGGATCAACTTTGGTCCCACTAAAAGAGGCACCATCTCGGGCTTTAACCTTACGATAGTTCTTAGACAAAGCCTTCCTCTTCTTTCCCTTTCCTTGTCTAACAGCCAAGACAGGAGCAGCGGGCGGATTGGGAGTTGGTGCAATAAACTTGTCCTTGAAGTTGCTCTCAACGACCCTCAAGAGACCTTGGAGTTTGCTTAGGGTGACCTTCTCTTTGTTCATGTGGTAGGTCATCCTAAATTGATTATAGCTCGGAGGCAAAGAGTGAAGCACCATGTCGATCGCCAAGTCTTTCCCAAAGTCAACATTTAACTTGCGAAGGCGGTCGACATACCTTTGCATCTTTTGCAGGTGCACGGTAAGAGACTCTCCATGACCCATCTTTGCGGAAATCATGTTAGTGGAAATCTCATAATGCTCTTGTCTCACGTTTTGGTGGTATCTCTCCAATAAGTCTTGATGCATCTCGTACGGGTACATGTCCTCATAGGACTTTTGCAATTCGGAGTTCATGGTGGCTATCATGATGCAATGTACCTTCGTTGCATCTCACTCATGAGTTTCAAAAGCGTTCATTTCAGCCAGAGTAGCGATTTCAGGGTTGATTTTCTCGAGCTTCTCATCGAGGACATACTCCTTATCCTCACAGCGAGCAATGGTGCGAATGTACCTTATCCATTCGCTAAAGTTCGTTCCATCGAAGGTGACCTTTTGACAAAGGCTCATCAATGTGAAAGAACTAGCAGCAGCGTTGTTTGCGTTCGACATCTACAAATAGAAAGGACAAAGATAGATTAGATTATGAATCCCTAATTATCACCCAATAAGAAAAATTAAAGCTAGGATCCAACAACAATATTTACATATTAGAAAAGGGATGCTGTAATCCAACATGCAAATAATATGAAGGTAAGTGAATGACGATTCACTAATTCTCCACCATAAAAACATAACTTTAAGTCCTAAATGTATTGAGAGTTCCTAGGTTCGGATGAGATTCATTGAAACTATTCAATGGCATGTTTAAATCTCGATATGCCCCTCTTGTTTGTGACTGGGATACCGAGGATCACAAAGCGGGTGTGAATTACCATGCAAATTCACATGGTGCCTTCATTGTAACGATCACCTATTCGATGTGCCGGCAAACCACACACACTCCATCGAACTATGATAAATAATGAATCACCCTTTGCCACCTTCTCTTAGAGCCAATTAGTGTGTCGGTAAACCATACACGCTCCACTAACTTCTTAGCAAGGGTGCAAGTAACTTCATGGGATTGCATCAATTCACTTTTCCTAAAGTAACTAAGATTGGGAAATTTTAAAAAATATGTAGTTACTTTGTATTTCATATTATACTTTTAATGAGAGGATGAGGTTGCCCTATCCTACCCATTCGGCTAACGACCCTCCACCGATCAAGCAAGCGGTGGGTGTGAGTGTACACCCATTAAGCGCCATTTTATAGGCCGCAACCTTATACCCACCTTATGATGGGTTTTAGGTAAAACAAATAAACTAGAAAACAATTCCTAAGTTCACATGCAACCTACTTTGGATCTATGTTTTATCTATTGAACATACAACTTTGAATTGCAAAACAAGAACCCTAGAGGAGAGAGGCTATAATCGAAATTTACAAACTAGGGTTTAGTAATTACATACCTTTCAATTGGTATAGTAAACAATTGATAATTCCCTTGATCTTGATCTTGATCTTCTTGGAAGCTTAGCACCACAAGTGTAATGCCTCTAATGGAATCACACCCAAACTAGCAAGAAGGAAAGTAGAGGAGAGAGGGGAGAGGGAGTATGCAAAATTTTGGACCTTAGGGTTTCTTCAAAAGAAAAGAGTGACCAAAACATGAACCAGGAGGCTCCTTATATAGCTGAGGGATCTAGGGTTTAGGGGAAACCCTAGTTATCCTTTGCTTAGGGCCTAAGCAAACCCAAGGGCCTTATCCAAGCCCCTATGGACGAAATTATTAGGGTTTCCCCTAAAGATTTCGTCCACCCTTATCCAAGGGGGTTCTAGAGCCTTCCACTCAACTATTAGATAATTGCAAACTAGTCCCTGCACCTTATAATCAATTCTTTTAACCCCAATATTAATTCTAATTAATTTCTGGGTAACAATTAATTAAACAAAATGATTTCTTATTAATATATTAATCTTTTAACATATTAATTAATTCATTTATATTAATTTATTAATCTTATAATAAATTAATATATCTCCTTTCAGAATTTCCTTGTCTGGTTGCTAGGTTTGAGGGCAACCCAAAAGGACTGTGCTGCTATCAATTCAAGTACATACCAATTATAGTTATGGGCTTAGACACCTAATCCAATAGTCTCCCACTTGGATAAGTCTGTAACTATAATTGCTAGTATGCCTTCTAAATTTGACCAGCAAATTGTAGCTTCCAAAAAGCTGCTGCCGAACTCTGACCCAGTCAGTTACGTGTCCTAAGATAAGTGATCATATAATCCTTCGTTCTGCTAGATATCCCTAGACAAAAGACATGGAATGCAATCAACCTCTTTTTCCAGAATATATGTTTCCCGATTCCTAATTTGTGATGATGTAGGACTTCTAATTGAACACATCAATTTAGTCCTAGCTGGGCCCAGCACACAAGTCAACACCAAATCATCGAGGGGCCCACAGATATCGCTTTTCCCGTTAGGGCAAAAGGAACGAATAAACATTGACTCATATGCTTGTATCTTTTACTCATCAAACCATACATGATAATACATTTTATAGCACCAAGTTACTGATGCGTTTTCGTATCACCAATGCATAGCCGACTTGCAAATCACAACTCATATATCTCTGTTTCAAGATTATAAGATATTATCGTCTCAGTATTACTCGTGATGAATTCCATGAAGTAATACTTTAAGCGAGGGTTTATCCAATATTCAAATCTCAATTTCTGAGTACTCATGAACGTTGCAGCAAATACATTGCCATGTCTATCCTTAGACAATCTACAATCCAGTTCATGACAGTCTTGATTCACTACTTACTTCCAAAAGTACGAGCGACTGTGGAGTTTGAATAATCTTATTATTCGGGAAGTAAAACATGCAAAAATGAAACACAATATTAAACAATTGACAAAAGGTAGAACCCAAACTTATAAATAATACTTTATTATTTAATCACCAAGAGTCAATTACATTTACTTTGTTACAAGTTTCAGAAAACTGATCTAACTACTAAAAATAATATCATCTTTCAGTCCTATGCTCCGAGCATGCTGAATATGCTTAGCCCTACTCAGACCCTGTGTGAGGGGATCTGCTGGGTTATCTTCAGATGACACCCTCTTCACTATAAGATGGCATTCTTCTACTCTATGTCTGATGAAATGGTACTTTCTGTCGATATGTCTGGTTTTACCATGATCTCTCGGTTCCTTTGTCAAGGCAACCGCTCCTTCATTATCGCAGAGCAGTTCCATAGGCTCCTGGATGGTTGGAACAACTCCGAGATCCCCGATGAAGTTCCTCAACCAAGCTGATTCTTTCGACGCTTCACTTGCTGCTATGTACTCTGATTCACAAGTAGAATCAGCCACCGTATCTTTCTTGGAACTCTTCCAAGTAACTGCTCCTCCATTTAATAAGAATACCCAGCCTGACTGAGAACAGAAGTTATCTCTATCCATCTGAAAGCTGGCATCACTGTAACCATCTACTCTCAAAGTATCATTGCCACCAAGTACAAGGACCCAGTCCTTCGTTCTTCGCAAATACTTGAGTATATTCTTCACGGCTATCCAATGAGCTCAACCCTAGGTTTCCCTGATAGCGACTGACCATGCTCAAAGCAAATGCCACATCAGGGCGAGTACATGTCATAGTGTACATGATCGATCTGACAGCGGAAGCATAAGGTACACGACTCATGTCATCTATTTCCTCATCTGTAATCGGGCGTTGAGTCTTACTCAATTTGGTATTGCTCTGGATAGGTAGCTCTCCCTTCTTGGAATTTTCCATACTAAACCTCTTTAGTACCTTATCCAAGTATGTGCTCTGACTAGTCCAATTAGTCTCTTCTTTCTATCTCTCAATATTCTAATCCCAAGAATATAGGCGGCTTCTCCTAGGTCTTTCATGGAAAAACACTTTCCAAGCCAAGACTTAACTTCATTCAAGGTTGGAACGTCGTTACCAATGAGTAATATGTCATCGAAATATAACACCAGAAAAGTTACTATACTCCCACTAGCCTTGATATACACACAAAACTCATCTTCACTTCTAGAGAAACCAAACTCTTTGACTTTCTCATGGAAGCAAAGATTCCAGCTGCGAGATGCTTGTTTCAATCCATAAATGGATTTCTCAAGCTTGCATACTCTATTGGGAAACTTTGCATCAACAAAACCCTCTGGCTGACTCATGTAAACATCCTCAGCCAACGTCCCGTTAAGGAAGGCAGTCTTGACATCCATCTGCCAAATTTCATAGTCATGAAAGGCAGCTATAGAGAGCAATATCCTAATAGATTTAATCTTAGCCACCGGCGAAAAAGTCTCATCATAGTCAACCCCTGGGGTTTGAGTGAAACCTTTTGCAACCAGTCGAGCCTTGAACGTATGCACATTCCCATCCATGTCTGTCTTCTTCTTGAAGATCCATTTGCATCCAACTGTCTTCCGACCTGGTGCACTATCAACCAAATTCCAAACTTGGTTGTCATACATGGACTTAATGTCGTTGTCCATTGCCTCTTTCCACTTGGAAGCCTCTGGGCCTGCCATTGCTTCCTTATAAGTGACTGGTTCATCTAAGTTTACCAGTGTTCTGTCACTTATGAATGTGTCACCATCTAAAGTAATATGAAAACCATACAGCTCAGGTGGCACACTCACCCTAGTGGATCTTCGAAGAGGTAATGATTTATCAACCGGTTCAACAGGAACTATTTCCTCTGGTTGAGTGCTAGTGTCATATAAGGTTCCTTCATTGGTTGACTCTTGAATCTCTTCAAGGTCAATGGTACTCCCACTGTCCTCTTTGAATATGAGCTCTCTTTCCAGAAAGACTCCTCTTCGAGCTACAAACACCACGTTTTCACTAGGTCTGTAGAACAAATATCCAAAAGACTGCTTTGGGTAACCAATGAAAACACATTTCTCACTTCTATCTGCTAGCTTGTCATGAGTCTCTCGTCTTACAAAAGCTTCACAACCCCAGACTTTAATATGTGCTAACGAGGGAACTTTCCCTGTCCATATTTCGTGCGGTGTTTTGGCAACCTTCTTTGTAGGGACAAGATTGAGGATGTGGGCGGTTGTCTCTAAGGCATACCCCCAGAAGTGAATAGGAAGCGAGGCACGACTCATCATAGAACGAACCATGTCTAACAAGCTTCGATTATGCCTCTCAGCTACACCATTTAACTGTGGTGTCCTAGGAGGAGTCAATTGTGAGACTATCCCACATTCTTTCAGATAGTCATTGAACTCGGTACTAAGATACTCCCCGCCTCTATCGGATCTAAGTATCTTGATCTTTCTGCCCAATTGATTTTCGACTTCATGCTTAAACTCTTTGAACTTTTCAAAGGTTTCTGACTTATGTTTGATCAAGTAGATGTAACCATATCTGCTATAATCGTCAGTGAAAGTCGCATAGAATCGATTAGCATCCCTTGTGGTTGATCTAAAGGGCCCACACACATCTATGTGTATGAGATCCAACAGACCTTCACCTCTTTCACAAGACCCTATGAATGGTGATTTTGTCATCTTTCCCAAAAGACAAGATTCACATATCATCTGATTTTAGGTCAAATGATTCCAACACTCCATCCTTTTGGAGTTGGGCTATGCGTTTCTTGTTAATATGTCCAAGACGACAATGCCACAAGCATGCCTTGTCTACACTATTAGACAAGTCAATATTAAGTACACTATTTCCTACGCTATCAACACAAGTCACTGTTTCATACACACCATCACAAGGTAAAGCTTCAAACACAAAAACACCATTCTTATAAACAGAAATTGAACCATTCAAATCATTAAAAGAATATTTAAAACCTTGTCTGAACAATGCATGAAATGTAATAATGTTTCTCGTCAACTCAGACGAATAGCAACAATTTATTAAATCTAATCTAACATCATTACTGAGCAAAAGTTGATAAACTCCGATCTTGGTAACTGGTGAAGACTTTCTGTTCCCCATGATCAAGTTTATTCTCCCATGCTCCATCTCCTCACTTTCCCTTAGCCCCTGCAAATCAGAACAGATATGAAATCCACATCCTGTATCAAGGACCCATGAACGAGAAGATAATGAGTTATTAGCAGAAATAGTGTAAATACCTGCCGAGGATGGCTTCACTTTGCCATCCTTGATATCTTGCAGATATTGTGGGCAAGATCTCTTCTAATGCCCCTTTTGACTGCAGTAAAAAGGGCCTCTTTTGGATCAGAAACATGGGGAGTGGAACCATTGGGCTTAGCCTTCGGGCCATTACTAGATGACACAGCTTGAGCCTTGCTCTTCCAGTTTTGCTTGGGAGGACCTTTCGTCTTCTTCCCCTTTCCCTGTCCAATGGCCAAGACAGGGGCACTTGCAGGTGTGGAGGGTATACTTTTACCCTTCATCCCTGCCTCAGCTGTCTGCAACAAGTTGTGCAATTGGGCCAAAGTCTGCTCAGTGTTGTTCAAATGGTAAGTTAA
This sequence comes from Lactuca sativa, assembly GCF_002870075.4. Taxonomy (NCBI): domain Eukaryota; kingdom Viridiplantae; phylum Streptophyta; class Magnoliopsida; order Asterales; family Asteraceae; genus Lactuca; species Lactuca sativa. The sequence goes on along the minus strand of NC_056625.2, from coordinate 69,102,825 downwards.
GATAAACTGATCATAACAATCAGGCAACGAGTTCAAGACCATGTCAATGGCCAATTCCTCATCGAAGTGAATGTTGAGCTTGACCAAACGCTCTATGTAGCGTTGTATTCTTTGCACATGAGATACAACCGATTCCCCCTCTTTCATCTTGCAAGCCATGAGTGACTTGACTACCTCAAACTTTTCTTGACGAGCTCGCTTATGGTACTTTTCCATAAGGTCCTTGTTCATCTCAAAAGGCCAGTAGTCCTCATAGTACCTCTACAATTCTGGGGACATGGTTTCAACCATGATGCATGCCACTTTGATAGCATCATCATAGTGTTTCTTGTAGGCAGCATACTCTTCGGGAGTGGCTTTTGACTCATCAAGTTATTTAAGCTCCTTTTCAAGGACATACTCTTTGTCCTCGAATCTAAGCGCCATCTTGATGTTACGCATCCAATTGTTATAGTTGGAGCCATCCATAACGACTTTGGAGCAGATGTTTAGTAGAGAGAAGTTGTGGCTGGAGGATGATGAAGCAGAAGTGTTTCCAGGAGTAGACATCTGAAAAGAAAGATAGTTTTAGTTAGATTCCAAGACACCTCAATATAATAAACCAAAGATATCATATCAAGGTTAGGACCCAACTATGACAATTTACAACTTAGAAATGGGATGCCGAGATCCAAGTTCAAATCTCATAAAGGTAGGTGAATGACGATTCACCAATTCCACCATTAGACAAAATTAACGAAGTGAAATTCCTAATTCTTTTGAGATACATTAAAACTATTTAATGACATGTTTTAATCTCGGATTATGCTCTACTATTTGTGACCGGGATACCGAGGATCACAAACTAGATGTGAATAACCATGCAAATATGCTTGGTAACCTTATTGTCTTTATCATTAACCATTGATTTGCCGGTAAACCACACACGCTCCATCAAAATGATAATTATAAGATACCCATTACTACTCTTTATTAGTGCCTTTTAGTGTGCCGGTTAACCACACACGCTCCACTAACGACCAATAAAGCATAATGTGCAATTTCATGGATTAGCATACTTTTCACATTTTTCCTAAAGTAACTAGAGTTTGGATTTTGAAAAATAGTGTTCTAGTACTTTCTTTAATAGCATTATACTTTTAATGGGAAGTAGTTGTCCTATCAAATCCGTTCTGCTAACGACCCTCCACTAATCAAGGAAGCGGTGGGTGAGAGTGGACACCCATTCAATTACCATTTTATAGGCAGTTTCCTTATACCCCCCTTATAGACTAGCTTCGTGAATGAGGCATACTAGCGATTTGACTGACCATATTCTTATACATATATAATATTTAACTTTTAATTATAATATATATAAGGTGTGTTTTAAAAACATTTTAAAACTCGAGGGGTTTCTATAAATTTTTTCGAAATTTAAACTATTAAATTTTAAATTTAAATAAACCAATTAATTAGATTTAATATTTATCTATTAATTAAATTTTAATTAATTTATTAAATCTTGTAAGGATTATCTAATTAAATTAAACAATTAATTTAATCCTAATCCATATCCCTTCTAGATTTCGAAAATATGGGGATAGGATAATTTCCTTATTTTTCTCAATTATCCAATAAGGCAACTATTATCCAAAACAAAGAAACCCTAATCTTTATAGCATATTTCGAAATTTTCAAGGGAGGAGGCTAGGGTTTTCAAAACCCTAACCCTAATTTCAATTAGGGTTCTTTGGAGGCTAGGGTTTTCAAAAACCCTTTGATCCACAACCCTAAAAATCGAAAAAAAAAATGGCCTTTAGGGTTTAATAGCTATAAACCCTAATTTGCAATTCAACAATTATAACAATTCAATTTAAAACAAACAATGGCTCTGATACTACTGATGGGTTTTAGGTAAAACAAATAAACTAGAAAACAATTCCTAAGTTCACATGCAACCTACTTTGGATCTATGTTTTATCTATTGAACATACAACTTTGAATTGCAAAACAAGAACCCTAGAGGAGAGAGGCTATAATCGAAATTTACAAACTAGGGTTTAGTAATTACATACCTTTCAATTGTTATAGTAAACAATTGATAATTCCCTTGATCTTGATCTTGATCTTCTTGGAAGCTTAGCACCACAAGTGTAATGCCTCTAATGGAATCACACCCAAACTAGCAAGAAGGAAAGTAGAGGAGAGAGGGGAGAGGGAGTATGCAAAATTTCGGCCCTTAGGGTTTCTTCAAAAGAAAAGAGTGACCAAAACATGAACCAGGAGGCTCCTTATATAGCTAAGGGATCTAGGGTTTAGGGGAAACCCTAGTTATCCTTTGCTTAGGGCCTAAGCAAACCCAAGGGCCTTATCCAAGCCCCTATGGACGAAATTATTTGGGTTTCCCCTACAGATTTCGTCCACCCTTATCCACGGGGGTTCTAGAGCCTTCCACTCAACTATTAGATAATTGCAAACTAGTCCCTGCACCTTATAATTAATTCTTTTAACCCCAAAATTAATTCTAATTAATTTCTGGCTAACAATTAATTAAACAAAATGATTTCTTATTAATATATTAATCTTTTAACATATTAATAAATTCATTTATATTAATTTATTAATCTTATAATAAATTAATATCTCTCCTTTCATAATTTCCTTGTCTGGTTGCTAGGTTTGAGGGCAACCCAAAAGGACTGTGCTGCTATCAATTCAAATACATACAAATTATAGTTATGGGCTTAGACACCTAATCCAACACCTTATAGATCGGCTTTGTGAATGAGGCCTACTAATGGTAAGACTAGCATTTTAGTTATACATATATATATATATATATATATATATATATATATATATATATATATATATATATATATATATATATATATATATATATATTAATCTTGTAATATTATATTAGTATAGGGTTGTATTTTAAACTTTTAAAAATCTAGGGTTTGAAATTTAAATTTTCTAAATTAAAACTTTTAATCACAAAACATAAATTTCATAACTTGAGGACAAGTTTTAAACATTTAAAACATGGAGGATCAAATAAAAAATAATTTTAATTAACAATTAATTCCATAATTATCCATATTTGATTTATTTAATTATTTCTTGCAAGATAATTACCAATTTAATCAAAATAATTAATTAATAATCACATAAGGAAATTAAATATTTTATTAGTTGATAAATATCTTTAATTAGATCAAGATTATATTCATATATATCAGAAAATCGGATTAACATTGATCTAATATGATAAAGGTAAGTTTCCAGAAGATAAGTATGAAAAAATCCAGAATCTGACCCTTCCTGACGCTCGAACTCGTCGAGTTCCAAACTGGACTCGTCGAGTCAGGCCAACTCGTCGAGTCCACCATGGGACTCGTCGAGTTTACGACTCAGAAACACAAAATTCGAATTTTGCACACAAGTTTCAAAGAAACAAGCAACAATTTAATAGAAACCAATCTAGGCTTTGATACCACTGATGGGTTTTAGCCATAAGAACTTTCCTATGTGCGCATGCAAAACCCTAATGCTTGGATCTAGGTTTTCTAATTAAACATGCTTTGGATCCAAGACTTCTAATGACTAATTAGGTATAAAACAATACAAAATCAGATCTAGAAGTTTACCTTTGAATCTCTTGTTTTGATCTTGTTGTCTTGGAGCTCTAGAGTCACAATTGTCACTCCTCTAATGGCTTACAAACACCAAATAGCAATGAAGATGATTTGAGAGAGAGGAGAGGAGGAGGAAATCGGCGAGGGTTTCTTTCTTCTTAAGAGGTGTCGATTTCCCTATGCCATGGGGTCTATTTATACTTGTAGACTCCTTAAGGGTTTCATCTTAAACCCTAGTTGGATAATCCTTTCCTTAAAGCAATCCAAATCCTTACCATAGATAAGCCTTGGACGATTTTGAGCTATCCAAAGCTCTAGAATCCGTCCAATCCCTATCTCTTAAGGATTTACAGTCTAAAGTGTAACTATCAAACAATTGACAGTTTATACCCTCTTATTTAATTAATCTCTTTAAGTCACCAAATTAATCCTAATTAATTTATGACTTATATATTAATCAAATACCAATATTATTATTCCTTATATTATTCTCATAATATATTAATAATATTTATTCTCTCATAATAAATCATCCTACCAAGTTGCTATGGTGAAGGCAACCCAAAAGGACCATGCACAATCGGATCAAATACTCGCCTAATATAGTTGCAGCCTTAGACACTATTCCAACAGTGTCTAGATCTCCCGTGATCCCTTGGTTCCTTAGCTAAGGCAACTGCACTTTCACTATCACAGAAAACCTCCATAGGCTTCTTTATAGCTGGTACTACTCCAAGGTGTCCAACGAATTTATTCAGCCATCTCACCTCCTTTTCTGCCTCACTTGTCGCAATATTTTCTGATTCGCAAGTTGAATCAACCACTGTCTCCTTCTTGGAACTTTTCCAAGTAATTGCTCCTCCGTTTAAGGTAAAGACCTAACCTGACTGAGAACGGAAATTATCCCTATCAGTCTCGAAGCTAGCATCACTATACCCTACTACTCTCAAGTCATCATTCTCACCGAAGGTAAGGACCTAGTCCTTAGTCCTCTGCAGGTACTTGAGAATGTTCTTTACCGCAGTCCAGTGAGCCTTGCCAAGGTTCCCCTGATATCTGCTGACCATGCTCAAAGCAAAGGCCACATCAGGACGAGTACAAGTCATAGCATACATGATCGAGCCTATAGCAGAAGCACACGGTACTCGACTCATCTCAGCTATCTTAGCCTCTGTACTCGATCTCTGAGTCTTACTTAGTCTGAAGTTACTCTGGATCGGTAACTCTCTTTTCTTGGAATCCTACATGCTGAACCTATTCAGCACCTTATCCAAGTAGGTACTCTGACTAAGTCCAATTAGTCCCTTACTCCTGTCTCTCAAAATCCTTATCCCTAGGATATAAGTAGCTTCTCTAAGGTCCTTCATAGCGAAACACTTCCTAAGCCAGGACTTCACTTCCTGCAGAGTTGGGATGTCATTTCCTATGAGAAGTATGTCATCCACATACAATACCAAAACGATGACTATACTCTCACTAGCCTTGACATATACACAGGACTCATCTTCGTTCCTCGAAAAACCAAACCCTTTGACGTTCTCATTGAAACAAAGATTCCATCTGTAAGGTGCTTGTTTCAATCCATAGATGGATTTCTCAAGCTTAAACACTCTATTAGGGTACTATGTACTGACAAAACCCTCTGGCTGACTCATGTAAACATCCTCAGCCAACTTTCCATTAAGGAAAGCGGTTTTGACATCCATTTGCCGTATTTCGTAATCATGAAATGCAGCAATGGCTAACATAACCCTAATAGACTTAATCTTTGCTGCTGGGGAAAAGATCTCATCATAATCAACTCCCAGAGTTTGAGAAAAGCCCTTTGCAAGCACTCGCGCCTTATAAGTGTGTACATTACCATCAATGTCGGTCTTCTTCTTGAAGATCCATTTGCACCCGACTGTCTTACGACCTGGTACATTGTCAACCAAGATCTAAAATTGATTGTTATACATGGACTGTATCTTGCTGTCCATAGCCTCTTTCCATTTAGCAGACTCAGGGCCTGCCATGGCTTTGGTGTAGCTATTAGGTTCATCCAGACTTACCAGTGTATTATCACTAATAAGTGTATCACATTCCGTAGTAATATGGAAACCATAGTAATGCTCAAGTGCATTCCTAACTCTCGTGGAACGCCTCAGAGGTACAGACTCGTCAGGTGGATCAACAGGAGTTTCCTCCTCAGGTTGATTGCTAGGGTTTGAGGTTCCTTCACCAGTTGACTCTTGAATTTCTTCAAGGTCAATTTGCCTCCCACTGTTTCCTTGGCTTATGAACTCTCTCTCGCGAAAGACTCCTCTCTTTACCACAAAGACCACATTATCATTGGGTCTATAGAAGAGGTAACCAAAGGATTTTTGTGGGTAGCCGATGAAAACACACCGCTCACTCCGAGGTTCAAGCTTATCGTGAGTCTCGCACCTCATGAAGGCCTCACAACCCCAAATCTTGATGTGGTCCAAATTGGGAACTTTCCCAGTCCACATTTCGTGAGGTGTTTTGGCAACCTTTTTGGTAGGGACTAGATTAAGAATATGGGCGGCAGTCTCTAAGGCATACCCCCAAAATGAGATTGGTAGCGAAGCTCGACTCATCATGGAACGAACCATGTCCAACAAGGTTCGATTACGCCTCTCAGCCGCACCATTAAGCTATGGTGTTTTGGGAGGTGTCAATTGTGAGAGAATCCCACATTCCTTAAGATAGTAAAGGAACTCTTTACTAAGATACTCACCACCTCGATCGGATCGAAGCATCTTAATGTTCCTGCCCAGTTGATTCTCCACTTCCTGTTTAAACTCCTTTAACTTTTAAAAGGTTTCTGACCTATGCTTGATTTAGTAGACATATCCATATCTACTATAATCATCAATAAAAGTCACATATAAGAGGTTAGCATCCCTTGTGGTGGTTCTGAAGGGTCCACACACATCTGTGTGTACAAGATCCAACAAACCTTCACCCCTAGAACAGGTACCAGTGAAGGGTGACTTTGTCATTTTTCCAAGTAAACATGATTCACAACTATCATCCGACTTTAGGTTAAATGACTCCAAGACTCCATCCTTTTGGAGTTGGCCTATGAGTTTCTTGCTCACATGTCCAAGACGACAATGCCATAATGATGCTTTATCCAAGCTAGTGGAAGAATCGATACACAACACATTATTTCCTAGGTTATCTACAACCGACAAAGTTTCATATACACCATCACAAGGTAATGCTTTAAAATAAAGAACATTATTATAGGAAGCATTAATACCACCACATTCATTATCAAATGAAAAAGTAAATCCTTGTTTGTACAAATCTTGAAAGTAAATAATATTTCTCACCATTTCAGACGAGTAACAACATTTATTCAAATCTAATGTTAACCCACTACTTAGCAACAAAGAATAAACTCCAATCTTGGTGACAGGTGAAGCTTTCCTATTCCCCATGATTAAGTTTATCTTCCCGTGCTTCCACATTCTCACTTCTTCTTAGTCCCTGCAAATCAGAACATATGTGAATACCAAAACATGTATCAAGGACCCAAGAATTAGAATAGGATGAGTTATTAGACAATATAGTGTAAATACATGCATGGTTGGGTTTTACTTTCCCATCCTTAACATCTTGCAAGTACTTTGGGCAGTTTTGCTTCTAGTGCACCTTTTCATGGCAATAGAAGCATTTAGCCCCTTTAGGGTTGGCAGAAGGAGTGACAGAACCACCTTTGGTTCTACTTGAAGAGGACCATCAAGAGACTTTCCCTTGGTACCCTTCGAGGGGCTCTTCCTCTTCTTCCCTCTACCTTGCCCGATAACCAGAACATGGGCGGTGGTAGGAGTAGGAGTGGTAACAACCGATTTACTTTTAAGATCACTTTCAGTGGTCTTCAAAAGTCCTTGAAGTTTGCTGAGTGTGACCTCCTCCTTGTTCATATGATAGGTCATTTGGAATTGATCATAACAAGAAGGTAAAGAGTGCAATATGATATCAATAGCCAACTCCTTGGGGAAGTTCACATTCAACTTCAGCAGACGGTCCACAAACCTTTGCATTTTCTGGATGTGGCCCGTGGTGGGTTCACCATCCTTCATTCGGGTTGTTATCATGGAGGAGATTATTTCATAGCGCTCTTGATGAGCACTCTGATGGTATCTGTCCATCAAATCCTGGTTCATCTCAAAAGGATAAAAGTCATCATAGGACTTTTAGAGCTCGGCTGTCATCATGGCCAACATGATACATGTCCCTTTGGTAGCATCTCTCTCATGTGCCCTAAAGTCAGAGATCTCCTCGGGAGTAGCAGTAGACTCATCAAGACCGTTCAACTCCTTGTCGAGGACATATTCCTTGTCCTCATAGCAAGTGATCATCCTTATGTTCCTAATCCAATCATTGAAATTAGTCCCATCAAAGATGATTCTCTCACAAAGGTTCATGATAGAGAAGGAGTCGGTAGGGTTTGAGCCAGAAACAACATTGTTGGAAGACATCTGAAAAAGAAGAAAGACAAGTTTAGATTAGATATAAAGATAGTCCTGAATAAGAAACCCAAATGTAATATTAAGGCTAGGACCCAGCACAAGATTTTATAACTTAGAAGACGGATGTCGTAATCCAAGCTATAAAATATTTGAAGGTAGGTAAATGACGACTCACCAATTTCCACCATGAAAAACGAAATGTATTATTAGGTTTTTATTGGTTTTGAAACACCTAGATTCTTTTGAGATTCATTGAACTTTTCAATGGCATGTTTCAATCTTGATTATGCCCTTCAAGTTTTGTGATTGGGATGCCGAGGATCACAAAACAAGGTGTGAATAACCATGCAAATTACTTCGTACTCTTAATGTTTATCACCTAATCGATGTGCCATTTAACCACACACACTCTAGGCCTGTTGAAATTACCCGATACCCGATTACCCTACCCGACCCATTTTGAATTCGGGTAGATCGGGTCGGGTAAATCAAGTTTTGGGTTTGAAAATTCGGGTAATCGGGTAACTCGATATTTAAATAGGTCGGGTATTAGATAGGTTTAAAAAAATTCAGGTATACCCGATTTAAAAAAAAAAAAAACTAATTAATACATTAGTTATAATAACTATTAAGTTGTATCATTATTTTACAAAACGATTGTTCCTTATAGTTTAAACGAAATGTTATATGACTTCATTATTTGAACGGTATATAGTAAATACAAACAAAATTGTTGAAAATGAAATGGAGTTCTGAACAAAATGTTACAACAAATATAAACTAATATAATGAAAACGAATGACATGTTAAATTCCCTTTCATTTTTTTGTGCACTACGGACCTATTTCTTTTTATTCAACTATGCACATGTTTCTTTTTTGTCAACAAGTCATACGTTTCTTCTTTATGAATTGAAATATAGCTATAGAATTGGTCACTGCAATTTAGATAACATGCTAAATTTTTTTATTTATAACTTTTATGTACTCACATTTTGCATTAAATCATGTAACATGTTTGGCTAATCCAAATTTGATCAAACACTGATCATGTACTCCAAAAATTGTTTTTTTTATCAAAATTTGAAATGGAATGCAAAAATCACACAACATATTATAATGGCTTATTGTTATTGTATATGTAATTGTTAATTGAATGGAATATTTTGTTACCCAATTTTTTATTAAAGCAACCAAAATGCAAAAAAGAATTTAAAAAAATCAATAAGTGACATTAAAGTAATTTTCGGGTATACCCGAAAATACCCAACCCGACCCAAAACCTGAATATCTGAAACCCAAAAACCTGAATAACAATATAGCTCGGGTATCGGTTATTATTATTTTGAGGAAATACCAGAACTACCCGACCCGTTCTACCCGAAACCCAAAAATTTTACCCGATCAACACCCTTAACGCGCTCCACCGATCTATGATAAACCTTAAGCCACCCTTTGCCAAACTTATTAAATCCAAGCTAGTGTGTCGGTTAACCACACACGCTCACTAACTATTTAAGCAAGGTGCAAAGTGTAATTTCATGGGTTAGCACCAAATTCACATTTTCCTAAAGTAACTAAGATTGAGAATTTATAAAACATTTAGTTACTTTATAATCATTATACTTTTAATGAGGATTAAAGCCATTGTCCTACACGTTCGGCTAACGACCCTCTACCAGTCAAAGAAGCGGTGGGTGAGAGTGGACACCCATTAAGCTGTCATTTTATAGGCAACAACCTTATAACCCCCCCCCCCTCTTATAAACCGGCTTTGTGAATGTGGCCTAGTAACGGTTAAAACGACTTGTTCTTATATATATATATATATATATATATATATATATATATATATATATATATATATATATACACACACACACACACACACACACACAGGCAGATCTTTATTAGGGCCAGGGGGCTGTGGCCCCCCCTGATTTTTTTTACAATTAGCCCCTTTACTTTAAATTTATATATATTAGGCCCAAAAATATAAAATTTTGGCTGTGCCCCCCCCCCCCCCCCCCCCCCCCCCCCTGTTCATTGATTTTTATACATGTTATATTTTCGGCCCCCCAAATCAATAGTTGAAGCTTCGCCCCTGTATATATATATATATATATATATATATATATATATATATATATATATATATATATATATATATATATATATATATATATATAAACTTATAATAGTATAAGTATAAGGGTTGAATTTTAACTTTTAAATGGGTTGGAACTAAAGTTTTGTAAAGTGATTTTACATGTTCCAAAACTTGAGGACAAGTTTTGTAACTATTCAAAACTTTTCAACTTCATAACTTATGAGTTAATGGTTTATTAAAATGAAGACTCCTCATTTTATGTAACCTATGTGTTCTTTAATGGACTTTAAAAGAAAGACTTTTGTTAATCCATAACTTGAAGACAAATTATGGATCCCATTAAAAACATCTAGATCAAGAATTAAACTAACAAACAATCTGCAAATAATTCCTATGATCTACCAAACTCATAAGTGTATGAACATTCCTATAAACAGTTTCAAGAATCATAAAAACACATATAAAACTTGAAATTTTGATAATAACCATTATAAATGGATTAGCATAATCATTACCACATCAAAAACATGTAACATCCATAAAAATCAAACCAATTTAAAACTTTTTCAAACATCCAAAAGCCATTATTTATTACAAAGTGTTTTCAAAATAGTTTAATATTAAAGTATCCCAGAAACCATAAGTCCAAAACACGAGGATATGTAACCGTAAGCATCAAGCTTAGTGAGTTACCCCCAAAATACTGATACACATACAATCTGTAACACCCAAAGTTTTGAAGGCCAAGAAAGGAAAGAAAACCCTAACTTTAAGGGGAGACTCAGCGAGTCCAAGGAGGAACTCGGCGAGTCCGAGCGGGATCCGGGTCGAGGAGTAAGTGACCGAATCGGCGAGTCGGCCAAGGGGACTTGGCGAGTCTGGTATGTGCGAGGAAAACCCTAAATTCAGGACTAGGAGCCTATTTAAACGTCTCATTCTCTCCCCTAGGGCTCCTTTACTGCCTCTTTCACCAAGAACATCGAACCCTAAGCCCCATTGTTGCCCATTCAAGCTTCCAAGCCATTTTTGAGTGATTTAAAGGAAGAAGAAAGAGGGGAATCATTGAAGCTTCAAGGATTGGCCTTAGATCTGAAGATTGGGGAAACTTTTGGAGTTATTGAAGGTATTAAGTTGTTTCCCTCCTTTAGATCTAATATGGTTGTGAGTTTTTTTTTGGGGGGGGGGGGGGGGGGGGGGGGCTTTTAGCTATTATTAGCTACCCTTTTTGAGTTAGAAGCCAGATATGAAGTTGCTACTTCGGATCTAAGCATATTATGGTCTTGAGAAGCATAAAGTATTTGTCCTTGAGTTGATTATGGAGCCTCTTTGCCTTAAACCCTAGTTTATGGTGTATTTTGCCTAGATCTCTTTTTCTACACGTAAAGTTTGCAACTTTACGTGAGGAATAGGCTCGGGAAGGGTAGATCTACAATTTGAAGTCCATGCATGACTCAAAAGTCCTCTGAATGTATGGAGATCTGAATGGACTCGGCGAGTCCTTTGAGTGGACTCAGCGCGTAACATGAAGATTTGGAGGAAATCGACGAGTGGGATGAACAGCTCGTCGAGTCAGATGAAGTTGGGCAAGAACTCGGCGAGTTGGATGAACAACTCGGCGAGTCTATTGAAGGTAGTCTTGGACTCGGCGAGTCTGTTCTTGAACTCGGCGAGTCAATAGGGTGACTCGGCGAGTAGGGTTGACCTGGAAGGTTGACTTTGACCAGGACTTTGACTTTGACCAGGACTTTGACTTTGACCAGAGTTGACTTGGTTGTCTTTCGGGGGTCAGTTAGACTCAGTGTTGCATTGATATTGGTAGCTCGGGGAGCGAGTGGAGCAGGAGTTCATAGAGTTGTCGGGCAGCAGCTAGTGGGTTCATCAGCCAATGCAGGTGAGTTTCCCTTTGTATGAATGGGTCTACGGCCACAATGCCGGCCTATGTAGTTATGAGTAGAAGACCCGGGGGTTAGCCCTAGGCACAGTATGCTAGTATGATATTTGGGACGAGGTCCAATGATAGAGGGCGGGTGCCCAAGGAATGGTTTATGTGATAGTTTATACTTGTTGTCTGTGTGATACTTGTATGTGCCTGGTAGGGAGGTGAGTGTGGGCGTGGTCCCGTATCTCACCAATAGCAGAGTGTGGATGGTGTTCCATATCTTAGTAGCAGCAGACCAGGGGCGAGGCCCAAGTTAGGGAAGGAGTGATGATAGGCTGGGTCCGTACCTCACTATCAGCAGGAGTATGGACGGGGTTCCATGACTTATCAGTAGCAGGATAGGGGCGAGGCCCAGAGATAGGCCTTAGGACAAGATCCGTTAGTATGTGTTTAGCTTATGTGATGTGATGTGATATGTTTATGTGCTATTATATGTTAGTGGGCGAGGCCCTATGACAGGCGAGGCCTAAGTGAAACAGATCTGTATCCGAGCAGGGATCGAAGCCAGGCGGGGCCGTTGTAGCGGGCGAGGCCCGAGGTAGGGGACGAGGCCCAGAATAGCGGGTGTGGCCCAGTATGTGCAGTATGTGGTTATGCATGGTATGTGGTATGGTGGGGAACTCACTAAGCTTCGTGCTTACGGTTTTCAGTTTTGGTTTTAGGTACTTCCGGTAGTGGAGGGAAGAGCTCGGGGTGATCGCATGACACACACCATAGATTAGACTGCTTGGGAATGTTTACTCTGATAACGAACATGTATTTTAGAAACTAATACTCTGTTTATGTTTTGAAATGATGAATTTGCTTAAAGTAATGTTTTATTAAAAGAAATTTTTAGTCTTAAATTTTGGGACGTTACAAGTTAGTATCAGAGCCTGTGTTTGAGGGATTCGGACATGCTCTCGGGCGTGTCTGAACTCAAACTGAGGGATTGTTATAGAAGTTTTCAAAATGAAAAGACAGTTTTGTAAAAAGAGAGTTTTGGGAAAGAAAACAGTTTTAGAAAAGCAAAAAAATAATGCAGAAAGAAAAGAACTTTGAAAATAGAAAAAGGGTGTGGTGCATTTAATCAACCGAGCTCAAGTAAGTACCCCAAAATACCCATACAAGTTTATGTTATGATTATCAGTTGATAGAACAGCATGCTAGATTAGGACTAAGGATCTAGGGATGATGCCTTATGTGCCTGTTGTATGTCTTTTGAGCTGCATGATAGGTGCTGATTAGACAGTAGTAGGATAGCATGTTTAGGTTATGCCTGAGTTTATGAGTTTGTGTGGGTCTATGAGTTTATGTTGCATGCTAGTTCAGTTTCTTGCTATGTGGATATGATTGCTTGAGTATGTTGCAGTTAGATTTTCCCTTGTCTGAATGTTGCTTGCTTTGTGCATTGTGGGATTCTGAGTGATGGAAGTTGGCCATTAGGTGGATACGACACGTCACATGTGATCAGGGTTGAATAATCTCAAAGTGCTGGATTTGGTCCTATTGCACAGCTCTTGTTTGAGTCCAACCGTTGTAGGGACGAGTCTTTTACTTGAAGGATTATCTGAGCCTCGTCACATGTGATGGTATCCAGGTGATGGCTAATTTGCATCACAAGGAGACCTTCAACAGCTGAGGACTGGTTTGAGTTGAGTCAGAGGTTTCCCTAGGGTAAGCCTAGGATGAGATAGTGCTGGGAGAAGTAGTAGTTTATAAGGGACCTGGTGGAGTCAAAGCAATTCCTGAGGAAAGTACGGGTATATGTGGAAGGTAGTATGGACCCGTACTACTGAAAGAAGAGGATCCGTACTCGATTCGGGAAAGGCCAAGACAAGACCAGGAACCTAGAAGGGAGTGTGTTTGGTCTTGTAGCAGTGATGAGTATTCTGACAGTGGATGTATTATATTTTCAGTATGGTGACATTGCGAGAGAGACCAGCGGGCGGATCAGGCGCCGAAGAGGGACCAGGATCGGGTTCAGGAGCCGAGCAGCTCGAGGAGTGAATGGGGGAGTTGATATCATCAGAGGTTACGCGCAGTATTCTAGATCAGACTCCTATGATCTTTGGCACGGTCAAGGAGGGTATATTGGAGATTTTGGATGAGAGGCTGGGAGCCTTTCATACTGAGATGATGGCATTGATGGGAGCATGTACCTTGACATTTCGAGAGTTCAGGGCTTGCGGGGCACCAGATTATCATGGGGTTAGGGACCCCATCGCTAGCAGCAGATGGTTGGTTGATGTTGCCAACGCATTCCGTACGAGCCGGTGTCCTGAGGGGGACAAGGTCAGACTCGCTTCCTGTCTTCTGAAGGACAGAGCGAGGGATTAGTGGGAGGAGACTGGTCATGCTTTGGGGGATGATGTCGTGCTGGACGCGATGACTTGGAGCGATTTATCAGCCAGGTTCAGGACGGAGTTTTCGCCGATTATTGAGGTGCAGCAGTTGGCAGGGGAGTTTCAGGATTTGACGCAGACCACTGAGACTGTGGCGGAGATCACCGCCAAGTTCAGGGAGAGGGCTCTTCTTGTACCGCAGTATGTCGCGGATGAGGAGATGAAGAAGACCCGATACCATGAGATGTTGAGGGATGACATCAGGGAATTCGTGAGCAGATCCAGCTGTAAGACGCTGGAAGATATGATTTCTTGGGCTAGAGAAAGGGAAATTGATTTGGAGCAGATCCGGAAGAGGAAGTCGGATGAGGTTCAGGTAGCTGCAGGTTCGGGCAAAAGGCCCAAGGGATCGGATTCGAGGTCGAGGGATTATCAGGACCACAGTCGGTGTGGGAAGTGTGGCAGGGCGCACGGTGGTGCGTGCAGGAGTGGTAACGGTGGTGAGTCTGGTTGTTTCAAGTGTGGTCGGACTGGTCATTTCAGCAGGGATTGTACTGTTACCACCTCACAGGGATCAGACATGTTATGTTTTCACTGCAACCAGCGGGGCCACAAGAAGGCCCAGTGTCCCAATTTGTTTTCAGCAGGACAGGTGATGGCACCTGCCCCTGCAACTTTGAGGATCACAGAAGGCCGTCAGGGCCATGCAGAGGCGTCTGCGGTAGGAGGCAGAGCACTTCAGATGACTACCTTAGATGCGCGATCAGCACCAGACGTTGCAGGTATGCAATTTCTGTTTTCAGTTCTTTTATCTGTGCATGATTATATTGTTATGGTTCTGCATCATTATCGGTATGAGTATTTTATTTTTGAGCAGTTGCTTGTGATTATGTTATATGCCATCTGCATACCTTGGATATTCGAATGGTAGTGAGGGGATGTGCCCTATTGGAGAAGGTTATATAGGATGCAGTAACTGTAGCATGCTTGGGAGGGACTTGGTATGTCTCGCTAGATCGGAGTTATATAGTGTTAGAGATGGATTGGTTAGATCCCTAGCTATGGTAAGCTTGGGTTCCTCAGCAGATTGATTATGGAATGGTATCAAGGATTGGGATTTCTTTTTGAGTATTGAGCAACAAGGGGTAAGCAGGATCGAAGTGGGGGAGAATCCTCCGAGTGTGCAAAGGTAGGAGCATGCAGACCCAGAATGGGTGCGCGGCCTCTGAGAAGGAAAAGAAGTGGTTCAGCGTTTGATGGATTGAGGATTTCAGGGTTGGGAGTTTGAGAAACTCCCCATCAGCTAGTGCGTGTGATGGTAATGGTTAGTACGTGGTTAGGAATTCAGGTTGTGGATCGCCCGTAGGACTCGAGGGAGTCGAAATGAGGATCTTGAGAGCTAATGGCACATGGGTGCCTTTGTACCAGCAGTCAGTGGTGGAAAGTGTTGGAAGACTACAGGGCAGCCGTAGCATTCACTAGCAGTCAGCGATGGATGGTGATGTAAGACTACGGGTAAGCCGTAGCATTCCCTAGTAGCTTCGATAGCGGAGCTGGGGCAAGGCCCTTACCTCCTAGTGATCAGTCAAGGATCAGGAATGGGTAGTGGATGAGAATGATAGGGAGTTTGCCTATATAGCCCTAGATAGGTGAGACCTTGGGAGAGGCCGCTCCAGGATATAGTTGGGTGAGACCCGTGGGCGAGGCCCGTATGAGATTAGTAGTGTAGATGAGACCTGAGAGCAGGGTTGCTCAGTAGTATGGTTGGGTGAGACCCGTGTGCGAGGCCCGAGCGAGAGTGATTAGACTAGTGGGACTAGAAGGATAGAGGCGGGTGGGACCCGTGGGCGAGGCCCGTGAGTTTTAGCAGCGCAGGTGGGACCTGGTAGGGACCTTAGTGTCAAGTTAGGGGATCGGGGATCCCAGGTTTGTAGTGCCTGAATGGCAGAATAGATTGAGAAGTTATAGGTGGTCGAAGTTTCTTCGGAAGTCGCTGGGAGCGACTAGTGGTGGTGTTGGGACTAGCTACCGGTAGGAGCTGGTAATCCAGACATTGATAGGTTGGTAGGGACCAGGGTGGTCTTAGTTCATCCGGAAGGCGGAAAAGGAATAGCAGAATTTTCAGTCGGTA
Organism: Lactuca sativa; assembly: GCF_002870075.4. Lineage (NCBI taxonomy): Eukaryota > Viridiplantae > Streptophyta > Magnoliopsida > Asterales > Asteraceae > Lactuca > Lactuca sativa. The sequence goes on along the minus strand of NC_056625.2, from coordinate 69,086,215 downwards.
GTACTGCGGGTAAGCAGTGTATGGTGGAATCCAGTTAGTTGAATCGAGGGGGTGCTCGACACCAAGTTTGACAGAGAGGAGTGCCAGTGGTTACTGACGGTGATGACCCGTACTGGAAATAGCGGGGGTGATGGAGTTGGTGAAGGATAGGACCTTCACAATGACAGAGGAAATAGTTGGTTATGGAGCTTTGCCTTAGGAAGGCAAGCAATTTGCGCAAGGAAAGAAGGGGTGAACCCCTATAGGTTCAGTGCAGTACTCGGTGAGTACCAGAAGGATTATCGGTGAGTAAGTTGTGTTTCCAGGATATTCAGGGTCAAGGCGACCCGAGTCTATTATCCGCAAGGATTAGTGTTAGCCGGAATGACCGAGCGGAAGGCCAACGAAGGTAGGCAGCTGGTGTTGGATTAATTGGTGGGATATTGGAGGCAGATCGCAGGCGGTGAGCCATAGCAAAGTTTGAGGATGAAGTTTAGTTTAAGTGGAGGAGAGTTTTAACACCCAAAGTTTTGAAAGCCAAGAAAGGAAAGAAAACCCTAACTTTAAGGGGAGACTCGGCGAGTCCAAGGAGGAACTCGGCGAGTCCGAGCGGGATCCGGGTCGAGGAGTAAGTGACCGACTCGGCGAGTCGGCCAAGGGGACTCGGCGAGTCTGGTCTGTGCGAGGAAAACCCTAAATTCGCGACTTCGAGCGTATTTAAATGTCTCATTCTCTCCCCTAGGGCTCCTTTACTGCCTCTTTCACCAAGAACATCGAACCCTAAGCCCCATTGTTGCCCATTCAAGCTTCCAAGCCATTTTTGAGTGATTTGAAGGAAGAAGAAAGAGGGGAATCATTGAAGCTTCAAGGATTGGCCTTAGATCTGAAGATTGGGGAAACTTTTGGAGTTATTGAAGGTATTAAGTTTTTTCCCTCCTTTAGATCTAATATGGTTGTTAGTTTTGGGGGGGGGGGGGGGCTTTTAGCTATTATTAGCTACCCTTTTTGAGTTAGAAGCCAGATCTGAAGTTGCTACTTCGGATCTAAGCATATTATGGTCTTGAGAAGCATAAAGTATTTGTCCTTGAGTTGATTATGGAGCCTCTTTGCCTTAAACCCTAGTTTATGGTGTATTTTGCCTAGATCTCTTTTTCTACACGTAAAGTTTGCAACTTTACGTGAGGAATAGGCTCGGGAAGGGTAGATCTACAATTTGAAGTCCATGCATGACTCAAAAGTCCTCTGAATGTATGGAGATCTGAATGGACTCGGCGAGTCCTTTGAGTGGACTCAGCGCGTAACATGAAGATTTGGAGGAAATCGACGAGTGGGATGAACAGCTCGTCGAGTCAGATGAAGTTGGGCAAGAACTCGGCGAGTTGGATGAACAACTCGGCGAGTCTATTGAAGGTAGTCTTGGACTCGGCGAGTCTGTTCTTGAACTCGGCGAGTCAATAGGGTGACTCGGCGAGTAGGGTTGACCTGGAAGGTTGACTTTGACCAGGACTTTGACTTTGACCAGGACTTTGACTTTGACCAGAGTTGACTTGGTTGTCTTTCGGGGGTCAGTTAGACTCAGTGTTGCATTGATATTGGTAGCTCGGGGAGCGAGTGGAGCAGGAGTTCATAGAGTTGTCGGGCAGCAGCTAGTGGGTTCATCAGCCAGTGCAGGTGAGTTTCCCTTTGTATGAATGGGTCTACGGCCACAATGCCGGCCTATGTAGTTATGAGTAGAAGACCCGGGGGTTAGCCCTAGGCACAGTATGCTAGTATGATATTTGGGACGAGGTCCAATGATAGAGGGCGGGTGCCCAAGGAATGGTTTATGTGATAGTTTATACTTGTTGTCTGTGTGATACTTGTATGTGCCTAGTAGGGAGGTGAGTGTGGGCGAGGTCCTGTATCTCACCAATAGCAGAGTGTGGATGGTGTTCCATATCTTAGTAGCAGCAGACCAGGGGTGAGGCCCAAGTTAGGGAAGGAGTGAGGATGGGCTGGGCCTGTACCTCACTATCAGCAGGAGTATGGACGAGGTTCCATGACTCATTAGTAGCAGGATAGGGGCGGGGCCCAGAGATAGGTGAGGCCTTAGGACAAGATCCGTTAGTATGTGTTTAGCTTATGTGATGTGATGTGATATGTTTATGTGCTATTATATGTTAGTGGGCGAGGCCCTGTGACAGGCGAGGCCTAAGTGAAACAGATCTGTATCCGAGCGGGGCTCGAAGCCAGGCGGGGCCTGGAGCGGCAGGGCCGTTGTAACGGGCGAGGCCCGAGGTAGGGGATGTTGGATTAGTGTCTAAGTCCATAACTATTTTGGTATGTACTTGACCCGATGGTGCATGGTCCTTTTGGGTTGCCTTCACCAAAGCAACTTGATAGGATGAATTATGGAGAGAAAGGATTAAATATGATTTATTAAGATATTATGAGAATATATATTAAAGGAGAAATCATATTGTTTAATTAATATTAGTCAATAATTAATTGGTAATTAGTTTTGTGACTAAAAGAGATTAATTAAACTTAAGGGACTGGAATTGTAATTATAAGATAATTGCAATTTGGGCCATGGATTGCCTTTTATTATAAGGTGGACGAATTCTATGGGGGAAGCCCATATGAAATCGTCCAAGGCCTTAAGGAAAGGGCTCCATGGGTTGCTTAGGGCTTAAGCATCCAAATTAGGGTTTCCTTGTTAGATAACCCTAATTGCCTCCTATATAAAGAGATCTCTTATGACCAAAAACGCGGCTAAGACTTCTTCTAGGGTTAGAACACGTTTTGGGCAGCCTCCATCCTCTCTCCTCTTCATCCTCTTGCTTATGGTGTTTGTGAACCATTAGAGGAGTGACACTTGTGACTCTAAGCCTTCCAAAGTCAATACAAGGAGATTTGGGATTGTTATTGCTACATAACAATCAAGGTAATGTATTAAACCCATTCTTATATTAATATGATTACTTGGATGCTAGAATTAGGGTTTATAGTCTTGGATAACATGCATGTACGATAGAGAAACCTAGATCCAAGCATTAGGGTTTGTATGAGCACATAGGATGTCTTATAACCAAAACCCATTAGTGGTATCAGAGCCTTGATTGGTTTCTATTGTATTGATGCTTTGTATGTTGAAAAAATTCGATTTTGTGTTTCTGGGGGCTGAACTCGCCAAGTTTTCTAGTTGAACTCGCCGAGTTCATGATGAACTCGACGAGTCCATTCCTGACTCGACGAGTCGGCTAGTTAGTGAGAAGGAAAACCGGGATTTCTTGTTGTTTTTGCTTAAGGATAGTTGTCTTATCATATTAGATCAATATAAATCTGATTTTTAGATATATATGAGTATATTCTTGATCTAATTAAAGATATTTATCAATTAATAAAATATTTGTTTCCTTATGTGATAATTGATTAATTATTTTGATTAAATTGGTAAATTGTTTTGCAAGAAATCATTAAATAAATCAAATATGGATAATTATGTGATTAAATATTAATTTAGATTATTTGTTATTTGATCCTTGTGCTTTGAAAAGTTTCATATTTTTCCCTTTAGGTTTTATAGTTTAAATTTGAACCCAAAAGTTTTGTTGTTTTGAAATTTAAATAGTTAAAACCCTAATGTTTTGAAAAAGGTTTCAAAACTTGTCCTCAAGTTTTGGAATTTAAAATTTTGGATTAATAGTTTAATTTGATGTATATTTAAATTCTAAACCCTAATGTTTTGAAAAATGTTTCAAAACTTGCCCTCAAGTTTTGGAATTTAAAAGTTGATTAAAAGTTTAATTTAGGAATGTTAAATTCTAAAACCCTAGTATTGTTTTTGAAAAAGTTCAAATTACACCCTTATGATTTTATTAATTAATTAAGGTGTATAATTAAAAGAGGTTTAATAAATCCATAAAGTTTTTGGTTTAAAATTTAATTGAATTAAAAGTATAATTGTTAAATTTGACCTCCTAATATTTTAAAAGTGTAAAATACACCCTATATTATATATATATATATATATATATATATATATATATATATATATATATATATATATATATATGAGTAAAAGTCAGTCTTACCGTTAGTAGGCCTCATTTACGAAGCTGGTCTATAAGGGGTGTTTAAGGAAATTGCCTATAAAATGGCGATTGAATGAGTATCCACTCTTACCCACCGCACTCTTGACTAGTGGAGGTTCGTTAGCCGAACAGGTAGGATAGGACGAAACCTTCCATTATAAGTATAATGAATTATTAAAGTAACTAAATGTTTTCATAAAATTCCCAATCTTAGTTACTTAGGCAAAAGTGAATTGATGCAATTCCATGAAATTACACTTTGTGCCCTTGCAAAGACGTTAGTGGAGCGTGTGTGGTTTACCGGCACACTAAATGGTTCTAAGCAAAGGTAGCAAAGGGTGACTCAATGTTTTTCATAGTTCAGTGGAGCGTGTGTGGTTTACCGGCACATCGAATAGGTGACTGTAACATGTGAGGGCACCATGTAAGTTTGCATGGTTATTCACACCCGCTTTGTGATCCTCGGCATCCCAATCACAAACTAGAGGGGCATATCGAGATTTAAACATGTCATTGAAATGTTCAATGAATCTCAAAGGATCTAGGAGTTTTCATAGATTTAAAACTTAAATTTTCTTTTTCGTTTTTCATGGTGGAAATTAGTGAATCGTCATTCACTTACCTTCAAATGTTTTGCAATTTGGGTTACGGCATCCCTCTCCCGAGTTGTAGAATATTGTGTTGGGTCCTAGTCTTAGTATCTCATTTGGGTGATTTACTAAGGACTCAATCAATCAACTAACTTGAATTCGTTTTCTCCCGTTTTGTAGATGTCAAAGTTTGACAACTATGGTCTTCCCAAATCCCGTGGAACAAGCATTCCACATGAAGATGATATTCCACAATTCGATCGAGGAACAAGAAATCATGCTTCACTTCCTCCTCCTCCTCCAATTATTCTCCCTAACCCACAAGATCGTAAAATTGAAAAGTTCAAGATCACTCAAGCCCTTTTGGCAAGTAAACATAAAGAAGGAAAGTCAGTGTGTGCACACGTCCTAGGGATGAAGTCATACATTGATAGGTTAAGAATGTTGGGATCCGTTGCCTGTAAGGAAATGGTTGTTGATTGGGTTCTTCAGTCACTTCCTAACTCATATAGTAAGTTCGTAAGAGAGTACTATATGATGAACCGCAACGTGACCCTTATAGATCTCACCTATATGCTTATTGCTGCTGAATCAGAAATGGTTTGACGCAATAGAAAAGCAAAGTTGATTGGTGAATCTGCCTTTAAGACCTCTATGGATATCAACAATGGCAACGAAAGACATGATATGATCGAAAAGTTTGATCATAAGAGAAAGGCAATGTCTGAAGTAGTTCCATGTTATGTTCCAAAAGAGTCAATTTGCTATTATTTCCAAGAGAAGGGGCATTGGAGACGAAGCTGCCCCATTTACCTAAGAGATCTAAGAGATAGGAGAGTCGAAATGTATGGCTCTAATATAGGTAAAATCCATTAACTAACTCTTTTAAGCTTCTATTCTAGATCCTTAATACATAATGTGATGAGATTACAATTGATGTTTTGTAGGATCGAAGAAAAGAAAGGAAGCTTAAGGGAAGAAGTGAGCAGAATCTAACCGTGAAGGAATGGATTTCGATCGCATTTCTCGAAGATTAGATTCTTGAGCTACTACTTAGAGTTAGAATTAGATTGCTAAGAAAGATGTATTAGCATAGTTTTTCAATGAATTGCATTGTAAGGACAAATTTTTCCGCAATAAAATAAATTTTGATTACTTATTTATCCTTGCAATGGCGTATATGAAAAATTGATGTTTGAATATTAGCAATAATGGATTTGGTTCTTATTATGTTATTTATGGAAAGTCGAAAATTTACCAAATAGGGAGAGTTTCTCTTCACCCAAGTTTCAATTGGACAGAAACTTGGAATCATGCAACTTGGTTGCACGATGAATGAGAAATTTTATATTTGGAAATTAGACTAATTCACTGAAAAAGTGTCAAGTAAAGGACTAGGAGATCGAGCCCACAAAGTTGCGTGTTGATCAAGTCCAGCATAAAAGTAACAATGATATTCATCATGATTCACTAAAGGTTTAGTAAATATGATTATACTTACAAGATTAAGTGTAATTATGAATTGATTGAAAAAGTTTAAATCAATAGCAAAACGAATAAGAAGAATCAAGTAGGCAGAAAGATAAGAGTTTCTCCATTCTAAGAAGAAGGGAGAGTAGCTTTTATGCTTTATGATAGGTCTTAATGATTAAGAACCATATCTCAATTGATCATCTAAGTGAGTATTAGTACAAATGTATGTCTAAAAAGAGGAATCAAGAATTGAAGAAATGGTTAAATCAAGAAGTCAATCATACTTCGTTCCAAAACAAGTCTTAGAGTTAAGATTGTGACATCGAGTGAAAAAGTATTAAGAAGGTTTATAACATTCATCAAATGTGGAAAGTTGTGATGTCTTGGATAAGACAAAGACCAACTAGGACCAATTTATGAAGTGTTTTGATAAAAACTACACTAACTCTTGAATATTTGGTTGTCAAGAAATGTTTATTGACAAGAGAATCTTATATGTCAAGGAGTCAGTGGGAGTCTTAATGGACTTGAAAGGCTTCAAGAACAAATCAAATAAACCTTATCGATCATCACTAGCACACGAGTTGAGGTTTACAACCTATCGTGTTGACATTATTTTGTTTCTGTGCCAATCCAATCAAGTTAATTATGCATGTGAGTCCTTTGAGTTCTCGTTCGAACGCATAAAAGGCAAGGCACCTTAATCAATGAAAGGTACATTGATAGGAAAGGATGAGTTGCTTAACTACTTGGAAGACATGGTGGGCAGCTGTGCTACCATAAGGCAAGAAATCAAGATTAAGAAAGTTCGGTCCATATGAGTTTGAATTTGTCGTAAACTTTGGTTTTGACAAATTCACATGGATAGGAACAAATACACCGTTTAAATCTAAGTGTCATAAGATTTCCTCCTTCATGAAAATGACTGTGAGGAAATACTTTCACTAAGAAAGATTTTAAGAAGATGGTGATTGTAAAATTGCATTCTCGAATTCGATTATGGTTACGGTATCCCTTTCCATAATTTGAATTGAGAGGTTTGGCAATTGTTTACACACACATATAAACTATCTAAGGCAAAGGTGTATAAGTTCAAGGAGCCTTGATAAAAGATTATCAAAGCACTAAGTATTAGAAACATGAACTTAAGAAATTCAATAAGTATTTTCTAGAAGTTAAGCTGGTTTCCGAATACATGTTGAAGCTAGTGGGAGCATAAGTGTTATGTTTTATAATAATCATCAAGATAGTGGGAGCATAAATGTTATGATTGTATGATAATTAAGGCACGTATTGCAAGTTGGCAATATTAATTATAGAAAACAAGAGTTATACCTTGCAAAGTCGTAAGGATTGTAAAGTTGTTTTGCTATAATTAAGGGAGAGAATATTATGCTTCATTTCAAATCTAAAGGATTAGGTTGAGAAATGTTAATAAATTTAGTCAAGGGTACATAGTGTGTTCTTAAAATTTCGATTATGATTACGGCATTCCTCTTCACAATTCGAATTTTGAGAACATAGCAAATAAAACATTATGCGTCGTGTCCCATACGCTTCGGGTATAGGATCGATTGCAAATGCTATAATGTTTGATCATTCTAAAATTTTCCAAATGTCGAGCACATTTAGAGGGAAAAGGGACTAGAATTGGTTTTGACTAAAATAATTAAACAACTATCAAAGGACAATCCAAAGTTTGACGAGGATTGGTTGCTTGTGAGTAGTTGGAAGCATGGTATTGAATGGACCATATGGACATTATTATGAATAGAAAAGATTCTATTAAGAATGAGTTGTCATATGGAAAATGTGGAAATGTTTCCATATTGGATGGACCATATCGACATCATTACGAATAGATAAGATTCTATTAAGAATGAGTTGTCATATGGAAAATATGGAAGCGTGTCCATATTGGGAATTGAATATTGAAAATCTATGACTAGATTAGAAACTTTTATGCAAAAGGATGTTCAAAGGAATGTACTTTGAGTGAGAGACATCATATCTAAGGAATTGTCTTGTAACAATCTCCGATAGAGAAATTTGTAATATCATTGGCAATAGTCTTTGTGACTTTGGTGCAGTGACATTACGAAAGGATCAATGCATAAAATGTTAGAATCTAACATATTCTATAAGTGGCAAGAATTTGATATTCTTACACTTATGAAGAAGGATTTGGAGTTTTGAAATGAGAATGATTGGAAATGTGTTCAATTTGATCTATTTCACAAAGTAAGAACCATAGGTAAACATTGTATGCATGCTAGGAGCATGGGACAAGTGTAATAATTCAAGTAAGAAGTTGATTATCCGAAACGACAAATAATGAGTAATCAATATGGTGATAAATAAAAGGAGTTTTATTTATACTCAAAGGTTTGAGGCCATATGGGATTAGTATTATTCTTGTGTTTCACATTTGCATGTTTTGACTTCCAGAATAATTGAATTTATTAAGAATAATCGAATTATTCGAACGGGCCACAGTCGTTTATATATTGGAAGTAGATATGAATGAAGACTGTCGTGAATTGGTGTGTAGATTGTCTAAAAGAGTATTAGACATAAGCAAATGTTTGCTGCAACGTTCATGAGTGCTTATGAATATGATTTGAACATTGGATCAAACCCATGCTCACTTGGATCACTCCACGGATTGTATCACGAGTGATTGGTGAGACGAATACATCTTATATTCTTGAAACCGAGATGTGTGAGTTGTATCTTGCAAATCGGTTGCACATTGATAATATGTAAACGCACTAGTAACTTGGTGTTATAAAACATATTGTTGTGTGTGATTCGGTGAGTAAGTGCAAGCAAGCATTGTATCAAAGTTTATCCATTCCTTTTACCCAAGGTAGGATAAAAGCGATATCTTTGGTCCCCTCGATGATTTAGTGATGACAAACGTAAATGCTCAGCCGGGCTAGGGCTAATTTGATTTGTTCAATTAGTCAGTCGTCATAAATCGGGAATCGAGATATAGTACAAAGAGAATGATTTGAAATCATATCTGATATGATATCTAGAATGGAGGAATATATGATCCCTTATCTAAGGACACGCGTATCTGATAGGATCAGAGTTGACAACGGCTTTGGAAAGCTACAATTGCAGATCAGGATCTGAAGTCATACGCATAATAGTTATTAGACTTATCCAAGTGGGAGACTGTTGGATTAGTGTCTAAGTCCATAACTATTTTGGTATGTATTTGACACGACGGTGCATGGTCCTTTTGGGTTGCCTTCACCAAAGCAACTTGATAGGATGAATTATGGAGAGAAAGGATTAAATATGATTTATTAAGATATTATGAGAATAATATAATAAAGGAGAAATCATATTGTTTAATTAATATTAGTCAATAATTAATTGGTAATTAGTTTTGTGACTAAAAGAGATTAATTAAACTTAAGGGACTGGAATTGTAATTATAAGATAATTGCAATTTGGGACATGGATTGCCTTTTATTATAAGGTGGACGAATTCTATGGGGGAAGCCCATATGAAATCGTTCAAGGCCTTAAGGAAAGGGCTCCATGGGTTGCTTAGGGCTTAAGCATCCAAATTAGGGTTTCCTTGTTAGATAACCCTAATTGCCTCCTATATAAAGAGATCCATTATGACCAAAAATGCGGCTAAGACTTCTTCTAGGGTTAGAACACGTTTTGGGTAGCCTCCATCCTCTCTCCTCTTCATCCTCTTGCTTATGGTGTTTGTGAACCATTAGAGGAGTGACACTTATGACTCTAAGCCTTCCAAAGTCAATACAAGGAGATTTGGGATTGTTATTGCTACATAACAATCAAGGTAATGTATTAAACCCATTCTTATATTAATATGATTACTTGGATGCTAGAATTAGGGTTTATAGTCTTGGATAACTTGCATGTACAATAGAGAAACCTAGATCCAAGCATTAGGGTTTGTATGAGCACATAGGATGTCTTATGACCAAAACCCATTAGGGGACGAGGCCCAGAATAGCGGGCGTGGCCCAGTATGTGCAGTATGTGGTTATGCATGGTATGTGGTAGGGTGGGAAACTCACTAAGCTTCGTGCTTACGGTTTCCAGTTTTGGTTTCAGGTACTTCTGGTAGCGGAGGGAAGAGCTCGGGGTGATCGCATGACACACACCATAGATTAGACAGTCTGGGAATGTTTACTCTGATAACGAACATGTATTTTGGAAACTAATACTCTGTTTATGTTTTGAAATGATGAATTTGATTAAAGTAATGTTTTATTAAAAGAAATTTTTAGTCTTAAATTTTGGGACGTTACACAATCCACATAACAATATCAGCAATATCATATCATAACAAACCGAACAACATGTAATGTATCCACAACTTTACAGACTGGATTACCCCTAGGCCCACAGTGTGAGTCTGGATTGCCTTCTGGACCCACAGCTCACATCTGGATTGCCACTGAGCCCACAATACGAGTCTGGAATGACTTACCCGGCCCTCAGCTCGTATCTGGAATGCTCCCGAGTCCTCAGTATGAGTCTGGCATGCCTTTCCCGACCCTCAGCTCATATCTGGAACACTCTCGAGTCCTCAGTATGAGTCTGGCATGCCTTTCCCGACCCTCAGCTCAGATCTGGAATACTCTAGGGTTTGTTGGCTACCAAACAGAGCAGTACAACCTCAGCCCATCCGACATAACATGTCGACATTAACATAACTAATGCACATACAAATAATCATACAGTATCACAAGTAGTCCTACAGGTTTACCCGACTAGCATATCAACTGGCATACATCACTAACTCAAACTCAACATATCAATAGCTACTAGGATATCAAATCCAATGGGCCGGCCTTGGTGCCTTAGACCCCTTAGTATAATGAGGATAACTCACCTGACACGGCTGAAGTCCCGCGCATAAAACTCCAGCTGCTGGTTGACAAATTCCCAAACTGTCAACATCAAACAATACCCAATTAATAATTGGGTTCCAAGCCCAAGGTCCAACTCACACTAGAAAAGCCCAAAAGTCAAATAATGGGCCAAAGCCCAACATATGGCCCAATTTTCCAAATTGGCCCCAAGTCCTCATATGGGCCTTATCCTATAGCCCATCTAATTATTTTGGTCCATTAACTTGTTCTTCGATAGCCCAATAATAGTCTAATCGCCAAAGCCTAATAGGAAGGCCCAACTTAAGGCCCATGTGAAATTAGGGTTTTCACATGAATGACGATTAGGGTTAAGTGTTCCTACTTAACCCATTAAGGACTTAATCCACTAAGGACTTACTCCATTAAGTCCCATATTGCTTTAGGTTAATTTGCAATTGATCATTAATTAATATTTTAAGTTTATTAAATAATTCCCGTGTGTGTCCCGATCAATTCCCACAAATTCGGGTTTTATGCCATTAGGGTTTTCCAAACCCTAATTAGGGTTTTCCAACCCAATACTAGCCCATTAGTCCATTGGATGGGCTTTTAGGTAACTTTGGGCCTCATTGGGCCCGATAGGGTTTTATTAGGTTAATTAGGGTTTCCTTGGGCCCATTAGGGCTTCATTGGGCACACTTTGACCAAGCATCCCTCAAATGAGTCAAACACAACAAGGAAAGCACACCGCCACCCGGCAAGGCGGCTGGTAGCGGTCGGAGGCAGCAGCCACCACCCTACGATGGTGGTTTAGACTTTTCTTTCATTATTCCCACACTATTACAACTTACAACAATACTCAACACACACAATCACATAAAAAAAATTAGACACACACTAATTACACACACACATAGTCGCAACGTGGCGGCGGGTGGTGGTTCATGATGGCAGCCACCACTTCACGGTGGTGGTGATGGCCCCTAGGTTTTCCCGACTGAGATTCAAATCTTACCATTTGGCTTCCCGAAACCAACACCCCACTAATTATTTAATTATTGTATTTATAACGGGATGTTACAAAACGGGTTTTATAAGTCCAAAACAGTTTAGGGTAATGATTCTAGTCCATTTCCAGCAGCAAACTCGAAAAACTGCACTCTAGGCCTCCTACTCGTCGAGTGCATGAACTTACTCGACGAGTAGGATGAATATATGCTTGGATTCGTCGAGTCCCCCCATGGACTCGGCGAGTTCACACATCAGAATGCAGGAAAATTAAGCTTCTTCAACAATTTGCATCAAGTATCAAGAAAACAAGCCTAGGCTCTGATACCACTAAAGGGTTTTGAGCATTCTAACACTCCTAAGGTGTACATGCAACCCTAGAAACATTGGATCTATGTTTTACTATGATACATGCAATTTTTTTCCAAGTTCTTAACCTAACTAGCATGGCATGGGGAACATGAAACATAAAAGCTAGTAGGAGAACATATATTTCTTGTTGCTTGGATTCCTTAAGAACTTTGTGAGCCTAGCACCCCAAATGTGATGCCTCAAGTGTTTCACACAACACCACAAATCTTGGAATAACTTTGAGAGAAGTACACACACACTCAAAAATCGGCTAGCCTTCTTGTTCTTCATTTAGTGCCGATTTTGGTAGTTCATGGGGTCCTTTTATAGTTGTGTCACAAGTAGGGTTACACCATGTAAACCCTAATTGACATGACTTTTCATTTCCTCCATGATCCATGGGTTTTAACTTCCATGGAGCATCCTATGAGTTTTAGCCCAATTCAATAAAACATGGATCATTAGCTCACTATATAAGAATGGATGATTTACACAATCAACCCCATATATTTAATTAGTCTCTTTTTGATCACAAACTTAATTCCAAATTAATTCTTGATCAATACTAATTAAATAATATTATTAAATATTAGAACTTATAATATATTAATAAAACATAAGTGTTCTTTTCTCATTTTGTCTATCCAAGTGTCATGATGCCATGCAACCGAAATGGACCATGCCAACCGGGTCAACTACATACCAGAAATAGTTATGGACTTAGACACCTTATCCAAAAAGTTTATGCATGTGTTTGACTATCATTACCTAGCATGTTAAAGTGTTTGTCTTTGTTGTTTTAATTGAAGTTAAGCAGTGTTGCAGAAATCAGCCTAATCGGCCGATTAGTCAGCGATTAATCGCTAATCGGACCTCCACCAATGAGATTTATTGCTAATCGATCACTATAATCAGGTTTGGTCAATACAGGTCAAAGCCGGAATTAATCTAACCTAATCAGACTTAATTGGACCTAATCGGGTTTGTTCAACACAGATGAAATTCGGACCTAATCGGTCCTGATTGGACCTAATCGCCGATTAATCGTGTATTTTGTAGGATTAAAATTAGATTTATAAATTTTTGAATAATTTTCTTAATAATTAATGGTCCCCGATTAATCTTGCTATTAATCCCCGCCTAGCCTATTAATCCTTAATCGCTACTCCACCGATTAGCGGCCGATTAGTGATTTCTGCAACCATAAAGTTAAGTGTAGTTTAGTGACCATTAAATTACATGAACTTGTTTACCTTGTAGTTTAGTGACCATTAAATTGCTAAAGCTAAGATTAACCACATATTTTATTAAGTAATAAAGGTAATAACTACAACTGTGTTGGAGAATATAATTCGATCATAATTGTGTTTGATTAATTGTCTTGATCATAAATATTTATTTAGATATATCTTACATAACGCAATTATCATTATTAATCGATTATGTGTTTGCTTGTATATGACCATTAAATAGTAGAACATGAATTGGTAAAAATATTAGTAGATCGTATCAAGATTGCTAATTACATATAAATTGGCAACCAACTTTATTCATCCATAAATAAGAATTAACCATAGGAAAAATGTGGATTCAAAACTAAACGAAAGCGTTGTTATTATCTTGATTACATCCGTTTTTAGTTAAATATTTTTTTTAAGTTAATCTGAACATGCAAAATCAGATAACACCCCCCCCCCCCCACACACACACACACACACACACTTTGGTTAATTGTTTTTTAGTTGTTAAATTATTAGCTAAATCTGTTTTGTGCGATTCGATACCCAACTTACTTTACTATGCTATATACTGACTAGGTATGCTGTTTATGGGTGTATTACTAGATAAATAGTTAAGTTTATAAATTTAAAGCTAGATAGGTATATTTTTGTACACATCAATGACACACAACGCGTAGGCGGAAGACACATTGTTTATGTCAGTGCAATGTCATCGGTTCCAATGCATTTGGTATTGGAGCTGACTGCAAAGCGGGTACTATAGATAAGAGTGTTTTGATTTTTTTGTATGATAAATAATAAAACATTACAACATAGTCTAACACCCATACAGTTTGAACGAGAGATATTGCCGCATTTTGAATGAGAGACGGTTGCCAGACATTTAAACTAAAACTTAAAAGGCGTGAAGAAACATGGCTGGAAGGCCATCGCGAAGATGTCTGTAAACTGAGAGGTCAATGAAATATGAAAAAACACGTATGAGACATGTAGCCAACTTTTTTCCTTTCACAAAAATCTAATGTCTCGTGATTTCTGATTTGGAGTTGCATGAATTCTTTGCGAAAGCTTTTGTTACCCAATAATGAAGATTATTTGCTACGATCCAGGAATGGTCTTTTGTGGAATTAACAATTTTAGGAAGTTATTTTTGTCTTATAAATGAAATCACAAATTTAAGTTAATTTGCAAAAAATTGATTTGGCAAAATATATGATCTTCTGAAAATGTAATTACTTTGATGATATTCAAAGTTATATTTTAAGCCCCACGATGGGAGCATAATTGTTGCAAATAAATTCCACACATGAGGTTTGAGATGGTAACATACCTAAATATTATTAGTGTTTTTTCGATTGACTTCCTAAATATGTCTTCAGACAGGTTGGTCCGTTGGTGTGGACTGTACATATATGTACGTGATCACCATTTTTTTAAAATCATTTTTTTTTTATAGTTTTTGTTACTTGTTTTTTGGTACAATTCTTTTTAGTTTTTTTTTGGTCATGGTCGTTATTGTGTGCCAGTGTACTCGTCATATAAGTTATATTTCTAATGTTAAAAAAAATGTATTCAAAATAACTTCTTTGCATAGTAGTCCATACGAGATGTAGGAAATGGGGTTGGTGGATATGAAAGCAATATAAGATATGAAAGGACAAATATTTAATATTTAACCAGAGAAGTTCAAATTGATCTTCTACCAATAACAATCATTTAAAATTGAATTTCCATGTTATGATGTAATTTTCTAAAGTCATATTACACTATCTTTAAATTATAACTTCTCATTATTACAATATACATAGTCAAAGTACTCCCTCTCATTCAAAAAGGGGCTTCATATTATTTTAATCTCACAAAAGTCCAAGAAAAGCAAGCTATAACCCCTCAAACCAGGGGTAACTTTTGTCATTTATCTAAACGTTAGGGGCCATATATGATTATTTTTTGTATATTATATATATAACTTCTTCTCCCTCTTCAAGTCTACATCTATCTCATTCAATGACGGAAATCAGTCAAATAAAGCTTCTGGGCAACATTGCAAGTCCATATACGAGTAGGGTTCAGTTCGTCCTAAACCTCAAATCTATCAAATACGAGCTCATTGAAGAAGATTTCGATGATAAAAGTGAGCTCTTATTGACATCAAACCCACTTTTTAAACGAGTTCCTGTTCTTCTACAATCAAACAAACCACCGATTCTTGAATCTCTTATCATAATCGATTACTTAGAACAAATCTACCCCGATGTCTACAAACTCTACCCATATGATCATGCAGATCAAGCTGTTCTCAAATTTTGGGCTTACTACATCGACACAGAGGTATGTTACAGAGTGATTTACTAATTATGTTCCTCCAGAACCCTTTTACAAACTATGAAAATAATATTATACTTTATTTAATGTCCATGATCTTAGATATTTTTAGTATACGAATGTTGAAAGTTGAGAAAGTTCCGGCATATAGTAAAAAAATAGAGTTGTAAACGACCATTCGTGAAAGTTAGTTTATTTCATAAATGAGCAAACACTAACAGAAATTCTTATTTTTTAGTTAAACCAACCTAAACAATGGTCTTGTTTTGTTCATTTATGTTTGTAAATGTTGGTTTATTTTGTTCATTTAGGTTAATTTATATGTTCAAATGTTTTTTATTACATCACTATATTGGTGTTTGTCTAATTTTATTTGTTTAGGTTGGTTTAACATTTTAATAGACATAAATGAACGAATATAAACAATATAATTTATTAAACGAGTAGCGTAGCATGTTCGTTCGGTTCGATTCCAGCTTTAATAAAAATATAAGAAAATGACATGCATAAATGATAAATCATTAGGTCTAAAATAGTGGGATTATGCTTATCCTTCTTTTTGCATGACTATGTTAAATGCAGTGTTTTAAAAACCGGTTCGAACCGGCCGGTTGAACCGGTCAATCCGGGAACCGGAGGTGAGGGCGGTTCGATTTGGGCCGGTTTGATAATGATTTTCTGACCGGATTGAACCGACTGGTTTTGATAAAAAACCGGTTCAACCGGCTGAATTAAACCGGAATGGACCAGGTTGAATCGGACATTCTTGGATTTTTGTGTTTGTTTTGAGCTTCTTTGTTTGTTTTTTACTTCTATAATGATTGTTTTTATATGTTGCATTCTAATTACGTTTGCAATATTAAAAAGATGACAAGTTTTGTAAACAATGTATACAGGATAATTAAAAACATATAAAAATATAGAACCGGTTTGACCATCTAGTTGAACCAGTTAAACCGGTTGAACCGGAAAACGTCACCCGACCGGTTCAATTAAAAAACCGGTTTTTAAAACATTGGTTAAATGTCAAGCCAAATTTTGTGTAAGATTTCCTTTTAGATTATTCTGGTATTAATTAAACTTCAAATTATTTTTATGTAAAAGAAAACAACTTTTTTACTTTACGTAAGATATTAATCCAATCAATTATGATATATGAATTTTCACATCTTATGTTCTCCTAAATTTTGGTCGCTAAAAGTTTCAATTATCTATGTATTCAATCATTGTTGAAAGAAAAGAGTAAATTACATTTTTGGTTTGTCACTGTTTTGTAGTTTTGTTATCAAAAAGTTTTGTTTTAAATCTTTAGTATTTTTCTAAGCTTTTAAAAAGTTTTTTTTCTCCATATTGTACGTAATATGAGTATATGACTATTTTTTTTTTTGGCCAAAATTACAAAAATCAACCAACTTAAAACCAAAAATTATTGCATCATTTAGAACGACCATAAAAAATGTTAAAAAAGGTCAAATTTGCTAGAAACAAAATTTACAAAAACTAACAATACTTAATAATGTAATTTACTCAAAAATTATAATTTCTATTTGGATTTATGTGATAGTTTTAATTTTGTTATATACCTAAAGCGTCAAATTTTGCAAATTTATACACCATAATTATAACTTATTGTTGTTGTATAATCTGTTTTATTTACATATATCCATTTTGTTTGGCAGTTTTTTCCTTTATATGGAAGGTTGAGGAAAACACCCGACAAAGAGGGAAAAGAAGTCCTAAAAAAACAGATTATCGAAAAATCACATGTACTAGAAAATTTATTTGTGAAGTTTAGTAATGGGAAGCCTTATTTTGGAGGAGATGACGTGGGATATCTAGATGTTGTTCTTGGATGTTTTCTAGGTTGGACAAAATTTGTTGGAAATCATAACAATTTCAAGATATTTGATGAAGTTAGGACCCCAAATCTTATAGAATGGTCAAAACGTATGTTGTCACATGAAAGCCTTAAGGGTGTGATCCCAGACCAAGAAATACACATAGATTTCTTTAAATGGCTTACAAAAGCTAGACCACCACCAAAAGCTACTTGAAATTACATTTGTGAAACTCATGAATATATATATGATGTTTCAATCCCAATAGTTAGATCACCAAGTGTTGCATGAAATTGTTGTTATGTTTTTCTTTGCTTGTTTAAGCATTATTTAATGTCATGGTGTTTCGGTTTAGCTTGAGCTAATGTATCTTGTTTTATTATATATAATGACTACAACCTTACTGTTTTAGCGTTTATTCTCTTTAATCAATGGGGCTAAATGAAATTCTATGTTCTAAACTTATTCGTTTTGCTATGCTTGATTATGCGTAAAACTTGATAGAATGTCCATTTACCATTTTTTTTTTTTGGTTTTTTTGGTCTTTCAGAGTTAACAAACAAACAATCTGAAAATTAATATTAGGAATTAATATCGGATTGTTATTAACTAGTTGTAAGACCAATGTATTATATGGATTATTTTAAAAAAAGTTAAATATAAATGTCAAAATATTTGACAACTTTGAATTTATAAGAAAATAAAAAAAATGAATTATTATAATGAAAATGTTTTTTATCTTTTAAATTTAAACAAATAATTTAAATAAAGAAAAGAAACTAATGAACTTTAATTTTAGGAATTTTGAAATTAAAAGGTAAGATTATTAATGAAATTGATATCCATTTATTACTTTATTTATTGCAATTATCACATTAAAATATTATGTTAAATTTAATAAAATAGAAAAATTCATAAAATGACATTTAGAAAAAAATTAATTCAAATTAAATAACCACAAAATAACATTTAGCAAATTGAATGAGGATGTGACAAGTGACAAAAAAAATATATTCATTTATTAGAGAGGATATGAAAAACAAACATGCCCACAAATAATACTGAGAAATAAAATTGTCACAATTATAAATCAAAATATTATTATTAGATTACCACGTTTCATCCATAAATCAGATTAACCATTCACGGTTAGATGTGCTTATAAGAAAAAAAAGTGTCATGTTATCGAACGAATTAACTCACAAAACATAAAATAAAACCAACTTGAAGATGTTAATTCTTGACTAACATAGACAACAAAGAACTATCGTCCTTAAAAGTTTTTACATCACTCAATAATTGTAAGCTTCAACATAAAACATCGGGATTTAATACAAATCGTCGTTCTTTTGACTAGTCACGGAAGAACCGATAAACACAAAATGATATCTTAGAAATACGAAAGAACCAAAAATTTGAAACATCCTGCTATATAAATTCACAAATAAAGAAGAGAGTAGAGAAGATCTCACTATTACACTAAAAACTGTGAAAACTAAGGGCAAGAAAAGACTTATAAAACCATCAAATATTCTTCCTCCTACCTATTATTTTTATAATAATTTCCAATACCTTTAATAATTGCAATATACTTGGTACCTACAAAATGTTTTAAATTCTTAGATAATCATATTTTATATTTTTTCGAATTTTTAATTGTATATATATTGAAGTTCCATGCTATAAAATCAATATAAATATAAATAATCATTTAAAAGTTAAATTAACATGGATTCAAATGACAAATGTGGTATGAACAAATACTACATAATTCATATGATTATATACACAATTTGGATACTTGTCAAATAAATTATTCTATACTCCATTTAATTCCACTGATTTTGTTATAAAGCAAACTAAGAACATTTAGAACATATAATATAGATGGAAATCCTTGCGAGAAAACCACAAGTCACAAATATTTAGTCTTGTAAAATTCAAAATGTGAAGATGTTCGTCCTCAACCTCAAATACATCAAATATAAGTACATGGAGGAAGATTTCAATAACAAAGTGAGCTCCTATTACCATCAACCCCAATTCTAAAAAGCTCCATGTTTTTATACAATTAGCTTTACAAATTGCTAATCACAATCGATTTTTTAGAAGAAATCCACTCCAATGTCCACAAACTGCTCCCATTCAATCCTACAGATCGAACCATTATCTGAATTTAGGCATACTACATCGACAATGAGGTATCTGATTTTTCAAAACACTTTACAACCTATAATAAAAAAATATATTATACTTTATTTGGTTTTGGAGGTTGCTTGTGATAACCACATATTATGTTTTATTTATTTATTTATTATCATATGTTAAATGATGCAAATGAGTGCACTTTTAATCATTTAAATTTTCAACTAAAATTTAACTAATTAAAATCTATCTATATTAAAACAATAAATATTCATTTTGTTATATATTGTTTTCTCATTGAATTGGACACATATTTTCTGAATTTTTGAATTATTTAATATCTATTTGTCTTTTTTAAGTTTATTTTCCATTTTATTCAGATTCCACCTAATAAATATCACCTAATATTAATTAATTTTATTAGTATATCCTCCTTAATAAATAAAGGTTTTTTGTCACATGCCAATTTCTCATGACTTTTGACACTTGTCATTTTGTGGTGTTTTTGAAATAAATATTATCTACTTGTCAACTTTTGGTTTGTTTCAATTTTTAAAATTAAACTCGTATACTTATATATGTAAAGTATTAAATATCATATATATGATTTTAAATTGTAATAAATACATTTCTTTTTTTCTTATTTTAAAATTGTACATTAAAAAATATTTTTTATTTGCATTTTAATATTTAATTTTTTTAAATCAACTCGTATATTATACGTATTTCAATATATATAGTAACTTCTATAAATGTAAAAGGAAAAGTCCAAATTTTGAATTTAAGATTAAAACTTTATTTTATAATTTTAGGAAAATCAATACGCTACAAGATTTCTCCTTATATTTTCATTCATCGTAAAAGGAAATTTTCTATACCCGTTTAAATGAATTTTTCAAAACACTATCTCATAGACCATTAAACAATAGGGCTGAATTTGTTTTTTAATTATCATGAGTATATTATGTTATTTGGCAGGAAATTGGGTTTAATCAATGTTTTAAAAACCGGTTTTTTAGTTGAACCGGTATGGTGACCGTTTTTCGGTTCAACCGGTTTAACTGGTTCGACCGCTGAGTAAACCGGTTTCAATAATTTTCATCTTTTTTTGTATTTTCACACACATACCTACATACACAAATCAAGAATATGATGTCCATACGTTCAAACATTAAAATACATATGAAAACAAGTTGTAGATCATTCTAAAAACATTAAAATAACTCATAACCATAAGTTTTACATCAATCTACGTGGATTAAAAAGAAAATAAAGTCCTAGATGAATATAAATGCATCAAAAAACTTCATAACATTTATCATATGCTTTTATTTAGAAAAATTCTAATAAATGTTAAAAAACAACTAAAGTTTATTATGCAAAAGGTTTCAATTCCATGTGTTTTTATTCAATTTAACTGGTTCAACCAGATTTTTGTAAAAACCGGCCGGTTCGATCCGGTTCAGAAATAGACATAAAACCGGTGATAAAACCCGCTCTCTTCTCCGATTCCCGGTCTAACCGGTTCGACCGTCCGGTTCAAACCGGTTTTTAAAACATTGGGTTTAATAAGTGATTTTAGTTGTTTAATAACATAAAAACTAGCTTCAAAGAAGAAGAAGAAAAATTAAGGAAGAATATTATCATATTCTATTTTATCGACTTCATTAACTTTTCAATATTATTTACAAAACTTATATTGATTCTTACATTCAAATTGATAATCTACAAAAAGATTCATGATCATCAATAACAGAATTTCATATAACGGTCGAAAGCCTCTAATCAAAATATTAATAAACTAGTTTATAATCTGTATAAACCACAGTTACAAAATTAATTAAACTTTTATAATAAAAATTTATAATTATTAATCAATTATTTTAAATAAATTATTAATTAAAAGATATATATATCAAATTTTTAAAGTTATTATAACTTCAAATTTAACATATAATTTGGAAATGTAAATTTGAATTTTAAAATGAATTGCCTAATATATCTACATGACAAATCCTTATACTAATAAAAGAGTAGTCATTTTGCCATGTGTCATTATATTAGACCTCTTAATTAATATGATGTCACTTGTCATTCTATTAGTTCTCCATATAAAATTTATTAGACCTCCTAATTAATGTGATGTTATTTGTCAATCTATTTATTCTCCATTTTAAATTTTAAATTTTATATTATTATTTTCATTAATTTATAAATAAAAAATGTCTAATATATATTAAAAATTAATTAGATATATTTATTTGAATCAACGATTATAATTTCATAAAACTAATAAAAATATATCGTACTTAATAATTTATTTAAAATAATTAATTATTAATTTTGAAGTTTTACTATAAAATTTCAATTAATTTTATAACCGTGGTTTTCACGGGTTATAAACTAGTGACATAATATAAATAAGGAGTTGTATTATAATGACATTTGGCAAAAAAAGATTAAAAATGTTCATTTATTAGAAAAGAGATTAATTGATTACACTCAACAATAGTTATCAATATTTCAGTTTAGCATATATAATTTTAAAAGAATATACTTTCGCAAGATTTCAATGAATACGAGGAGTTTATTATGTGTTTGAATGTCGTATGGTGAAGTAGAAATATAAATTAGTTAAGTTACATATAGTAACCGTCAACGGAAATTAACATTTTATATCATTTCCATCAAAATATATTAAATATCACAACCATTGAATTTTTTTTAACTAACCATACAATTATATGCAACCAAAAAAAAAGGTGTAAAATTGCATTTCATCCTTGTCATGTAAATTACACATTCTAACATTGAATTGATTATTATCCACATTTTACTTGTTAGAAAAAGGGAAATCTCCAATAAAATACTAAAATTTTGTCTCGGTTTACGTGTTAGTCCTAAACTAATTTTTGTTTACAAAAAAGTCTTAAAAATCGGTAAAAGCTTGCATTTTGACCCATTCTGACCGGTTGGAACCGGTAACAAATTAATTTGAGACTATTTCATAAACTGACCCAAAATATTGGGACTTCTCCGCAAAAACAAAAAAACAAAAAAAACAAAAACAAAAAAACAAAAACAAAAAAAACAAAAACAAAAAACAAAATGTTAGGACTTTCTTACAAACAAAAACTTTATTATTACAAATAAGCAACTTCTTTTAAATTGTTAAGTGTTAATATTCTGAATTAAAAACAATAATAAGAAATGTGAAATGATCATATACAAAATGAGAACATAAAAGCATATATCATGATTTCAATGCTTAAAACATTACCATCACCATCACTTTCAATTTTAAAGAATTTCTTTAATATTTTTTCAAGTTTACTTATATGTATTATTAAAAATATTAATAATAACGAATTAAAAAATTACTACACTTGTTTGTATTTTTAATATAATAATAATAATAATAATAATAATAATAATAACAACTAGAAAGGTGACCCCTGCGTTGCGGGGGTCGGAAGGTGTCGCTTTTGTGTGGAAGTATAGTACATTGTTCTAATTGGTAGCTACATTAAAATATGTTGTTATTGTCTACGTTTCGCCCATTTACAAATACACAAATATGTTGTAGTATGTTATAATACAATGACCCCTTTGTGTTGCAAAGTAAATAGCAAGTACGACAGCAACACACTGTTAAAAAAAAGTAAAGTACTACCTCCCGAATATTAAATAAACCAATGGCTAAGGCTAGGTTATAGCCAATACGAAGACCCTATAAAACAAACATAAACAATATAAAAATATGGACAATGTTTCAATACAATTTTCTAAAAATCAGTTGAGTATTAGTAATCATATACCTACAAATCAACAATACACACACTTTCGGTAATGGATCAAGTAGTATTTATGCGAAAAAAACAAAAAAAAATCATCTTTTGACCAATTTACCAATCAACTTGCATCAGCTCCTTTTACCCCAGTAGAAACGTCATATGTTCTTCCTTTGTCCAGGGAACTCCTACAATTCCATAAACAACCATCTTATACTGGTGTCACTAATAATAACAACACGATTAATGTAACTGGTACGACTTAAAAGAACAAAACTCTAAAATTAACAATTTTGTTTGAATTTATGGCTTGTTCTGCTATGCATCCGATTTTTCTGTAAGAATTTTGTACATAAAAAGGGAAGTTTAACAACATTAATGAATGAATATAAACTTAAAAGTGTTTATATTAATTCAAATTGATACAGGGAATTCCGATAGATCAATCAAACCAAAAAATAATGGAAACATATCAAATACCAAATACAAATAGTGCTCAAAATTACTTACCTTGACTGAGCTCAATGCCAGGTTTACCAAAAGAGACTAAGCAAGGCCTTGTTCCTCATATGTCCAACGTTTTAGTAGCATGTGTGCCTAAATTCATTTCATACATATCATCATGTCATCGTATTTATAAAAAATGAAAATCATAAAATAATTGATGAAAAAATAGATAACAAATCACCTTCGGTTGTGAATGTCCAACATACTTGCATTAATCGAACTGGCATGAGTATTTCAAAATAACGGGATCCATCTAAGGATCCAACATATAACATCTTCCAAAAAACATCAGGGGTTAATTTGAGTGGTTTGAAAGATGAATGTGAGTGTCACCGGAGCAAATGAAGTTGGTTTTGGAAGTGGCAATTTGGCTTTGAAGATTCGAAATTGATGTTTTCAAGTGGTCACTCCCTCTTAATCCAACAACACCACCGGTGCCCTGTAATTAGCAAGCACAAATTCAGTAAGCCCTAATATAAAATAGAATTTTAGAAACCCTCACCTTTGACTTGTGGGTATTTGAAGTTAAGTTTCCTCTCTTTCCATGGTAAAATACTATGTTTTGAATTTTGACCAATATACCCTTCCAAAACATAAGGATCCAGATCCTCTTTATGAGACATTCCAACATCAGATTTTCTATAACTATAGTAAATACTTTCTCATAAAGATACCCTCCTGTGTAATTTGCAAATGACTTCCTAAAACTAACATTGTTTTCTTTATTCTCATGTGGGATTCTTTCTCCGAAATCAGAAAAGGAATCAGAATCTGAATCAAAAGGGTAGGTGTAATCACCCTCTCATGTTACTCATTCTATTACTACCAAGTAATTAAAATTCTGATTGAAATGTGTCAATGTAAAAAAAGATTCTAAAAAGGAAATTAACATATCTAGCAACACCAATGTAAAGATTATGATAAAAAAAAAAGACTTTTCCAAACTTGTTGTGTGACATCCCCAAAATCACGGCCAGAAAAGACCGATTTCATTTATGCTTTTTAAAATAATTTCAGAGTAAATCCTTTTGATTTAAAAGAGTAGCGGAATTTGTTCCCAAAAGCAAAATATGATAAAATAATATTTATCAAAGCATTTCATCAAGAGATGCATTTTCATTATATAATCAAAACTCGGGATGTCATGTTCCGATACAGACCATAAAGCATAAACGATAACATTACAAGTCATTCAACAAATATATACATATACAGACTTGTAAACAAAACAACTCGATGATTCATCCATCTTATACCCTTGCGCCACTTCCTGTAATACAAATAAACTGAGTGGGTCAGGCTTAGGAGTCTGGTGAGCATATAGGGTTTTCAACCCACAACAAATAATTATATTTAATTTCACCAACCAACAATAACCCGATTAACCATTCCCGTTATCCTCACTTTATGTCCCTAAAGCAACATCTATCTCAAGGGACCTAATCTAGGATTTTCATCGGGACGGACATTACTGCTAAGGGGTTTCCTCAACAATAGATATCCTAAAGGCAACCATGAGGGGGATAGAGTACACCGGTGAACACATCGTTCACAATACCTACAGGTTATGAACCTGCTAGCGTTCCACAGGACTGTCTAGAAAGAGTATGTGGTCGTTATCCATACTCCGCTGAATAACTAGATCAACAACAACATCGAGGCCTCTCATCTGTTTATCACACATCAACTATCTACCCATGTTCTACCCAACATATTAGTAGATATATATATATATATATATATATATATATTATACATAGTTTAAAACCTGTATAGCATTCTCATTCAATACATATTCCAAACAACAGATGAGACACACACACATAATACGTATTTCATAGAGAATAAATCATATCTATGAGATAGAATAAAGTGAATATACATTTACATATATAACAACAAAATATACACATAACATGCATTTCACATAAAATACTTCATAGTTATGCGTTAGAAGAAAGTAACTAAACACTCACTTGATCAGAAGATAATCGAACAGCACTACGGCTCTAAGAGTAATATTCTTCGGTAGATCTGGAAGATCTTCACAAAAACCGGGCTCCTTGCGGGTAGAGCTTCGGCTCAGGAATCTTACTTCTCGGGATCTTCAGGGCTTCGGGACTTGCTTCGGGGCTCGGGATTAATACCGGGGCTTCAGGATACTTTTGGCACGCAAAACGATGTAAAACGAGAGAGAGAGAGAGAGAGAGAGAGAAGAGAAAATAGCAACCCTAAACGGCTGGCCTCGCTTTCTATTTATAGGAGGTTGATTTTCATTCCTCACGTCGTGAGTTTCTAAAGCTCACGTCGTGAGCCCGATAGGTCACCGCGTTCGTCATTCGTCCACTTGTGTCTACAGCTTTGAAAGGTCAAATCGGTCTGCTCACGTCGTGAGCACTGTCTCGCGTCGTGAGTCCTGACACATGCTCGGTTTTCGTGCCCCGAACTTCAGAAATTTATATCTTTCGCATACGAGCTCCGTTTTCGACGTTCTTTATATCCACGCGTAGGTGAGATTATGCTCTACAACTCTCCTTTAGACTTCGTCTACTAATTTTGAATTTTTTTTATTATATTATTTTAGTAGGCCGGGACAGGAAAACTTCGTTATAAATTCATAACTTCTTCATCTGACGTCCGTTTTCGTCTGTCTTTTCACCAATGCACTACTATCAACGAGATCTTCGATTCTCGTTTAGATTGTTTAGACCAACAATCACTCGATCTCGAATCGAGTATTCGGGCTGCATACTGCTAAGTCGAAACTTTAGAAAATCATAACTTCCTCATACGCAGTCAGATTTGGGCATTCTTTTTATGCACGCTCTCGGTTTAACGAACTCTATGACATTCGTTTAGATCACTAGGGCTAAATATCGCTCTAACGTAAATTTCACTTTTTACGTCATTCAGCGTTGTCGGTTTTGTCGCGAAACTTCGACAGGTCATAACTTCTTCGTTATAACTCGGATTTCGACATTCTTTATATATTCGGAAACCTCATTTCAACTACTACAACATTATACATAGATATCAGCTTTATCTAACATTTTGTTTTGACGCTTATTTTTATTCTTAATTACATTAAGACACACATTTAAGCACAAAACATATAATACTCAAATAATACATTTCTATTATCTCAAAATGGGTTACAAAGGTTAACCTGGACTATTACATCAACATTAATGACAAGTCCAGAAACACAGGCGTTACATGTTACCTCAAATTATATTAAAAATAAAAAGTTATAAGCATTTAGACGGAATTGAGACTCCAATGAATAGAATCTCAATTCCAATTCCACATAATCAAACCAAATTAACTAAAAACTGAATATAAACCAAACCAAATAATCTCAATTCCATCAGTTGGTTTTGTATGTACCGTAATGCAATTTTTAGAAATCAAAGACAAATCACTAACAATTATTTATTTCTCATCAACATACTATGCTAGTGTGCTACTATTAATAATGTGCACCTCTTTTCTCACAATGGTCGCTTAAGTGGGCAGTTTGCTAAGAGAATATAATATTTCTTTAATGTGTTGGGTATGTATAAGATTTTGATGCTAATATCAATTACAATTGCTTCTATAAAAAAAATTGAATGGATTAGTATTTTTAGTGTAAAAAATGTCAAAGATTTAGTAAAAATGATACGACTTACCATCAAAAGTTTCTGCATCTAAGATTAGATCAAGTGCAGATCAAAATAAGGAACTTGAATGCTTAACCCACGGAGGTTGAAATCACCTTGAATGTAGTCATCATCAACTTCCATAAACCCCAACAGACTGTAAAAAAACATCACATAATGTTTCAATCTAAAATGAAAAGCATATCAATTTGGACAAACATAAACATTTTTTTATCCTTTACCTGTAGTAAGCAGAAAAAATATAGTAAAGGACAATCTAGTTCAAGCATTTCATCAAGCAGCTGGGATACATTGTGAAACTCAACTTCAAAACTTAATATCAATTGGGTAGGGCATAATTAAATTTCATGTGTAATTGGAGACCTGTTCTATTAAACTGTAATGAATTTCACCTTACCTGTAAGGAAATTGAGTGACCTACTATCTATTAATCTAGTCACACGGTTCAATTTTTATTAGCAAGAGCAATCCTGCCAGTATTGGGTTTCCAGGTCTTCAAAGAGACATGAACGGTAGATTAATGTCGGGAAACTGAACGGGGTAGGCCATCTGATTTCGAATGAATAAAATCGGAAGCGACCAAAAGAAGCAATGAAAATTACCTTGTTGCAAGTAGCTTTGATGGAACCGTCACCGCCAAGAACAAAAACCCACCATGAAGTCTTCAGGCTCAGCACCTAAGATTGTTAGCGGTAGTGAGGTGACGGAATTCCACCAAAAGCGGTGGTAAACAAAGAGGCAAGGAGAGGAAGTCGGGAATCGAAACAGGGAATCCGGCGGTGAAACCATTGCAATCGATCCTTCCCTCTGTGACGGTCGAAAATGAGGAGTGGGATGTGGAATAGTGGGAGACGGCGATGGAGAGGCTAGGAATGATTTTTGAGACGAATAGGAGGCACAAAGTCGGTGGAAGGGCAGAGATTAAGGAGAAATGGGTGGAAGGTTCTCAATTACGGTGGGAAGGATCTGGAAACACAACCATGGTATAAAGGATAGTAACCGCACGGTAGGGATTAATGAGAAATGGGTAGAAGGTTGTAAGTAGAAGGGCTGAAATTGACAAAAAAATGGGTGTTTGCTGTTAAAATTCTTCAGATCTTTAATATATGTATATATAATAATAATAATAATAATAATAATAATAATAATAATAATAATAATAATAACAATAATAAATTTTTTTTTGCAGGAAAGTCCTAATATTTTTTTTGCGAAGAAGTCTCAATATTTTGGGCAGTTTTCGAAATAGTCCTAAATTAATTTGTTACCGGTTTCAACCGGTCAAAAGGGTAAAAATGCAAGCTTTTGCCGGTTTTTAGGACTTTTTCGTAAACAAAAATTAGTTTAGGACTAAAACGTAAACCGGGCCAAAATTTTAGGAATTTATTGGAGATTTCACTTAAAAAAAAGTGAACACTTTATTCACTATAGTTTTATTATAGGAGTTATGATTGTTTTAATGCTTTAAACATGAAATGGATTCTACCGACCCAAAAGACCGACAAAAACATAGAAAATTACTTGTGGATAAAAAAAATCCAATGTTACGTCTACCATGTTAATTGGTAATTATTTGTCTAAAATTCAATTTAATTCGATTGACAATCATTTTTTTATTTAACATATTTTTCACAAATATTTTTTTATATCTTTTGAGTTTGTATGTCACATAACCAACATAATTTTATATTAATCATTGTCACTATTATATTGTAATATCTTGATTTTTCTAGGTTTTGCCCATTGGTTTGAGTTTTGTATGCAAATTTAGCCCCAAGTGGCATTTTTGAAATTTTGGGCCATGCTTGTATATGTTGGGCATACGTAGCCAGGGTTCCAATCCTAAATTTTAGTGTTTTGACTATATTTAAGTATCATTATAGCCCCATACCATTCTTTAACTCCAGCCTCCCTCTCTATTTCGAAACCCTAAGAGTTTATTGTAGGGTTTAGAAGGTAAACCCTTGTATGATTTTAGAAGGTAGCCTGAGAGTTTACCTTGTATGATTCATTAGGAGGTATGTAGCATCCTCGTTTCGACTGTGTGAGACTGTTAGTTACTGAATGCGTTCATGAGGTGAGTCTTCTTACTATACTATATAGGGTGCCAGTTATCTTTGCGAATCTTGCATGGAAGACTAGGGTTTCGCTCCTGACATTTGTATGAAAGACCAGGGTGTGGCCCTAGCATTTGCATGGAAGACCAGTGTTTGGCCCCTAGCAAATGCTTGGAAGATCAGGATATGACCCTTGACACTTATACAAGTAAGACCATGATTTGGCCCATGGCAGGAAGTAAGACTATGATTTGGCCCATAGTAACCGTTTGGGGTTGAAATAGACCTGTTATGTTTTGTATGGTATGTGCTATTTCGGGGAACTTGCTAAGATTTGTGCTTACGGTTTTATGTTTATAATGTTTTAGGTACTTCTAATTCGAAAGGGAAGGACTTAGCTTGATCGCACAGTATCCCCTGAATATTTATTATGCATTACCTATTGATACACTCTGATGTTTTGAAATCTTTATATACATTGATTGGGTTTAAAAAAATGGTTGTATGGTTTTGGTGGTTTAAAATCAAAGTGTTTACTTGGTATATTTGGGATGTTACATGGTGTTACATGATTCTTGCAGGAATCAAGATTGTGTATGGTTAGAGAAGATAAAGAAAAGGTTCCATGAGTGGAACAAGGCAAGAGAGTTCATTTATGAGCATAGATGTAATCCATAAGGGATTAATAGTAAAGAACCCATGAGGAGATTCAAGAGAAGAAGAAAGGTTAAGGATCTACGAGTAATCATAAGAGAGGACAGTAAGTTCGGATGAGCTTAACTGGAAATGTAATGGGATGATGTATCCCTTAGAAGGTAGATGATATTAAAGTATGAGATGTGGTCATTGGGTATAGTTGAAAGTAGAATGTTTAGGCATGAGTATGTGAGAATAAAGAGATGAAGAGGAAGAAGAGTATGAGACATGCATGCTAAGATTAAGAGACGTGCAGAAGAGTAGAGTAAGAATATAAGAAGAGCATGCATAGAGTATGAGCATAAAAAATAAAGTACAAGAAAGAAAAGTGATATAGAAAGACGAGTTTGAAAGAGGTAAAGAAATAGAAGATAGAGTACGCACAACGTATGAGATGAATCTGGGAAGAGGCTAAGAAAGAGTATGCATAGAGAAGAAAATAGTAAAGAATAAGAGTAGAAGATAGAGTATGAGATAGATGAGAGATAGAGCAAGAGTAGAAGGTAAAGATGAGAAACAAATAGAATAGATAGATGAATGAGAAATAATACTAGTGTATGCTATTAGAGATAGATATTAGATTGCAGATTATGAGAAAGAAAGAGAAGAAGATTAGAGTATGTAAAGATGGAAAGATAAAATAGAAGAGTAAGATTAACATGAAACACATTATAATATAACTCACCAAACCTATGGTCTAATATATAGTTTTTCATGTTTTGTAGGTACTACCAACAGTTATGATTTGTGAGAAGACGGAACACAAGGACATAAAATAGATTTTATTTCTTTATTGTTTCAATTTGTATGTAAGATTTTCTTGTAAACCTGTTATTAACCATGTGGTGCAAAAGGGTTTAATATTCATAGAATTCCACATTTGTTAGAAACCTCTGATATATCCTTGTGGATGTATTTGTAGAAAATCTGGGTCGTTGCATATATTTATAGTTTTCATGTTTTCCTTTTCTTTTCTTATTTCATAGTTTAGACTAGGTTATCAATGTATGTAGCAGTTTTATTCATCTTTTTAGTTGGTTATCTATTTATTCAATTTGGTTTAATCACTTTTTTTTACATGTAGATTGTTAACTGAAACTGAACCAAATAAGGTTTGCATAAATCGGTTTTCAGGTTATTTTGTTTGGTTCTTGGTTAAATATGAAGAAAAATTTAACATTTCAAGTGTATTAAGAAACATTGATTCGTCCAAAAATAACTTAACAAACAATGTTTATGCCAGTCGTGGGTCAAAAAAAATGAAAAAACAAAATGATAACTATAAATATGCATTGTGTATATATGCAGATTAGTGAATATTCAAATTTGCAAATATGCCAATTTGTGCATATATGCACATTACAAAAAACAATGTTTTATTATTATTATTATGGTGCAGTGGGCTTAGTGGATGTACTAGAGATGGTGTGGTGGTGTTAGTTTTGAAAAAATTTAACAAAAACAAATCTCAAGTTCTCACAAAAATATTAGTTTTCTAAAAAACTTTTAATTGTGTTCACATTTAATCCATTTTTTTTACATTGTATATCATATAACTTGTTGAAAATGTTCAGATTTTACCCTTGTAACTTGCACCAACCGGTCATAAGGATCAAATGTGAACAATTTCAACACGTTTGATGGTATATAGTGCACAAAAAGAAAATGATTAAATGTTAACAAAACCAATAGTTCGTTACTCCTCTCGGTTATTTACCCCGTTCTTTTTACGGATATACCACTTAATAAAATTTGTTTCTTAATGAACATAAAAAAATTAAAGTAAATGAACAAACTTCAAAGTCTGCCAAATAATTGCATGTTTAGCTTTCACCAGCGCTACCCTGTATTGAATATAATTTATGGATAATGACTTAATAAATTATACTTTTGTAATTTGTATTCACATTAGTTTCAAAATTTATTTATACAATACATATATATATATATATATATATATATATATATATATATATATATATATATATATATATATATATATATATATATTAAAGAAGTTCACTCTTAAAAATAGTACCTGACCCAAGTACTCTTCATGGGGTTTTCCCTGGGTTACTCTACAATGGCCACCACCTCAGCTATCTTTTCTTCTCTTTCATTCCATCACCTCTAGATTCTTCTTTTTAGTTAAACTCGAAAAAGGTCTCACCACCACTGCCCCGCAGGCGACCGCTCACCACCAACTCTGCCTCTTCCGTTACTCACCATCACACAACTGCCTCCATCATCCAACCGACCCCTCCAATGCCCCTGTCATCCAATAGCCTCTTGCACAGCCATAGGCTTACTCCACCGTTTGGGGTTAATCTATTGATGCAACACTCCTTATGCTTCTATGCCCTCTTGTAATCAACCATGAAAAGGGTCTCACCACCACCACCCTACACACGATCACTCACCACCAACTTATCATCTTCTGTTACTCACTGTCACACAACCGCCACCATAAACCACCCAACCCCTCTAGCTCCCCTGTCATCCAATAGCCTTCTGTACTGCCATAGGCTAGCTCCACTATTTGGGGTTAATACACCGACACATCACCCCTTATGCTTCTATGGCCTCTGTCAATCAACCACCGACCACAACAGAATCGCATCATCTTTTTTGTTGTCCATTAGTGGGAAGAGAGTACTTGAACAAACCGTGTCAACAAACATAAAGGTGTTGAATAAGATAGTTTCTCGTTCCTTTTTATTCTTTTTTGGGCATTCAAAAGCTTTATGCCATTCTTCTTGACATATCCAACATTTACAGTTTTTCTTTTTAGATAGGCAATAGTTTGCTTTAGTTTTATATTTTTGCTTATATTGTTTTCCGTTACGAAAATATTTTCGTTCACCCTATTTGTAATATTGTTTATATTTGGGTTCATAGGTTTGTTTTTTCCAAATCTTATTTTTATATCCTCATCGCTTATTAACCATATTGATTTACTTTATTAGAAAGATTTTCACAACATAAGTTAATTTTTTTCATCTTGTTTTGTTTTTTGTTTTAAACATTTCTTTTGCATCTATGCTTTTAGTATACAAATTCGTGCTCCTAAAGTATCTGTTATTTTTTTTCTTGTAAAGCTTCTTCAAAATCTTTTAGTACACTTTGACTTACTAATGATGGTAATTTTTGATAAAACATATGTAATGCTATTTTCTGTAATAGTGTAAGTGTCAATAATGTAAAATATATGTTTGCGTGTTTTGCAATCATACGATTGCAATAATGTAAATCGGTTTGTATCAAACTCTTGAAGAGTCTATAAATAGGGCATTGCCCATTATAAATAAAGCAGAGTTATTGTGTGTAAGGTGTTGTTTGTCACACACGCAACACTTTTCATCTCGCAGCTGTTTGTTATTCAGAAGTCTTCATATTAAAAAACCTATGCGAGTGTTCTTCTTGGCGCAACACTTGTTTTGCCTCTTCCTACCTCTTCTTCTTCATTTTTTTCTTGCTAAAATTTTGATTATTTATTGCTGAAATCTTATTTCACATTTTTTGTTGTTTATTCTTGTTGATTTTTTTTATATTGAATAATAATAACTTGTTGATGAAATATCATTATTTTATGCTAAAATATCTTTATGTTTTGTTAAAATATCATTATTTTTTTTGTTGAAATATCATAAATTCTTGCCGAAATGTCATACATTATTAAATTTTCGATATTAAAAAACTACTTTCAGATTGTAAAATCAGTTTATTTTAATTTTTTTATATCTGCAGCAACATGCAGATGTTAAAAAAACAAATACGCTTCTTATTATAGTCTGCAGTCATTTGATCCACCTCTTCTACTATAGAGGGTTGCAGAGATGGTCCACAGACTTTATGGATTTTTGCTTCAGAAAAATAAACAACACCTAAGACTTGAGTACTCTCAAAGTTATCTCTGTTGAAATTTATATTTATGAATAGGAGAGTTTGCATCATCAACTATAAATTTGTATTCAAAATTATATCATCAATTACAATTCAGGTTAGACATCTTATCATCATTATTAGTATCATTTTATTATCATTATTATGATTTGTATTACACATCATTTTTGTGCCATTGCTCACCACCAACTCCGTCTCTTCCATTACCCATCGTCACACAACCGCCAGCATAAGCCATCCGACCCCTCGAGCACCCCTGTCATCCAATAGTCTCCTACATTGCCATAGGCTTGCTCCATCGTTTGGTGTTAATCTACTGATGCAACAAGCCTTATGCTTTGGTGACCTCTTGCAATAAACCATGAAAAAGGTCTCACTACCACCACCCTATAGGCGATCGCTCACCACCAAGTTTGCCTCTTTCGTTACTTACTGTCACACAACCGCCACATAAGCCAGTCGACCCCTTCAGCGCCCAAGTCATCTAATATCCTCCTGCACTGCCATAGGCTTGCTCCACCATTTGAGGTTAATCCACCGACGCAGTACCCCTTATGCTTTTTTGCCCTCTTGCAATCAACCATAGACCATAATGGATTCACATCATATTTTTTTTGTCCATTATTGGAAAAAGAGTACTTAAACAAACCGTGTCAACAAGCATAAGGTTCTTCAATCAGACGGGGAAGTAGATGAAGAACGGAAAATCCCCAATTTCTACATTTTCTTTTGGTTTGATTCGTGCTAGACACTTCAATGTTTACCCATATCTAGGTATGCTCCTAAATCAACTCCGATTTCAGTTAGGACTTTCTTCAAATCGATTCTTCAAATTTCTTCTTAAGTTATCGATTGGTAGGGTATGAGATTTTTAGTTTTATGGTTCTTGTGTGTCCAGCTTAGGTTATTGTTTGATTAGTATTGTGTGTTTAGTTTTTGCCCTCCATCTATTCGCTAAAATGATTGAGCGGTTGTTAAGGAAGATGGATAATTTCTTTTTTCATCGTATCTTTATCTATTATAAAACTTTAGAGTTATTTAAAAACTAAAAAGATACATATGCTAAAAATGTGATTTTTTTACAAAGGTCAGTGCTATTTAATGGGTTTACAATGGCAAGTACGTGGTAGCTAAATTCCAAAGAATGTAAGTGTTTTGTTATTTTTGTGATATTTAAAAAAGTGGAATGCTACTTTTGGAGTGAAAAAGGAAAAAAAGAAAATTTCAAAAATTTTTGGTATATAAGTAATCTCTAATTTCAAGCCATATGATATTTAAACAAAGTTGATTTTTTTTTTGAAAACTCTCTCAACACTGTGCTTCTCCATTTCCTACAATATTGTAGCAAATCAAACAGTAAAATCAGTTTTAGTAGTGGATGGATGGACGGTATTATTATTTACCCAAAACTACTTTGTTTGGAAATAACACTCCCTCACAAAGATCAATAATCACTAAGTGAAAACCAAAATTTAACTCTAAAACCAAAATAAGACGGTACTTGTGTTTCTAAAACAAGAATAACTTGCTACTTTTATATTTGTCTGCAATGAGTAAACATAATTTACCTAATTGCCCTTGTACTAACTTTTTGTCACTTTTGTTTGTTGAAGTTGCAATTACTAAAAGGGTGACCTACATAGTTAAAAGATGAAGGTATTTTTTGGATTGTTTTGTCTGTTTAAATAAAAGGTAGTTTGCTTTCAACTAATTTTTGAAAAGAAAACCTTTTCCGTTGTAAATACCAGGTCATCATATTTATATACTTTTGTTGGCTGTGATGATATCTATAGAGATAAAGCAAGAGCCTAAGATTGATCAGTTGTTAAGCCTTGTGACTCTGAAAGGAAAGCTCCAAAACCACTTGGGTTGTGGTGACTTGGTAAGGCATGTGGAAGATATGGTGGATAACCTATTAACTCATGTTCAAATCCTGACACTATTTAACCCTTGTGGCCATGGAGGTTCGCCTACGGTGACTCCAGGGCATGAGGCAAAGCCTCATGTTTGCAGCGGGGATTAGTCGATGCGTGAAAGCTGGCCCGGAAACCCTCGTTAAGGAAGTTCCCTTTCCAAAAAAAAAAAGGAAAGCTCCAATTTATCATTATAGGCAAAGTGATTGATATATGTTTGATTTCTAGGATCTGATTACAAGAAAAAAATTTCTTCATCTTTGGTTTCATGTTTGCTTCAATTGCAGTAATCGATTGGTCGGAAGTGAAGGTTTACAACATTACTGAATCGATAATTTCGAGAGTAATTAGGTATTAGCCAATTTTGCATTTTGGCTTTTATTTTGTTTTAATGTTAAGAAATGTCCTAAAATCATTCATCTTTTTCATCTTCATTATAACTTTCAGGCCGGACTTTCACCATCCTTCACCGTCTCTTTCTCGTAACTTTTTCCAACTTCAACCAGTTGACTTGCATCATACGATATATACCATACTGGTGGCGGTGCAACTATCAACTATTTCAGAAAATTGACATTGTGTGGTATTTTTCAGTTTATTAATTGGCTTACCTCATTTTTTGATTCATTTTGTTTTAGGGGCTACCAAAATGTTATTTTGATAAGAATAGCCTAACCTTAATGCATCTAAAGTAGGTCTTGCTTCTTGCATACTTCTATATGATTGATTATTGTTGAATTGATGGGTTGTATAGTAAAAAATGTCCTTCAAATGCCAATAACTTTAATTTAAGGGCTATCGGCTAGGGATGGGTAAAATTGTCGCTTCTGCTGTAATTGTTTTCTATGCACTTACAATTCCAAATATGGATTTTACTCGCAAGGAAGTAGACTTGAGAATGTTATCATGTCATGGGGGAATGATGATTGCATGTATTTGGTACATACTAATACTCTAGAATTCATAATTTTCATACATATTTTGTGAGGCCCTCATTATGTCATTTTTTCTAACATTTTGACTGTTTATGTTTCTTATTATTATTTTTTTAATTGCAAAAGAGAACAAGACCACTCTTCCATCGATTGAGCTTTTCATCCATCGTAACATATCATTCATTCTATGGTAATTGTTGTTATGATACATTATGATGAAAATTCCATTACTTGAATCAATTATTTTTTTTAGCTATGCCCACAAGGTGCTCGATTTAATGCGAAGGTCAGTTGCATTTTAATTTTCTGGGTTTTGAACTTACGGATACACATCAGAATGTGTGTGATTGGGTTTAGTAAACACGTTTTGTGTGTTTATTCTAGACGAATGAATTTATAATTCGTCCATTCTCTATAAACGTTTCTTTTGTTATAGCGATTGCTATTGGAATTATGATTTTCTTTGTATACTTTTATCGATTATCTAGCCAAAATGGTCTTAATTTTGATTTTCTTTTTTCTATATCTTTCATTATTTACTTAGCAATGCTCACTAGATGCTATGAAATTAGTCTTCAAATAAAATTTGTGATGTTTTTTTTTTGTTTGTGCAGGAGTATTTGGCTAACTATTGTTATTGTTAAGTACTGAGAAACATACATCGTTGTATACTATATACAGAGATGCCGAGCAGAACAAATCATTCATGCTAAAGGTAAAAAGATTTTTTTTTTTAATTTAAAGAAAAAAATAAATACAATGATTTTTCCTTTTTTTAAATAATTTAAAAAATGACATAATAAATAATTATATTAATTGAATCAGCTGATGTTCCAACAAAATTATTAAAATAAAACTAAGTTTGAAGTTTTATTGTTAGTAAGTTAGTTATCACTATAATGAGCACTTGCTTTACGTAAATAAACTAACTTCAATTTAATGTAAAACTGAATTAAAATATATAGCATAAGGCCATGTGTTCTATTGATTTACAAGTACTTCCATAAAAGATGAAATCTGCTTTCATGATTAATTGACTCTCAAACGTTGTCAAATTGATGAGAGAGTGTTTGTTTGAAGACTATTCCAATATTCTGAGTGTCTATTCTGATGTGTTTTCTTCTTGGTAGTTTAATTGTAGGCTTATATCTCTTCAATTATTTGTGAAAATTAATAATCATTTGAATATCAGCAAAATTCCAGAAAAAACAATGACATTTGGATTTTTTTTTAGTTCAACCACACAAGAATAATGATTATAACGGAGCAGTGAGTAAAAATAATGTAATTAAGGAGTTATAAATTTGGAAGATTGGAAACAAATTTGTACTAAATGGATACATTGACGACTTAGGTAAGTGCGATCTCTATTTGACCAATTTTGTTTTGTTTTTTGTTTTTCGCTTTTGTTTTTGTTTTTGTTTTTTTTTGTTTTTTTTTGCAAATATGGCAACATAATAACAGGTTCTTAGAGGAAAATTTAGGTTTAACTGAAACCTTTTAACCTGAAATTAATTTTTAACTGGAAATTATAATTCTTTTATGTTGCAAGGAGTTTGGCAACTAATAAGTTGATATACTTGAATAGGATTTCACATGCTACACTATAGTGTAAGGTTCATTTCATTCTAAATGGGTTTCATTAGCTACACATAATTGGTCAGTTAATATAAAGTATTAAGTATTAGGTTATGGTTAAAAATACATTAGATTGTTGTTGTAAAATTGCTATGAAAATGTATCGTTTTGTGAACAAATTGATATAAAAATGACAAAATCTGATAAAATTGCTCTTAACAAAATGTATCAAGTTTTTGCTGATATTTTTCTTGGCATAAGTTATCCTTATTAAACTGAAAAAAAATTACATATAGTTCTTTAATTAGCCCATAATTGTATGTTTGTCTAAGATGAAATACATAAACAAACCTTCAAACTCTTCCCAAATTCGTGGTATATAGTTGTTATGGGTGATATATGCTGCATAGTCCCAATTAAAATCCATATTTTTCTATAAACAGGATCTGAGAATTTTAAATGACCGACTGCTGGTAAATATGATAAGCGTAAGAAAGGCAAAAGTCTATGCTAAACAGGTAATTTTAAATGACTTTTTCTACAACTTCACCATTTGTGTAACATCCAGGTTCCCAGGTATTATATTTTGTTCTTTTATTTTTGGATATTGTGGGGGTACTCAGCGAGTTGGCGTCTAAACTCGCCGAGTATGGTCGCGGATTCGTATGCGAGTTTACAGCTAGACTCGGTGAGTTCTCGAGTGGACTCGGCGAGTCCACGCTGTTTAATGAAACCCTAATTTCCAGGGTTTGAGACCTATTTAAAGGGCCTTATGGCCTTCATTTGTGGCCACCAACCCCCAGAGAGAAACCCTAAAGAGATCTAGAGCGTTTGTGAGGAAGGAGAGGCCAATCTTGAACTTTTGTGGGTGTTTTTGCAAGAAGGAAGTGTTCAAGCAAAGAGGAGGCTGAAGGAGGTGCGATTTTGGTGCTTTTTGAGATCATAGAGATTGTATTGAGGTATTATTCTCGTACCTTCTTCAGTTTTGATGTTGATCCTTTGTGTTAAGGTTTTCTAACCCTTTTAGAGGTGGATTAAGTAGAGCATTTGGTCCCTTCTCGAGTTTGTGTTCTGGATCTGGACCCAAAGAGGTCCAGAGGCCTTAACCCTTGGAGCTTTATGAGTCCTTTTGGGAGCCATGGACTAGGAATGTCATTTTTAGGGCTAAATCACCATTTTGGACCATTTAGATGTTATATGAGTGCCAAGGTCCGAACTTTACGTGATTATCATGCTTGGGGAGGCCAGATTTATGATTGTATGGAACAGATCTGACCTCAGAAGTTGTTTTGAGTTTGTGCATGGCATGAACTCGCCGAGTCCGAAGAACAGACTCGACGAGTAGTATGAAGGTTGACCGTTAATCACTCAGTGAGTGGACTTGCCGAGTTGGGGGAATGACTCGGTGAGTCAGGGATCTGAGTTCAAGTTGGAACTCGCCGAGTTGTTCTTGAGACTCAGTGAGTTGAGTCGTGGTGGCCCCGCGATTCATGCCAGGTGGAACTCGTCGAGTCCAGGGAAGTACTCGACATGCCAAGAGAGGGTCTAAGAGAGTCAGTAGACACGTGTAGACTCGCCGAGTCGCCCTCGTGCACTCGCCGAGTCGGGTCAAAGTTTGACCGTTGACCTTGTTGACTTTTAGGGTTGAGTACAGTCGTATTTATGGGAGTATTTACTTTATGTGATTAGGCGGAGGCTAGATCACATTTCTTCCGAGTCAGATACTTACCGAGACATCGAGGTGAGTCTTGTCACTATACGTTACCTAGAGTTGTACTATGCGATGACCAGAGGGTCTTATGTGTTATGTATGTGATTATGTGCTATGTGATATTTGTATGTTGTATGATGATATAGACCGGACCGGAAGGTCCAACGAGCTATGACCGGACCAAAGGGTCCAACGAGCTACGTGACTGGAGGGTCCCGCTAAGACACATCGACCGGAGGGTCGTATTATAGCCTCGAGTGGCGTATGTGTTGTGTGTGGTATTTTGGGGAACTCACTAAGCATTTATGCTTACAGTGTTGGATTAGTGTCTAAGCCCGTAACCATATTTGGTAAGTACTTGACCCGGTTGTGCATGGTCCTTTTGGGTTGCCTTCACCAAAGCAACTTGACTGGAGAAATTAAATAGAGAGAGAGGTTATTGTGATTTATTAATATGTTATAAGAATAATATATTAAAGGAAAAATCATATTTGTTTAATTAATATTGGTCAATAATTAATTAGGAATTAATTTTGTGATCAAGTGTAATTAATTAAACTACAGGGCTGAATTGTAATTATAAGATCGTTGCAAGATAGGGCAATATTTATCCTTGTTAAAGGATGGACAAATTCAAGGATAAAGATATCCTTAAAATCGTCCAAGGATAAGAGGATAAGGGTTTTTCAAGGCTTATCTTGTGGTTGCTTGGTGGGCAAGCAACTGGATAAGGATAAGGACTGAAACCCTAATCTAAACCCTATATAAAGACCCCTAGGCCTTTAGAATTCGTGCACATGCTCCTAAGAGGTCCAAAGGATGAATTTCATCTCCTCCCTCCTCTATCTTAATCCTCTCCAATTGCTTGTGGTGTTTGTGAGCCATTAGAGGCACTACACTTGTGGTGCTTGCTTTCAAGACTTAGGATTTGAAGATTTAAGTTGTTATTGCAATATAATAACAAGAGGTATGTAATCCAACCTTATATGTTAATTTCGAAAATAGCAATGCACATTAGGGTTTTATTCTTGTGTTCATAATGTTGTGTATTTAATAGTGAAAACATAGATCCAAACTAGGGTCGCATGCACACTTAGGATTGTTTGTATAAAACCCATCAGTGGTATCAGAGCCTTTGGTTAACTTGTTTTCAATTAGTTTTATTCAATTGTATGAACTTGACAAATTAGGGTTTATAGCCAATAAACCCTAGGAGGCCATAGATTTCGAGATTAGGGTTTCCTAACCCTAATTTGCGAAAATCTTGAAAGGGTTTTTGAATCCTTTCCTTTCAATCCAAGATTTCGAAATCTAGGGTTTGCAAACCCTTAGATTTCGAGATTTGCCTCCTTCCCCAAGATAAGATCCTAAATTTTAGGGATTTGGATAATCTCATATCTTGTAATTATCCTTTGATAGTTAAATATGGTAATTAAAGATCATGAACTATCCCATCCCTATTTTCGAAATTTATAGAGGGATTTAAGGGATTAGGATAACTTAAATGTTTAAATGGCAATTATCTTTTAGATTTAGATAATCCCTTATGATTTGATAATTTAAATTAATACTTTAATTTAAGATAATTATTAAATCAAGAGTTTTAATAATTAAAATTTTAATTTAAGTGACATTAAATTTCGAAAATTTTAATTGAAGATTAAAACCATAGTATTTTTGAAATGTTTAAAATACACCCCTATACTATTATATTATTACAAGCTTAATAAATATATATATATATATATATATATATATATATATATATATATATATATATATGTATAATTAAAATGCTAGTCTTACCGTTAGTAGGTCTCATTCATGAAGTCGGTCTATAAGGTGGGTATAAGGTTGCGGCCTATAAAATGGCGCTTAATGGGTGTACACTCACACCCACCGCTTGCTTGATCGGTGGAGGGTCGTTAGCCGAACGGGTAGGATAGGGCAACCTCATTCTCTCATTAAAAGTATAATAAGAAATACAAAGTAACTACATGTTTTCTAAAAATTTCCCAATCTTAGTTACTTTAGGAAAAGTGAATTTGATGCAATCCCATGAAATTACACTTTGCACCTTGCTAAGAAGTTAGTGGAGCGTGCGTGGTTTACCGGCACACTAATTGGTTCTAAGCGAAAGTGGCAAAGGGTGATTCATTGTTTATCATAGTTCGATGGAGCGTGTGTGGTTTACCGGCACATCGAATAGGTGATCGTTACAACGAAGGCACCATGTGAATTTGCATGGTAATTCACACCCGCTTTGTGATCCTCGGTATCCCAGTCACAAACGAGAGGGGCATATCGAGATTTAAACATGCCATTGAAAAGTTTCAATGAATCTCATCCGAACCTAGGAATTCTCAATACATTTAGAACTTAGAGTTAGGTTTTTCATGATGGAGAATTAGTGAATCGTTATTCACTTACCTTCAAATTATTTGCATTTAGATTACGGCATCCCTTTTCTAAGATGTAATATTGTTGTTGGATCCTAGCCCTAATTTTTCTTATTGGGTGATAATTAGGGATTCATATTCTAATCTATCTTTCTCCTTTTCCTTTGTAGATGTCGAAATCAAACAACGCTGCCGATAGTTCCTTCTCATTGATGAGCCTTTGCCAAAAGGTTACTTTCGATGGAACGAACTTTAGCGAATGGATAAGATACATTCGCACAATTGCTCACTACGAGGACAAGGAGTATGTCCTTGATGAAAAGCTCGAGAAGATCAATCCATAAATCGCTACTCCGGCTGAAATGAGTGCTTTTGAGACTCATGAGCGTGATGCAATGAAGGTTCACTACATCATGATAGCCACAATGAACTCTGAATTCCAAAAGTCCTATGAGGACATGTATCCATACGAGATGCACCAAGACTTATTGGAGAGATACCACCAAAATGCGAGACAAGAGCGTTATGAGATTTTCACTAACATGATTTCCGCTAAGATGGGTCATGGAGAGTCTCTTACCGTGCACCTGCAAAAGATGCAAAGGTATGTCGATCGTCTTCGCAAGTTGAATGTTGACTTTGGGGAAGACTTGGTGATCGACATGGTGCTTCACTCTTTGCCTCCGATGTACAATCAATTTAGGATGACCTACCAGAAGAGGTCACCCTAAGCAAACTCCAAGGTCTCTTGAGGGTCGCTGAGAGAAACTTCAAGGACAAGTCTGTTGCACCAACTCCCAATCCACCCGCTGCTCCTGTCTTGGCTATTGGTCAAGGAAAGGGAAAGAAGAGGAAGGCTTCGTCTAAAAACTATCGCAAGGTTAAAGCCCGAGATGGTGCCTCTTCTAGTGGGACCAAAGTTGATCCCGCTAAGCCCTGCCCTAACCCTAAGGAGGCAGAGTGCCACCACTTCCACAAGATAGGACATTGGAAGAGAAGCTGCCCAGAGTACCTGCAAGCCATCAAAGAAGGAAAGATCAAGCCATCTTTCGCAGGTATATACACAATTAAATCTAACGATTCTAGTCATGCTATTTCTTGGGTTCTTGATACCGGTTGTGGTTACCACATTTGTTCTAATGTGCAGGGACTAAGAAGAAGAAGGGATGTGGAGCAAGGAAGAATCAATCTAATCATGGGGAATAGAAGATCGTCACCTGTGACCAAGATTGGAGTGTATTCTTTAGTGCTTAGGAATAATTTATGTTTAGATTTGAACAATTGTTGCTATTCACCAGAAATGGCTAGAAACATCATTTCATTTCATTGTTTATATAGACAAGGTTTTAGATTTTCTTTTAATAATGAGAAAGGTTCTATTTTAGCTTATCTAAATGGTGTCTTTTACTTTGAAGCTATACCATGTAATGGAATTTATGAAACTGTTATGATTGTTGATAACTTAGGAAATGATGTTTTTGAAGGGTTTTGAGCATTCTAACACTTCCTAAGTGTACATGCAACCCTAATAACCTTGG
The DNA here is from genome assembly GCF_002870075.4 of Lactuca sativa. Classification (NCBI taxonomy): domain Eukaryota; kingdom Viridiplantae; phylum Streptophyta; class Magnoliopsida; order Asterales; family Asteraceae; genus Lactuca; species Lactuca sativa. Next base: position 69,041,631 of record NC_056625.2, on the reverse strand, counting down.
ATCTATGTTTGTCTAATTATCATGCAAAGTTGAATTCCAAGGTTATATTCCTATCTAGCATACATGGGGAACAATTTTAACTTGAATCATAGATAGAATAACTTACCTTGTTGTTGCTTGTGTTCCTTGAAACCTTGTGAGCCTAGCACCCCAAGTGTGATGCCTCAAATGCTTCACACAACACCAAATGCTCTTGGAAAGACTCTTGAGATAACACACACTTCTCAAAATCGGCCAAGCCCTCTAGTTCCTTAGTAGTGCCGATTTTTGGTGGAGAATATGCTTCTTATATAGTGTTGACACATCTAGGGTTACACCATGTAAACCCTAATGTGTCATGACTCTTCATTTCCATGACCCATGGGTTTGTAACTCCCATGGAGCATCCATGGAGTATCCTATGGGTAGAGCCCAACTTGATAATCCATGGAGCCTCTTAGCCCACTATACAAGATATGGATGATTTACATAATCAACCCATATATTTAATTAGTTATCCTTTGATCACTTAATTAATTCCAAATTAATTCTTTGATCAACTAATCAAATAATATTATTAATATATTAGAACTTATAATATATTAATAATCTCCAAGTGTTATTTCTCTCATTTAGTCTATCCAATTGCATGGTGCCATGCAACCCAAATGGACCATGCCGGGTCGGGTCAAGTACAAGCCCGAAATAGTTATGGACTTAGACACCTTATCCAACAGTCTCCCACTTGGATAAGTCTAATAACTATATCTCTAGTACTTCAGGAACCGACCGGCAATCGTAGCTCTTTCAAGGTTTCTCGGAACTGAGAAGATGATAGTACGCCATTTAAGATAAGTGATCATATAATCCTCCGTTCTAGATATCAGCCGGACAAATACATGGAACATTGTCTTGCTTATTGTCCAGCATTTGTTTCCCGATTTCCGATTTGTTTGACATAGAACTTAATTGAACACATCAACTTAGTTCTGACCGGGCCCGGTACATGGGTCAAAACAAAATCATCGAGGGGCCCAGATATCAGCTTCTAATCTAAGAAGGAACAGATAAACTTCGACTCATATGTTTGTTCTACCACTTATTGAATTACACACAAAAGTACGTTTTATAACATCGAGTTACCAATGCGGTTTCGTACAGTCAATGCATAACCAACTCGTAAGTAACAAATCATATCTCTAGGTTTGAAGACTTATATGATATTACCGTCTCACGATCACTCGAGATAGAATTCCATGAAGTGATTCCAGTGAGCGTGGGTTGAGTCCAATGCTCAGAACTTATGAGCACTCATGATTGTTGTAGCCTTGTCCAAGACCTCTACAACCAAACATGACAGTCTTGATTCATATCTACTTCCAACATATGACCGACTGTGGAGGTTTGAATAATATGTTATACCAAACAAAATTATTCTGGAAGTCAAAACATGCAAAAGAAATATAGTAAACGATCGACAAGAGATAGCAACACTTTACTCATAAATAAAACTCCTTTTATTCATCATCTAATGTCAATTACACTTTACAAATTTCTGGGTTATCTAACTACTAAATCTAATATCATCCTTCAGCCCTATGCTCCGAGCATGCTGAAGATGCTTAACCCGAGCCAGTCCCTTCGTGAGGGGATCTGCTGGGTTCTCATCCGATGATACCCTCTTTGCCACAGGAGTCCTTCTTCGATCCGATGTCTGATGAAATGGTATTTTCTGTCGATGTGTCTGGATCTCCCGTGATCCCTTGGTTCCTTAGCTAAGGCAACAGCACTTTCACTATCACAGAAAATTTCCATTGGCTCTTTAATAGCTGGTACAACTCCAAGGTCTCCAATGAAGTTCTTCAGCCATATCGCTTCCTTTGCTGCTTCGCTAGCTGCAATATACTCTGATTCACAAGTAGAATCTGCCACTGTCTCTTGCTTGGAACTCTTCCAAGAAATTGCTCCTCCGTTTAGGGTAAAGACCCAGCCCGACTGAGAGCGGAAATTATCCCTATCAGTCTGGAAGCTAGCATCACTATACCCTACAACTCTCAAGTTATCACTCCCACCGAGGGTAAGAACCCAATCCTTAGTCCTCCGTAGGTACTTGAGAATATTCTTTACCGCAGTCCAGTGTGCCTTGCCAGGGTTCGCCTGATACCTGCTAACCATGCTCAAGGCAAAAGCTACATCGGGTCGAGTACACGTCATAGCATACATGATCGATCCTACAGCCGAAGCGTAAGGTGTTCGACTCATTTCTGCTATCTCAGCCTCAGTGCTAGGGCTTTGTGTCTTACTCAATCTGGTGTTACTCTGGATGGGTAACTCTCCTTTCTTGGAATCCTGCATGCTGAATCGCTTCAGCACTTTATCCAAGTAGGTACTCTGACTAAGTCCAATTAGTCTTTTACTCCGATCTCTCAAGATTCTTATCCCTAGAATATAGGCAGCTTCACCAAGGTCCTTCATAGCGAAACACTTCCCAAGCCAGGACTTTACTTCCTGCAGAGTTGGAATGTCGTTTCCTATGAGTAGTATGTCATCCACATACAAAACCAAAAAGCTAACTATACTCCCACTAGCCTTGACATACACACAAGATTCATCTTCACTCCTAGAAAAGCCAAATTCCTTGACCTTTTCATCAAAGCAAAGATTCCATCTGCGAGGTGCTTGCTTCAATCCATAAATGGATTTCTCAAGCTTACACACTCTATTAGGGTACTCGTTGCTGACAAAACCCTCTGGCTGACTCATGTAGACATCTTCAGCCAAATTTCCATTAAGGAAAGCGGTTTTGACATCCATCTGCCATATTTCATAGTCATGAAATGCAGCTATGGCTAACAGAACCCGAATAGACTTAATCTTGGCTACCGGAGAAAAGGTCTCATCATAATCCACTCCAGGAATTTGAGAGAAGCCCTTTGCAACCAGTCTAGCCTTATAAGTGTGTACTTTACCATCCATGTCAGTCTTCTTCTTGAAGACCCATTTGCACCCTACTGTCTTACGACCTGGTACGTTTTCAACCAAGTTCCAAACTTGATTGTCATACATGGATTGTATCTCGCTATCCATAGCATCTTTCCATTTAGCAGACTCGGGGCCTGCCATGGCTTCCTCGTAGCTGTTAGGGTCATCTTGACTTACTAGTGTCTCATCACTAATAAGTGTCTCACCTTCTGCAGTAATATGGAATCCATAGTAATGCTCAGGTGCACTCCTAACTCTCGTGGAACGTCTCAGAGGTACAGATTTGTCAATTTGCTCAACAGGAGTTTCCTCCTCAAGTTGAGGGCTAGAGTTTGAAGTTCCTTCACCGCTTGATTCTTGAATTTCTTCAAGATCAATTTGCCTCCCACTGTCTCCTTGGCTTATAAACTCTCTTTCTCGAAAGACTCCTCTTCTTGCTACAAAGACCACATTGTCACTAGGTCTGTAGAAGAGGTAACCAAAGGATCGCTGTGGGTAACCGATGAAAATACACCTCTCGCTTCGAGCTTATCATGAGTCTCGCGTCTCACGAAAGCCTCACAACCCCAAATCTTGATGTGGTCTAGTTTAGGTACTTTACCAGTCCACATCTCGTGAGGAGTTTTGGCAACTTTCTTTGTAGGGACTAGATTAAGAATATGGGCGGCAGTCTCTAAGGCATACCCCCAGAATGAGATTGGTAGCGAAGCTCGACTCATCATGGAACGAACCATATCCAACAAGGTTCGATTACGCCTCTCAGCCACACCATTCAACTGTGGTGTCCTGGGAGGTGTCAATTGTGAGACTATCCCACATTCCCTTAGATAGTCGAGGAACTCTGAACTAAGATACTCACCACCACGATCGGATCGAAGCATCTTAATATTCCTGCCCAATTGATTCTCGACTTCCTGTTTAAATTCCTTAAACCTCTCGAAAGTCTCTGACTTATGCTTGATCAAGTAGACATATCCATATCTACTATAATCATCAGTAAAAGTCAAATAATAACGATTAGCATCCCTTGTGGCATGTTTGAATGGTCCACACACATCCGTGTGTATAAGGTCCAACAAACCTTCACCCCTCTCACACGAACCTATGAAGGGTGACTTTGTCATTTTTCCAAGTAAGCATGATTCGCAACTATCATCTGACTTTAGGTCAAACGACTCCAAGACTCCATCCTTTTGGAGTTGGCCTATGCGTTTCTTGCTTATATGTCCAAGACGACAATGCCATAAAGATGCTTTATCCAAGTTATTATTAGTAGAATCAATACACAAAACATTATTTCCCAAGTTATCTACAACAGATACAGCTTCATACACACCATCACAAGGTAATGCTTTAAAATAAAAGACATTATTATAGAAAACATCTATAGAACCAACTTCATTATTAAATGAAAAGGTAAACCCTTGTTTGTACAAAGCATGAAAGGAAATAATATTTCTTGCCATTCCTGGCGAATAACAACACTTATTCAAATCTAAACTAAACCCACTACTTAGCGATAAAGTATAAACTCCAATCTTGGTAACAGGTATAGCTTTCCTATTCCCCATGATCAAGTTTATCCTTCCTTGCTCCACATCCTCACTTCTTCTTAGTCCCTGCAAGTCACAACAAATATGAATACCACAACCGGTGTCAAGGACCCAAGATTTAGAATGGGGTGAGTTATTAGAAATGATAGTGTAAATACCTGCATGGTTGGGTTTAACTTTCCCATCCTTCACATCTTGCTGGTATTTTGGGCAGTTCCGCTTCCAATGAGCTTTTTCATGGCAATAGAAGCATTCAGCCTCTTTTGGGTCAGAAGAAGGAGTAATGAAACCTTTCTTGGTTCCACTTGAAGAAGAGCCATCAAGGGTCCGAACCTTGGTACCCTTAGAAGAGCTCTTTCTCTTCCTCCCTCGACTTTTCCCGATTGCCAAAACCGGAGTAGAGTTTTGAGTAGGAGTGATAGCAACCGACTTCCCCTTAAGACCTGTTTCTGCGGTCTTGAGAAGTCCCTGAAGTTTGCTGAGGGTGACTTCTTCCTTGTTCATGTGATATGTCATGCGGAATTGATCATAGCACGATGGTAAGGAATGCAAAATAATATCTATTGCAAGATCCTCCGGGAAGTTCACATTAAGCTTCAGCAAACGATCCACATACCTTTGCATTTTCTGCATGTGGCTCGTGACGGATTCCCCGTCCTTCATCATGGTTGTTATCATGGAGCAGATGATTTCATACCTCTCTTGTCTTGCACTTTGATGGTATATTTCCATCAAATCTTGGTGCATTTCATAAGGGTAGAAATCCTCGTAAGACTTTTGGAGTTCCGCTGTCATCGTGGCCATCATGATGCAAGCCACTTTCGTAGCATCCCTTTCATGTGCCCGAAATTCAGCGATCTCCTGAGGAGTTGCAGTGGACTCATCAATCTCCTTAAGCTCCTTGTCAAGGACATATTCTTTGTCCTCGTAGCGGGTAATCATCCTGATGTTTCTGATCCACTCATTGAAGTTGGATCCATCAAAGGTGACTTTCCCACACAAGTTCATAAGGGTGAAGGAGCCATTAGGATTAGAGCCAGAAGCATTGTTGGAAGACATCTGAAGAGAAGAGAACAAGATTAGTTTAGATATAAGAGAGTCCTTAATAAAACACCCAAATGTAATATTAAGGCTAGGATCCAATCACAATATAATATAACTTAGAAGAGGTATGCCGTAATCTAAGCTATATCATATTTGAAAGGTAGGTGAATGACGATTCACCAATTTCCACCACGAAAACCGCAATATTTTAGTATTAGGTTTTTTTTTTGAATGGTTCTTAGAAATTCCTAGATTCTTTGAGATTCAATGAACTTTTCAAAGGCATGTTTCAATCTCGAGTGTGCCCTCCAAGTTTTGTGACTGGGATACCGAGGATCACAAAACGAAGTGTGAAGTAACCATGCAAATCACTTGGTACCCTTAAAGTTTATCACTCAATCGATGTGCCGGTTAACCACACACGCTCCATCGATACTATAATAAACCCTAAGTCACCCTTTACCTACCTTGTTAAGTCCAAGTTAGTGTGCCGGTTAACCACACACGCTCCACCAACGACTTAATCAAAGTGTAAAGTGTAATTTCATGGAATAGCACCTTATTCACATTTTTCTAAAGTAACTAAGATTGAGAATTTAATAAAACATTTAGTTACTTTATAATATTCATCATACTTTGAATGAGAATTAATAAGTCCTTGTCTTACCCGTTCGGCTAACGACCCTCCACCGATCAAGCAAGCGGTGGGTGAGAGTGGACACCCATTAAGTCACCATTTTATAGGCAACAACCTTATACCCACCTTATAGACCGGCTTCGTGAATGAGGCGTACTAGCGGTAAGACGACTTTGTTCTTATACATATATATATAATTATTAAATCATAATAATATAAGTATAAGGGTTGAATTTTAACTTTTAAAATTCTAGGGGTTGGAACTAAAGTTTTAACTTAACTTTACTTGTTCCAAAACTTGAGGACAAGTTTTGTAAACTTTCAAAACTTTTCATTTCTTGTAACTTATGAGTTTAATAGAGTAATAAAATGAAGACTCTTCATTTTTCTAACTCTTATGTTCTTTTAATGGTTTTTAATCCAAGAGACTTTTGGTTTTCCATAACTTGAGGACAAGTTATGGACTCCATTAAAACACATTATGATCAAGAATTAAATTACCACATAGGTTACAAATAATTCCTATGATCATCTAAACATCATAAGAACAAGAATATGAATATGAACACTTTCAAGAATCAAAATCACATAAAACTTTGTAATTTTGATAACTAGTTGTTGTAAATGAATTAGCAAAAACATTACTCCATCTAAAACAAGTTTTCAAGTACCAAAACAGTTTAGAATAATGTTTCCAATCCATTTTCCAGCAACGAAAGTCGAAATTCCGTTTTTTTATAATTATTTTCGACTTTCTTCAACTTTTAAGCACAAATAACAAACAAACAAGCCTAGGCTCTGATACCACTGAAGGGTTTTGAGCATTCTAACACTTCCTAAGTGTACATGCAACCCTAATAACCTTGGATCTATGTTTGTCTAATTATCATGCAAAGTTGAATTCCAAGGTTATATTCCTATCTAGCATACATGGGGAACAATTTTAACTTGAATCATAGATAGAATAACTTACCTTGTTGTTGCTTGTGTTCCTTGAAACCTTGTGAGCCTAGCACCCCAAGTGTGATGCCTCAAATGCTTCACACAACACCAAATGCTCTTGGAAAGACTCTTGAGATAACACACACTTCTCAAAATCGGCCAAGCCCTCTAGTTCCTTAGTAGTGCCGATTTTTGGTGGAGAATATGCTTCTTATATAGTGTTGACACATCTAGGGTTACACCATGTAAACCCTAATGTGTCATGACTCTTCATTTCCATGACCCATGGGTTTGTAACTCCCATGGAGCATCCATGGAGTATCCTATGGGTAGAGCCCAACTTGATAATCCATGGAGCCTCTTAGCCCACTATACAAGATATGGATGATTTACATAATCAACCCATATATTTAATTAGTTATCCTTTGATCACTTAATTAATTCCAAATTAATTCTTTGATCAACTAATCAAATAATATTATTAATATATTAGAACTTATAATATATTAATAATCTCCAAGTGTTATTTCTCTCATTTAGTCTATCCAATTGCATGGTGCCATGCAACCCAAATGGACCATGCCGGGTCGGGTCAAGTACAAGCCCGAAATAGTTATGGACTTAGACACCTTATCCAACAGTTTTGAATATAGATTCTTCCAATAGTTTGGATAAAGCATCCTTGTGGCATTGTCGTCTTGGACATGTTAACAAGAAACGCATAGCCCAACTCCAAAAGGATGGAGTGTTGGATTCATTCGACCTTAGGGAGGATGACACGTGCGAGTCTTGTTTGCTTGGAAAGATGACTAAGTCACCCTTCGCTGGTACGTGCGAAAGGGGTGAAGGTTTATTGGACCTAATACATACCGATGTATGTGGACCGTTTAGATCAACCACGAAGGATGGGAACCGCTTCTACGTGACTTTTACCGTTGACTATAGTAGATATGGGTATATCTATTTAATCAAGCAAAAGTCAGAAACTTTTGAAAAGTTCAAAGAGTTTAGAGTAAATTACACGAATGGTCCCTATGGTTTAGGGTAATTTGCGTGTTTGGTCCCTAACTTATTTTTTTAACTCGGAAGGTCCCTACTGTTTGTTTTTGTTACGCGTTTGGTCCCTATCTTAGCTAAAAAGACTATTTTGCCCTTGATTTTCTAATTTATTTAGATAAACACACTCCCAACCTCACCCCCTTCACCTTACCTTACCTACCCCACCATTTTTTCCTATTTAAATAATAGTATTTTTAGGTAAGATAGGGACCAAGCGTGTAACAAAAACAAACAACAGGGACCAAACACATAATAAAGCAAACAATAGGGACCTTCCGAGTTAAAAAAATAAGTTAGGGACCAAACATGCAAATTACCCCAAACTATAGGGACCATTCGTGTAATTTACTCAAGAGTTTAAGAATGAAGTGGAGAATCAATTGGGCAGGAAGATCAAGATGCTTCGATCCGATCGAGGAGGAGAGTACCTAATTCTTGAATTCCATGATTATCTCAAGGAGTGTGGAATATTTTCGCAATTGACGCCACCTAGGACACCACAATTGAATGGTGTGGCAGAAAGGCGTAATCGAAACTTATTGGATATGGTTCGCTCTATGATGAGTCGTGCTTCACTATCAATCTCTTTTTGGGGGTATGCCTTAGAGACTGCCGCCTATATTCTTAACCGAGTCCCTACTAAGAAGGTTGCCAAAACACCTCACAAGATGTGGACGGGGAAAGCTCCTTCGTTGGCACATATCAAGGTTTGGGGTTGCGAGGCTTTTGTAAGACGAGACACTCATGACAAACTTGAACCTCGAAGTGAGCGATGTATTTTCATCGGCTACCCGCAGAAATCCTTTGGATATCTCTTCTATAGAACGAAAGACAATGTTGTCTTTGTTGCGAGGAAAGGAGTTTTCCGAGAGCGAGAACTCATAGGCCAAGAGGACAGTGGGAGGCAAATCGAGCTTGAAGAGATTCAAGAGTCGATAGATGAAGGAACCTCTACCGCTGGCACTCAACCCGAGGAGGAAACTCCGGTTGAACCAATTGACGAGTCCTTGCCTCTTAGACGTTCCGATAGAGTTAGAGTTCAACCCTAGTTTTATGGTTTTCATATTACTACCGAAGGGGACACGTATATTAGTGATGGTACACTAATAAATCTTGATGAACCTAATAGCTATAAGGAAGCCATGGCAGGCCCAGAGTCTGTAAAATGGAAAGAGGCAATAGATAGCGAGATCCAATCCATGTATGATATCCAAGTTTGGAATTTGGTTGATCATGTGCCCGGACGTAAGACCGTTGGGTGTAAGTGAATCTTCGAGAAGAAGACCAACATGGATGGAAAGGTACACACATATAAAGCGCGATTGGTTGCGAAGGGCTTTACTCAAACTCCCGGAGTTGACTATGAAGAGACCTTCTCACCAGTTGCGAAGATAAAATCTATTAGAGTGATGCTACCAATTGCCGCATTTCATGATTATGAGATTTGGCAAATGGATGTCAAGACCGCTTTCCTTAATGGAAAGTTGGTTGAGGATGTTTACATGGCTCAGCCAGAAGGGTTTGTGGATCCGAAGCATCCGAATAGAGTGTGTAAGCTTGAGAAGTCGATTTATGGACTTAAGCAAGTATCTTGCAGATGGAATCTCTGCTTCGATGAGAAAGTCAAAGAGTTTGGATTTGTACGAAGCGAAGATGAGTCGTGTGTATATGTCAAAGCCAGTGGAAGTATAGTAAGCTTTCTAGTTTTATATGTCGATGACATATTACTCATAGGAAACGACATCCCGACTTTGTAGGAGGTTAAGTCCTGGCTCGGGAAGTGCTTCGCTATGAAGGACCTCGGAGAAGCTTCTTACATTTTGGGAATAAGGATAGTAAGAGAAAGAAGTAAGAGACTAATTGGACTTAGTCAGAACACTTACTTAGAGAAAGTACTAAAACGTTTTAGTATGGAAAACTCGAAGAAGGGAGAATTACCGATACAAAGCAATGCCAAATTGAGTAAGACTCAAAGTCCAAGTACCGAAGATGAGATAGCTGAAATGAGCCGAGTTCCATACGCTTTCGCAGTTGGCTCAATCATGTACGCTATGACTTGTACTCGCCCTGATGTAGCCTTTGCTTTGAGCATGGTTAGTAGATATCAAGGGAACCCTGGCAGAGCACATTGGATTGCTGTGAAGAATATCCTTAAGTACCTTTGGAGGACGAAGGATTGGTTTTTAGTCCTCGGAGGGAGTGATGACTTGAAGGTGCGAGGGTACATTGACGCCAACTTCCAAACCGATAGGGACAACTATCGTTCGCAATCGGGCTGGGTCTTTACCCTAAATGGAGGAGCAGTGACTTGGAAGAATTCCAAACAGGAAACAGTAGCTGATTCAACGTGCGAATCAGAGTACATAGCAGCAAGCGAAGCGTCGAAGGAGGCAATATGGCTGAAGAACTTCATTGGTGACCTTGGAGTTGTACCCGCCATAAAGGAGCCCATGGAGATTTTCTGTGATAATGAAGGAGCGGTTGCCTTGACCAAGGAACCGAGGGATCATGGTAGATCTTGACATATCAACAGAAAATATCACTTCATCAGACATCGTGTAGAAGAAGGACAACTCGTAGTGAAGTGGATATCATCAGAAGATAACCCAGCAGATCCGCTTACGAAGGGATTGAGTAGGGTTAAGCACTTGCAGCATGCTAGGAGTATTGGGCTGAAGGATGGTATTAGCATAGATTAGATAGTTTTAGAAACGTGTAATAGATAAATGTAATTGACATTTGATGATTAAATAAAGGAGTTTTATTTATAAGTAAAGCTACTGTCATATGTTAATTGTTTAACTATTGTTTCAATTTTTGCATGTTTTGATTTCCAGAATAATTGAGTTTATTAGGAATAATCGAATTATTCAAATTGTCCACAATCGTTCATGTGTTGGAAGTAGATATGAATGAAGATTGTCATGAATTGGTGCGTAGATTGTCTAAATGGTATTAGACATAGCAAAGGGTTGCTGCGACGTTCATGAGTGCTTATGAACTGGTTTTGAGCATTGGAATAAACCCGCGCTTGCTGGAATCACCGTATGGAATATGATATATAAGAGGTGATCGCAAGACGATAATATCATATAGTCTTAAAACCTAGATATATGGTTTATTATTTGCTAATCGATTGTACATTGATAATGCGAAAACGCATTGGTAACTCAATGTTATAAAACGCATTGTTGTGTATAGTTGATTATTGAATAAGTAAATGCATATAAGTCGAAGTTTATCTGTAAATTTTATCCTAAAAGGGTAGAAGAGATATCTCGGCCGCTCGATGATTTGATTTGACTTATGTGTCGGGCCCGGTCAGAATTAAATTGATGTGTTGGATTAAGTTCTATGTCAAATAAATCGGAGATCGAGAAACCTAAATGCTTGACTATTCATTCCATAGAATTGTCAGCATGATATCTAACAGAGGATTGTACGATCCCTTATCTAGAGGACAGGTTACTGATAAGATCAGAGTTTGACAGCGTCTTTGAGAGCTACGATTGCTAATCGGGTTGCACGTTACATTTGTGGTTACTAGACTTATCCAAGTGGGAGACTGTTGGATTAGTGTCTAAGCCCGTAACCATATTTAGTAAGTACTTGACCCGGTTGTGCATGGTCCTTTTGGGTTGCCTTCACCAAAGCAACTTGACTGGAGAAATTAAATAGAGAGAGAGGTTATTGTGATTTATTAATATGTTATAAGAATAACATATTAAAGGAAAAATCATATTTGTTTAATTAATATTGGTCAATAATTAATTAGGAATTAATTTTGTGATCAAGTGTAATTAATTAAACTACAGGGGCTGAATTGTAATTATAAGATCGTTGCAAGATAGGGCAATATTTATCCTTGTTAAAGGATGGACGAATTCAAGGATAAGGATATCCTTAAAATCGTCCAAGGATAAGAGGATAAGGGTTTTTCAAGGCTTATCTTGTGGTTGCTTGGTGGGCAAGCAACTGGATAAGGATAAGGACTGAAACCCTAATCTAAACCCTATATAAAGACCCCTAGGCCTTTAGAATTCGTGTACATGCTCCTAAGAGGTCCCAAGGACGAATTTCATCTCCTCCCTCCTCTATCTTAAGCCTCTCCAATTTCTTGTGGTGTTTGTGAGCCATTAGAGGCACTACACTTGTGGTGCTTGCTTTCAAGACTTAGGATTTGAAGATTTAAGTTGTTATTGCAATATAATAACAAGAGGTATGTAATCCAACCTTATATGTTAATTTCAAAAATAGAAATGCACATTAGGGTTTTATTCTTGTGTTCATAATGTTGTGTATCTAATAGTGAAAACATAGATCCAAACTAGGGTTGCATGCACACTTAGGATTGTTTGTATAAAACCCATCATACAGTTGTTGTGTTATGTGTTTTAGGTACTTGTGATGAGCGTGGAAAGGCGCCGGTATGATTTGTACACACACGCTTTGGAGTTTTTGTAGAGATTCTGGGAAGATGTTTTGTGACAATAACATTTGATACAATATGTTTGATATTATTTTATGAATGAATGAATGTTTTAAAAATGAAAAATTATTTTGAAAATTTACGTCGTTACAAGTTGGTACCAGAGCCTTGGTTTGAGGGATTCTGATGCATCTTCGGGCATATCTGAACTCAAACTGAGGATTTGAGAAAAAATTTGCTAATGAAGTAAAATTTTTGAAAAGAGTAAAAAGAGTTTTGAGACAAACAGAGCAGAGCCGTGTGTACGATCAGCCAACGCTCGAACGGTGAATCCCCAAAAGTACCCTTACATTATGTGTTATGAGATATGTTATGTTATGCATGCTAGGGTAGGCTAGGTATACATATTAGGACTAGAGTGGCCTGATTTGTGATTCCTTAGCCTAGGAGATTTCTGTTGCTGAGATGCTTTGAGAGCGAGTAGATAACAGTTAGGAGCTCATGAGAGTAGAGTACTTGTAATCCAAGGTCCAACGAGGAAGACTTGGAGTGAATACTGATGCGGTGTGGTCAGTAGTATTGGGCCCATACTACTGAAGACATCGGATCAGTGGGCAATCCAAGTAAGAATCTTTTAGACAACGGAGGACAAGTAGGGTTGTGTCATCGAGTATGTGTATGCTTGATCGAGTCTCTGATAATTTTTGTTGTATTTCAGAGGCATCATGGTTGGGAATCGACACACACCTGAGAGCAGCGGTGTCAACGACGAGGAGATCCGTCGATTGATTCATGAGGAGGTTGCTGCTACCATCCGGGCTGAGATTCCCGAGATGTTTGGGGACATCAAGACCACGTTGATTGAGACCTTTGATGAGCGGTACGCCGCGCTGACTGAGGCTGCTGCAGCTGCAGCTACTACTGCTGTTGCTGCTGCCAGACCTCAGGGAGGTGACTCGTTGTTGTTCCGGGAGTTCAGCAACACGAAGCCATTAGAGTTCGACGGTACGCAGGACCCGATTGCCGCTATGAGGTGGATCTATGACATTGAGGAATGCTTCTATACGTGTTCTTGTCCAGGGCACTTGAGGGTTCGGTTCGCCTTGAACCAGCTCCGCCTGGGAGCGAAGGATTGGTGGAAGTTCGTGACGGAGAACTTCACTTTGGCTGAGATCTCCGAGGTGACCTGGGAGGGGTTCAGAGAGGAGTATGTTCCCTCGATGGAGAGGGAACGGTTGATTCAGGAGTTATTGACCCTCAAGCAGGGTACTGATTCCGTGGCAGTGATCACCAGGAAGTTTCATGAGAAGGCGATGTTTTGCCCTGAGCAGGTGTCATCTGAGCAGGCTCGTATGGGTCGTTATCTGAGCATGTTGAGGAGAGATATTCGGGAGTTCGTGGCGAACTCGACTTACCGGACATTTTCCAAGCTCCAGGCAAATGCCCGGAAGAGGGGGATTGAGTTGGAGACTCAGGCCAGGGAGGAGGCCGAGTCACAGAGGGTGGATCGGCGGCCGGATCAGTCTCAGCCGGTAGCCAAGCGGGCTAGACCCGCTGATTCGAGATCTGGAGGCGCGAAGGGCCGCACTTGTGGGAAGTGCGGTAAGAGTCACGAAGGGTCGTGCAGGGCAAGGGTATGCTACAAGTGTGGGAAGGAGGGGCATACCGCGAGAGATTTCCCCAAGGGATTCTCGGTTTGCTTTCATTGCAACCTGACCGGCCATCGGAAGGCCGAGTGCCCTCAGCTTCTTCAGGGACCAATACAGGGATCTGCGCCTACTGCTAGGACTACCGAGGTTCGGCCGGTGAAGGTCGAGGTCCCGAAGGCTCGTGGGAGAGCATTTCAGTTGACCGCGGAGGAGGTCTGCGCGACGCCCGATGTTGTGGCTGGTATGTACTCTCTTTTCATCTTTTATTTGAGTTGAGTTTTTATGCTTATATGATGTTATGCGTAGGTACTTTTCTTGTGAGTTCTGTGCCTGCGTTGGTATTATTTGACTCGGGTGCGAGTCGGTCGTTTGTTTCCGTAGCATTTAGTTAGCATATTAGTATCCGTCGAGAGGTGTTGGATCGGCCTCTGCGAGTTTCCATAGCTGATGAGCGAGCAGTGTATGCTTCTGATGTGATTCAAGGATGTGTCCTTGAGATCTTCGGTGTGGAGTTTCCGATAGATCTAGTTTCGGTCGCGATGGGGGACGTGTGTGTTATAGTGGGTATGGATTGGTTGAGCCGATATAGAGCTGTGATAGACTGTGAGCATCAGTTGGTGACGATTCGAGACCCTATTCGGGGAGTTCTTATAGTGCACGGCGAGGGTACACGTGCGAGGTCAGCATTTTGTTCGGCCGCTAGAGCGAGACAGAGTTTACAACAGGGCTGTAGAGGATTTGTGGCATATGTGATGGATGCGAGGGTTGTTTCAGAGAGACCAAAGTCAGTTGAGGAAGTTCTGATAGTGCGCGAATTCCCGGATGTGTTTCCAGAGGAATTGCCGAGTGTGCCTCCGGAGAGGCAGGTAGAGTTCGGTATTGAGTTGGTTCCGGGAGTTGCGCCTATCGCTAAGGCGCCTTATCGCCTTGCGCCTCCGGAGATGCAAGAGTTATCCTCGCAGCTCCAGGAGCTGCTGGGGAAGGGGTTTATTAGGCCGAGCAGTTCGCCATGGGGAGCGCCTATTCTTTTTGTCAAGAAGAAGGATGGTTCGCTACGGATGTGCATTGATTATCGTGAGCTGAATAAGCTAATGGTCAAGAACCGTTACCCATTGCTGAGGATCAATGATTTGTTTGATTAGTTGCAGGGAGCATCTTGGTTCTCCAAGACCGATTTGAGGTCTGGGTATCATCAGGCGAGGGTGCAGGAGGAGGACGTCCAGAAGACAACATTCCGGACTCGTTATGGGCATTACGAGTTCGTGGTGATGCCTTTCGGACTCACCAACGCACCGACGGTATTCATGGATCTCATGAACAGGGTGTGCGGACCGATGTTGGATCGCTAAGTGATCGTGTTCATCGACGACATATTGGTGTATTCGAGATCCAGAGAGCAGTATGAGGAGCATTTGAGGGAGATCCTCGGAGTTCTGAGATCGGAGAGGCTTTATGCCAAGTTCTCCAAATGTGAGTTCTGGCTACGAGAGGTTCAGTTTCTGGGACACCTCGTTAACCAGAATGGGATATTGGTCGATCCGGCCAAGATTGAGGCGGTCATGAGGTAAGAGGTGCCGAGGTCACCCACCGAGATCAGGAGTTTTCTGGGTTTGGCCGACTATTATCGGAGATTTATTAAGGATTTCTCCAAGATCGTCGTGCCACTCACCAAGTTGACCCGGAAGGGTGTTGCGTTTTGTTGGGGTCCGGAGCAGCAGACCTTGTTCAAGACACTTCGCCAGAAATTATGCGAAGCACCAATGTTAGCTCTTCCGGAAGGGATGGAAGATTTTGTGGTTTATTGTGATGCATCGATATCCGGATTGGGAGCGGTGCTTATGCAGAGGGGGCATGTGATTGCATATGCATCGAGGCAGCTTAAGCCTCATGAATCGAGATATCCCACTCATGATTTGGAGCTGGGAGCGGTAGTGTTCGCTCTCAAGATCTGGCGACATTATCTGTATGGGGTTCAGTGTATGATATACACGGACCACAAGAGCTTGAAGTATTTGATGGATCAGCCCAACCTAACCTGAATATGCGCCAGAGGAGGTGGTTGGACGTGGTTAAGGATTATGATTATGAGATCCTGTACCACCCGGGCAAGGCTAATGTGGTAGCCGATGTATTGAGCCGCAGGGCCAAGGGCGCCCCAATACGAGATGTCTATTTGAGATTGACAGTGATGACCCCGGTGTTGGATGCTATTCGTGGGGCCCAGGCTGCGGCTGTGAAGCTAGAAAGCCAGATGAGAGAGCGAGTTGTCGGACTGGTATCGGAATTAGTTACCGATAGCCGGGCGCTTATGACATTTCAGGGTCGGATTTGGGTAACGTCCGTGGGCGGCACGCGTACCATTTTGATGGAGGAGGCCCATCCATCGAAATTCACGATCCATCCCGGAGCCACTAAGATGTATTTAGACTTGAAAAAGGATTATTGGTGGCCCTGTATGAAGAGGGATGTCACATGGTTTGTAGAGAGATGCTTGACCTGTCGCAGGGTGAAGGCCGAGCACCAGCGTCCACATGGTAAGCTGCAGCCATTAGAGATTCCCGAATGGAAATGGGAACAGATTACCATGGATTTCATCACCAAATTGCCAAGGACCGCGAGGGGTGTCGATGCAATTTGGGTGATTGTGGACAAGTTGACGAAGAGTGCTCACTTCCTGGCCATCAGTGAGAGCTCTTCCGTGGAGAAGTTGGCGGAGATGTACGTGAGAGAGGTAGTATCGCGGCATGGAGTGCCGATCTCGATTGTCTCGGATCGAGATGTACGTTTCACTTCCAGATTCTGGAAGAAGTTTTCATGAGGAATTGGGTACAAAACTGCATTTTAGTACCGCATACCACCCACAGACTGACGGGCAGAGTGAGCGGACGATTCAGACGCTCGAGGACATGCTCCGGGCACGTATGTTGGATTTCGGCGGGAGTTCGGACACGTATTTGCCCTTGGCGGAGTTTTCTTATAATAACAACCATCATTCGAGCATTGGCATGCCGCCCTTTGAGCTGTTGTATGGGAGGAGGTGTCGAACCCCTATTTGCTGGGGAGAAGTAGGGCAGCGTGTGATGGGCAGCACCGAGATTGTGCTTCAGACGACAGAGCAGATCCAGCAGGTCAGACAGAGGTTGTTGACCGCTCAGAGTCGTCAAAAGAGATATGCGGACAGACGCCGGTCCGAGCTCGAGTTTCAGGTCGACGACTTCGTGCTCCTGAAGGTCTCTCCTTGGAAAGGAGTGATCCGATTCAAGAAGAGGGCCAAGTTGGGGCCCCGATATATTGGTCCTTTCAGGGTGATCGCGAGGGTAGGCAAGGTAGCCTATCGTTTGGAGTTGCCAGCAGAGTTGGGTCAGATTCATGACACTTTCCACGTGTCGCAGTTGCGAAAGTGTAAAGCTGACGAGTCGGCAGTGGTACCATTAGAAGATATTCAAGTGGATGCGAGCCTGAATTATGCTGAGAGACCGGTGGTGATCAGGGATCAGAAGATCAAGGTTTTGAGGAACAAGGAAGTGCCTCTGGTGCAGGTCCAGTGGCAGCATCGGAAAGGGTCAGACTTAACTTGGGAACCGGAGCATAAAATGCGGGAGCAGCATCTAGAGTTGTGTTCATAGTGAGACTTAGAGGGCGAAGTCTGATTCTAGTGGGGGAGAATTGTAACATTCGGGTTCCCAATTATTATATTTTGTTCTTTTATTTTTGGATATTGTGGGGGGACTCGGCGAGTTGGCGTCTAAAGTCGCCGAGTATGGTCGCGGATTCGTATGCGAGTTCACAGCTGGACTCGACGAGTTCTCGAGTGGACTCGGCGAGTCCACGCTGTTTAATGAAACCCTAATTTCCAGGGTTTTAGACCTATTTAAAGGGCCTTATGGCCGTCATTTGCGGCCACCAACCCCCAGAGAGAAACCCTAAAGAGATCTAGAGCGTTTGTGAGGAAGGAGAGGCCAATCTTGAACTTTTGTGGGTGTTTTTGCAAGAAGGAGGTGTTCAAGGAAAGAGGAGGCTGAAGGAGGTGCGATTTTGGTGGTTTTTGAGCTCATAGAGATTGTATTGAGGTATTATTCTCATACCTTCTTCAGTTTTGATGTTGATCCTTTGTGTTAAGGTTTTCTAACCCTTTTAGAGGTGGATTAAGTAAAGCATTTGGTCCCTTCTCAAGTTTGTGTTCTGGATCTGGACTCAAAGAGGTCCAAAGGCCTTAACCCTTGGAGCTTTATGAGTCCTTTTGGGAGCCATGGACTAGGAATGTCATTTTTGGGGCTAAATCACCATTTTGGACCATTTAGATGTTATATGAGTGCCAAGGTCCGAACTTTACGTGATTATCATGCTTGGGGAGGCCAGATTTATGATTGTATGGAACAGATCTGACCTTAGAAGTTGTTTTGAGTTTGTGCATGGCATGAACTCGCCGAGTCCGAAGAACAGACTCGGCGAGTAGTATGAAGGTTGACCGTTAATCACTCAGTGAGTGGACTTGCCGAGTTGGGGGAATGACTCGGTGAGTCAGGGAGAGTCAGGGGTCTGAGTTCAAGTTGGAACTCGCCGAGTTGTTCTTGAGACTCGGCGAGTTGAGTCGGGATGGCCCCGCGATTCATGCCAGGTGGAACTCGTCGAGTCCAGGGAAGTACTCAACGTGCCAAAAGAGGGTCTAAGAGAGTTAGTGGACACGTGTAGACTCACCGAGTCGCCCTAGTGCACTCGCCGAGTCGGGTCAAAGTTTGACCGTTGACCTTGTTGACTTTTAGGGTTGAGTACAGTCGTATTTATGGGAGTATTTACTTTATGTGATTAGTCGGAGGGTAGATCACATTTCTTCCGAGTCAGATACTTACCGAGACATCGAGGTGAGTCTTCTCACTATACGTTACCTAGAGTGGTAGTATGCGATGACCAGAGGGTCTTATGTGTTATGTATATGATTATGTGCTATGTGATATTTGTATGTTGTATGATGATATAGACCGGACCGAAGGGTCCAACGAGCTATGACCGGACCAAAGGGTCCAACGAGCTACAGGACTGGAGGGTCCCGCTGAGACACATCGACCGGAGGGTCGTATTATAGCCTCGAGTGGCGTATGTGCTGTATGTGGTATTTTGGGGAACTCACTAAGCATTTATGCTTACAGTTGTTGTGTTATGTGTTTCAGGTACTAGTGATGAGCACGGGAGGGCGCCGGTATGATTCGTACACACACGCATTGGAGTTTTTGTAGAGATTCTGGGAAGATGTTTTGTGGCAATAACATTTGATACAATATGTTTGATATTATTTTATGAATGAAGAATGTTTTAAAAATGAAAAATTATTTTGAAAATTAACGTTGTTACAATTTGGTGACTTATTGCACATTTCTATTACATAAAAGCATATCTTACTGTGTGTGCAAATGGTTTTGGTCTCTAATATCTAGGTATAATATACATTTTTTTATATTATGCAATTTTAAATCTTTATATCATGAAGATCTTTTCAGTTTTGATATTTGGACTGGTTTGTTATTATATAGAAGGATGGGGCTGATAAGATTAAGGAAGCAACGCAAATCAAATTGAAAAACAACAACAGTGAGTGTTTGTAGGCTGAGTTAAAGATTTTTTTTCTTTGTTTCTAATTTTATTAGGATAATTTGTTTGCATTTGGCTTCTAATTTCTCTATTTTAATTCTTATGAGATTTTTTTGTCATCTTTTAAATTTAGTTTCGCTTGCTACATGTTTAAGTATTTTCGTTCTACCAAACCTTTTTGGCATAGTTTAAAAATCTACGACAAATACATTTCCCACATTATAAGCCAAACTAAAGTACATTGCTATTTATGTAATGATTTTTAAGAAAAATGTGTAACTTGGGAGATTTTCTATGGTGTTTATCATTAGTAATCCACACAAATTTACAATTACAATTGTTGTAGAAGTTTTCAAGAAAATTATACGCAAACTGGTTCGGTAAGAGTTGGGAGTTCATAATAATTAACAAACCCAACAACGACCCTCCACTCCATACCAAGCATGTAAACCTTTCTAGTTTACCATTAAATTGAGATTTGTTATTATTCAAGAAACATTATTTTATGTTTGTTTTTTGGCAGCCTAACATCTATCATTCGGTCATCTTTTCCAGCTAAGACATACAAGAGAAACCTACATAACTTTGACCAATAGGAGTCAAACACAAACACAAAAAAGGTCGACAACATGAAAATGCAGACACATACAATTTTTGGGTTTAATTTCGAATTCTCCATCTCAAGTACATGAACACACATAATTTGCAAATTTGGGTTTCCCTCTCCATCACACTATCAAATCTATAAAACGTTTAGTATCTCAAAAATTGTTTTGATTTCTTTTTTGTTTCTTCTTATTATTATTTTTTCAGATTTAGGTTTCCTTCTCTTTCTAAAATTGTCTTTTTTTCAACTCAAAAACATAGAATAATTAGGTCAAAAACATCAAAAACATCGAATAATTAGGTATGAAATAAATAGATAGAAAGATGAGAAAATAGATAGATAATGGTGTGATAGTATATGATGCATCTAGAGGGACGTAAGGATAGAAACTAAAGCCTATATATATATATATATATATATATATATATATATATATATATATATATATATATATATATATATATATATATATATATATATATATATATATATATATATATATATATATATATATATATATATATATATATATATATATATAGGAGGAAGTGGGGAATAAATTAAATTTATGAGAAATTAAATATCCTCCTATCTTTTGATCCTACCAATCCTCTTACCAATTTAAGTGAAAGTGATGACATGTATCATATTAGTATCCTAAAATATCATTAAATCTCATTAAATGAGCATTAAATGTTACAAATGTCACCATTTCATTGGATATGAAGATATGTAGGAACAAAAAGTAGGAGAATATTTAATTTCTCTTAATTTATACTAAACCACAATCTCAATGGAATGGAATTTTCAAATCTTGGGTGAAGAGAGATTTTGTAAAATTACACAAATAAAGGAAAATTTAATAATATGAGATTTTAGAATATTTTTTAACAAGAAACGGGTTGAAACGAAATTTAATACCAAATACATTTAAATACATTAAAATTCTTCAAACCAAATAATCCCTAAAAAAGTAGATAACCCAAGTAAAAAACGCAGTCGTAGATAACAAGGAAATCGACGACACATACATCAACTCCTTTTTAGAGAGTGTCGTCAGAGAAACCAACACTTACAAGGTTGGATATTCGGTGCATGTTAACAACTTAATTATTATACAATATTGCCTCATCCGTCTTATATATAAACATTTATTTGATTCATTATTCCATCCCATACATATTAATTAACTATCCATTTGGCATCTCTTCATGAAGCACAACTTGGTTCCCAACTTGTCGTCTGATACTTTAATCAAATAAGTGCACATATGTAAGACAAACTTGTTTATCAAGCTACCGGTTAACACGAGACATTCAAATTGATCTTTTACCAATAATGATTGTACAATCATTTACAAATTAATTTCCATGGTATTAATTTGGTAACTTATACAATATTTTCTTTAATTTTGCGACTTATTTTCATACGAATTACATTTTTACTATTTCTTAAATTGACAAATACCTTTTGATAGTTTTTACTTTTTTTACAATACAAACTTTCTTATGCTTCACCAAGATAAACGGAGTGGTAGGTCTGCATATATGAGGTAGCTGTTGTCATTTACTTAAACATTAAAGGGCATTCATGGTTATTGTTTTGTATAAATATAGTAGCTTCTTCTACATGTATGCATCAATCTAATTCAATGGAGGAAAGTAATCAAATAATGCTTCTTGGCACAGCTGCAAGCCCATATGTCAACAGGGTTCAGTTCGTCCTCAACCTTAAATCTATCAAATACGAGTTCATTGAGGAAAATCTTGCACGCAAAAGTGATCTCCTCTTGGCATCAAACCCAGTTCTAAAAAAGGTCCCTGTTCTTTTACAAGCAAACAAACCACCACTTTGTGAATCTCTTATCATAATCGATTACTTAGAGGACATCTACCCCAATGTCCACAAACTCCTCCCATCCGATCCTTTAGATCGAGCTATTATCCGATTTTGGGCCAATTACATGGATAACGAGGTATGTTGTAGATTGGGTGATTTCATTTTCCAAAACATTCCTTAAATTATAACAAAAAAACATTGTACTTAAAAAATGTCTACAATTCTAGAAGTTTTTATAGTTATATTAACGAGTCCTTGAATATAATAAAAAAGATTTGTCCGATAAATGATAGATTTGTAGATCTAAAATAATGTGACTAAATTCTATACTTTGAACATGTTCTTGAATATACTAAAAAAGATATGTAGGATAAATGACAGTTTTGTAGATCTAAAATAATGGGATTATTCTTAGATCAACCCACATATGTTTATACCAACCTCATAAGAACATCATGTCTTACTAAAATACCATGGGCAAAACTAGTTTGTAGCGGGTAACAGTTAACGGTTAGCGGGTAGCGTTTGATTTTGGAGAGTTTTGTCGAAAGCTACTCCATGTAGCTTTTGATTTTTGAGCGTTTTGTTTAGATTAAAAGTTAAATGCTCCTGTCGCTGAATGAATTTTTTTTTACTAGTGTTTTCTTAAAAGCTAGAAGACAGAATCTCTCAAACGTTGCATGCCAAACATGCCATATTTTCACAATGCCCCACCTACACAACTAATTTTAGCAATGGATCTCAAATTTTTAACCATTTATCATCAATACAACCAAATATATAATATTATTCTTTTCCATTTAATTTAATTATCTAGATTTTTATATAAAATTTGATATCTAAAAAATAATAAAATATATACTTTATATGTATATTTTAAGAAAGTAATGTTTATTTTTTCTATTTTATCGTTATAAGTGAAATAAAATGTGAATTCTATTAAAGGAAACAAATGGAAGTATAAAATGATGCAAAAATAGAAAAATTACACATATAAAAGATTCAAATTACATAACTAATTGTCATCATCAACTTTTTGGTGTCTGACAATCTTCAAACATAATTCTACAAATATGGTATAAGGTTTACTCGTTCTGTCCCAAAATTATTATCTACAGACAAATAACATATAAATTACGGAAGCATCAATTATTATTAACTTTATACAATAAAATAACAGTTTTATTCTTATTTTACATTTAATGTTCCATTAAATGTTTAGTTGGTTAAGTAATAATAAATGGTATTTTGGTAAAAAAAATGTTATTTATTTTTTTGGAAATGGACTATTATTTTGGGACAATCCAAAAAAAAAAGATATACTATAATTTTGGGACAGAGAGAGTATTAATTAGGTTTACTAATTGGCTGAGTTTTAGAGAAAACCAAGGTTGTAAAAAACGCTCGACGTTAGCTAGATGGTGGACTAGGGTCAAGGGATTAATCGGCTAGGCGGAGATTTATCGGGGACCATTAATTGCTAATTTATTGAATTTTAAAAAATTAAATATGACTAATATCATATCAAAGTTCGTAAAAACCACTAATATGATAACAAAATAGGTTAATATGATTAATACAATACTAATCATGCCTCAAATAGTTTCCATTGAAATAAAATTTCTTCAAAATGTTAAAATTTCATCATTTTATAATGTTTAACTCATTATGTATGTAGGGTTTAATCGTAGGCGTTCTCTAATCGGTCAAGTAGCGCCTAGAGATTAATCGGAGATTAATCGGGACCTAGTCGAGATTTTTACAACAGTGGAGAAAACTAAGAGTTTTCTTGAAAGAAGATTTTGAAAAATCGTTTGGAACTCGATATATTTATAAATCATCTTTAAAAAGTAGATGGGAGCTATAAATATGTCGAAAATTGTGGGTTGCTTTTATATTAAACATTGAATTGAAGTTTGCTTATAATACGGTATCGTAAAAATATATTATATGTATAATCTGCTTGACTTACATATATATGCCCAAAACGTCTTTGAAGGTTTTACCTTTATATGAAAAGCTGAGGTGTACACCTCACAAAGAAGGAAAAGAAGCAATAATAAAGCAGATTATTGAAGAATCAAGTTTGATAGAAAAAACACATATCAAGTTTAGTAATGGGAAGTCTTATTTCGGTGGAGAAGATGTGGGCTATTTGGATGTTGTTTTTGGAAGTTTCATAGGTTGGACAAGATTTGTTGAGAACCATTACAATTTCAAGATATTCGATCGAATTAGGACACCAAATCTTGTAGAATGGGCAGAACGTATGACATCACATGAAGACATTAAAGACGTGATCCCAAGGGAGGAAACACTCATGAATTTCTATATGATGATTCAAGAACACAAAAAACCAAGAGTTGTTTGAAGCTATATTAGGGACACACTCGTGAACTTATATCTGATGCTTCAAATTCATAGATCAATAAGTGTTTGTTTGTAACTGGATTTTATGTTTATTTCTTATTTAAGTATTATACTACTATATATAAGGTCATTGTATTTCCTTTTAGTTTCACCTATGCATCACGTTATGGTACAAATGTCAACAATCTTACTTTGGTATTGTAAGTTTTGGATTATGACTATCGTAAATGTTTGAATTTCGTGTTTAAATAATTATAATTCTCTAAATTCATCGGTTTTGCTTTACATAAAATATAATTAAAATGTGATAAAGTGGTGTAATTGGTAGCCACATAATTGTTTCAAATTCTTAGAAAAATCAAAATTTGAATTATCTTATTAATACATTATACTTTTGAAAATCTAACATAGATAGACATATAATTTTTTTTTCTATTTAGATTTAATTTGAAAATCTAAACAACTACAACACTACTTTAAAAAACGAACCTATCAAGATATTTTTTTTTTATTTTTTTTATTAACACATTAAATTTTGAAAATATAAAAATATTTGATTGTAGCTACCATTTGTTAATTATATATTTAATTTTCTTTCCTCTATGCAAAATCTAATTAATGTATTAATAAGATAATAATCAAAAGTTAATCAAAATTTTAATTTTGATTATTATTCTATTAACACATTGTATTTTCAAATTTTAACTTATTAGAACTTTGTATTTTGAAAACATAATAATTTGATATTGGTTGTCATTTATAGTTTTTTTCTTTCGTTCTTTTTTTTTCAAAATTACGAGTGTTTAAACATTGTACTGTTAACTCTTTTTCTTGTTAAGAACACTTTGATTATACCTTTTATTTTATTTTAAATATTAAGGCTTTACATTTTGAAAATGTATCATGTTTAGACGTTCGTTTTTTTTTTCAATTCCTACTTAGTGCCTTTCCAAAGTTTCATCATTGTTCCACTTTGATCCTTTTCTTATTGCCTCCAAAGTTTCATCTTTAACAAATTCTAGTATAGGTGTACTTAGAACATGCACCACTTTCAGAGGAGTAAGAAGAAAGTGCATATTTTTCTGCCATCCACTAAAATGTTGCCCTTCAAACTTGTTCAGTTTATCAAACTTGCGTGGTCATGTCCTTCACAGAATCGCCACTTACCATGATCACAAATTAATTCAATCTTAATTACAAATTTAGGGGTAAAAGCACTTGGAAATTCTAAGAATTCAGTAATCACTTTCAAATTAAAGTATTTGGGTGGTACTCTCAATCTTCAAACAGATAATGCTTAGAATCAAAGAACAAGAACAGAGAGCTAGATGTTATAAAATTTGTGAGTACTAGAAAATGAATAACATAAAACAAATTATAAACATCTTTGTCTAAAAATTGTCACAAGACAGTTTTCTTTGTCATAAAACTACCCAAACTATCATAAAACAGTTTTCCAACAGTAAAAAAGTGTCATAAAAGTGGGTTTTAATTAGAGTGCAGATGAAGTCCAAAAACTAGGTCAAATTTCAAGAATTTGAATTTTTGATGCATTTTTATATAGCATTTTTGATGCATTTTCGACCCCAGTCAGGGGCTCTGCCCCTTGGACCCCGTTCCTAGGGGCGCTGCCCCCGGACCCCCGTTTATTTAGGGGTTTCGCCCCTAAATGGCAGTCTATTTTGAATATTGAATAAACTTAAACAATTCATTAGTTGTTTAATATTCATCAATAATGATTTTGTTCAACAACTTATCCCATTACACGTAAATACAATTAGAAAAACAATTCACCAACATTTTTAAATTTAACAAGTTAAGTAATTTTTTGTTATTTTTTTCTCTCTTAAAATATCATACTTTATAACACTACTAGAAAAATAGCCTTTTACGACGCGCGAACCATGACACGCAGTTATTTATGATACGCAAAGGTGAGTGTCTAAAAAATAATGTCATCTCTTCCAAAATTTAAAGGATTTCAGACGCGCATTTTTGCGTGCCCTAAAATTAGTGTCTAAACAAAAAAAAATAAAAACACGGAGGGCACCTGCGTGTCGTCTACGACCGTCGCTTTATAAATTTTAATAGAACGCGCGCGTTCCATCCGGGGAAAATGAAATCCCAAAAACTTAAAATCCCGCCTTCCTTTTTTTTCTCCCTCCACTTTAATTTCCCTAGTAGCTAGGGCTTTTTTATCAAGAACTTGCCCCGATTATGCCCTCGTGTACTGCTCATTCTCTCTTCAACTTCCCTTTCTCTCCTTCTCACTTCGACAAACCCTTTCTCTTCTTCTCGGTTCTCAACGTCGACAACTTCTCTCACCTCCGACGTTTCTCTTGGTGTTGGCGCCTCCCACCTCTGACCTCCATCTAGCCCCGCCCCACCGTCCAACGCTTTCCAGCGTCACCCAGCCGATGGAGCCCCTCATCTTCGGCAATCTCACCTCGCCTGCCCTTGCCAGCAACATTAGGTCTAGTGACCTAGACTGAGAAAACTCAGAGCCTTCGGAGGAGTGGTGGCACTACTCAAATCCCACTGACGGAAGGAAACTCTCTATCACAGCAACAGAAAGTCGGAGACTGGAATGGGAGAAAGAGAAATAGAAATCGAGAAATCGACTTATACAGTAAATGGGGAAGAATCGATGATGCACGCAACATGTTTGATAAAATGCCTCATCCGCCATGGTCTTAATCTACAAGTATCTCTCTCTCTCTCACTCTCTCTCTCTCTCTCTCTCTCTCTCTCTCTCTCTACCCCATACTGCTCGACAACTACCCAGGCACCCACCACCCATTCGTCTTCTCTCTGGTTCACCACACTTCTCCATCCTATGTTTGTTAGATTCGTCATCTGATTGGCGAGTGTTCTGTAAAAAATGATTTTTCTGTTTCATATTTTATGGATACCTCAATCTTCTGTGATAATTATGAATGTAGTCATAGAGTACTCGCTCCACTATCATTTTCAATCATTTTAGGGCATGGAAAGGTAATTTTTCTAGTCAGGGAGGGTTTCAATTATATATCTACTATATCTATTTCTAACTTTTTTACAGAGGATGGTTATGATTTAGTACATTGTTAACCTATTACATTTCTCCATTTCCAGGTATTAGAATGTGAATATGCTGTTCGTGGTGAGATTGTCTCTATAGCTCAGGTAATAAAACAAATCATGTTTTCTAGAGAATCAAATTTATGCATTAAAGCACATATCCACAGCTATCATTAATGGAGATATTGAGACTCGATTTTGAATTCTATCACAGAAATTACAGCAAGACTTGCAAACAAATCCAGGTTCCAAACCTTTTAATGAGGTATCACTTTCTCACACGCCATCTCTTATGATGTTTATAATCACAATGAAAAATTAATACACATTCTATTGCAAGTGATTGTTTCAAATCTGGCAGATTCTTTACTGTAATATTGGAAATCCACAAGCTCTTGGTCAAAAACCTATAACTTTCTTTCGAGAGGTTCTTGCATTATGTGACAATCCTTCCTTATTAGACAAGAGGGAAACAAATGGTTTGTTTAGGTATGGATTAATGATAGCTTTTCTTAAGAAGTAGCTTAACAAATATCTTTACTTAATTACCTTTGACTTATTCCAGTTCGGATTCCATAGCAAGAGCAATAATGGTCTTGGATCAAATGCCTGGAAGAGCTACTGGTGCATATAGTCACAGTCAGGTAACTTAATTTCTGCACATAAATAATAAATTATAACCTGAAAGTGGAGAAATTTTTTTAATTTTTTGTAATGGAATCAGGGTATTAAGGGATTGCGTGACACCATTGCTGCTGGAATTAAAGCTCGTGATGGTTACCCTGCTGATCCAAATGATATCTTCTTGACAGATGGTGCAAGTCCAGGGGTAAAATCGACTTTTTCATGCTCTTAAACTAACCATTTTCATGTCAAACGAATCGGCTTTATTAAATCTTTCATTTCAGGTCCATATGATGATGCAGTTACTTATAAGATCAGAAAAGGATGGAATCTTATGTCCCATTCCTCAGTATCCTCTTTACTCTGCTTCTATTGCCCTTCATGGTGGCACTCTAGTATGTATTTCTTTTTTTTTTTATTTCAAAATAAGACATTTTTTAATATCTAAAAGAAATATAGTAAAATAAATATTATTGATTTTTTCAGGTTCGTTATTATCTTGATGAAGCAACAGGGTGGGGACTTGAGGTGTCTGAACTCAAGAAACAGTTAGAAGCTGCCCGACAAAAGGGTATTACTGTTCGGGCATTGGTTGCAATTAATCCGGGCAACCCAACCGGGCAGGTAAAAAAATAAAAATGCATTCTATTTAAACCATTTTTAGTAAAAATGGTAAAATTACTTTTCACTCTTGTTGATACTTCATAGGTTCTTGCTGAAGAAAACCAACGACAAATTGTGGAATTTTGCAAGAAAGAAGGTTTGGTTCTTTTAGCAGACGAGGTAAAAAAAATAAAAATCTCTTCCATATGTTATTACGCAAGTTGAAAAGGGTAAATTGGACATTTTCGTAAACCAACTTTTGCAGGTATACCAAGAGAATATATATGCAGCTGACAAGAAATTTAACTCATTCAAGAAAATCTGTCGTTCAATGGGATATGGTGATATCCCCTTGGTTTCTTTTCAATCGGTATCTAAAGGTATATATAAATAAATGAAATAACATAAAATTCAAATTGTTGAGTTTATATAAGAGTTTTTTTTTAAAAAAAAGGGTATCATGGTGAATGTGGGAAAAGAGGTGGTTACATGGAGGTAACTGGTTTTAGTACTGAAGTTAGACAACAATTTTACAAGTTGGCATCTGTGAATCTTTGCTCCAATATTTCTGGTCAAATTCTTGCAAGTCTTGTCATGAGTCCCCCAAAAGTTGGAGATGAATCTTATGATTCCTATTTTAGTGAGAGAGATGGAATCTTGAAATCATTGGCTAGACGCGCTAAGGTTAGTCTATTTTTTTTTTCATGATCGCAACATACTTACATTTAAACTGGTTTTGAATAATTATTTTTTTTATAGAAATTGGAAGATGCATTCAACAGCTTAGAGGGTGTGACATGTAATAAACATTCTTTGTCTACTCTATATCAGTTATTCCAAAGAAACATCACTTATCCATTCAAAACAATACTTTAAGAAAAAGAAAGAAACATGCCCTTACATAATATAGCCATGCAGAATAGTTTCTGAATTTTGTTTCTATTTCTGTTTTCTTGTTTGTTGCATCTTTTTTTATTACAGAGTTGTAGGTATCATATATATATATATATATATATATATATATATATATATATATATATATATATATATATATATATATATATATATATATATTATAATATCATGTATAGTATAAATGTAGAACAGTTTGTATTTGCATTGGATTTGATATTCACTCCGGCCGGTCCGGTACCTTTGAATTTCCTAATTCTCCCGATTAAGAACCGAACATTGTTTTCAGGATTTGCTGCATCCTCTTCCACCACCTGAGAAAAGCAAGGATGATATACTTATTTTCTTCAAGCTTTATGATCCCGTGAAGGAAGAACTCAGGTACTTTCAACAAGTTAGTTATATCTTTCAGTAGCCTAATGGGATGGGGTTATTGTGTAATCATATCATATGTTATATTATTTTTGGAGATATGTTGGTAGGTTTTTTGTCAAGAGTTCTGGTAAACCAACTGAAATTACATAAAAATTAAATGAGAGGGCTGGATTTAGTTTGGATGAAGAAATCGAACTCTATGAGGTATGTTTTCTAGTGTTCTTGCATTGCATTGCATGTTTGTTTGTTTGTGAAATCATATTTATGTGTTCATGATTTATCAGGAGATAAAATTTGAGCCATGCATGTGTGATGTGTGAACGTCTTGACAAGAGAAGCCCATTTAGATCTAGCCAGGTATTACTAGTCTCAACCCTCTTCTTCTTCTATAATGAAAAAGTTGCTTGCCTATATATATATATATATATATATATATATATATATATATATATATATATATATATATATATATATATATATATACAGTACAAAGGACTTATCAGGGGGTGCATCAGAAAACAGTACCTTTATTTATGGGGAATGGTTGGAATTTACAGTTATACCCTTTACCCTTTATTCAAATGTCTTTCTGCTTATTGCTTATATAGTTGAAAGTTGAAACACGTAATTCCGTTGTTGTAGGTGCAGCAGTTGATTTGTGGTCCGTTGGGGTATTTGTGGGCAAAACAAAGGGAAGATGAGATACAAGGATTGGAATTGAGATTAAGGTTTCATGAGGCTGCAGTAAAGAGGCTTGAGGGTGTGGACAAAGTGAGAGAAGTTGAAGGAAACCCTGATTTTTCCAACAAGGATGTCGGGTGAACTCAACAACCAACAATGGTTGCAGAAGTGAGTTGAAGAGCTGACATGGATATTAGACTTTGAAAAACATTTGAGGGTATATTTTTTTATATTTCTTGTATCTAGTTAGTTTGTAAATTTTTGTTACAACTTTTATTGATTTGTTTTATCATTCCATGGAACGATTATTTGTATGACATTAAATTTATGCAATGGATTCTATTTTTTGTATATGATATTTTATTTTCTATTATGAAACATTAAATACAAATTTAATTTGAAAATAAGTAAATTTATAAATAATATTTTTTTTAAACATTTAAAATTATGATACGCAAAAATGTGTGTCATCTTCATTTATGACATGGCCTTTCTTGATACGCATTGCGTGTCATTAACACGCGCGTCATAAGGTTACGACACGCGAATGCGTGTCGTCTTCCTTTATGACAGGGCCTTCCTTGATACGCATTGCGTGTCGTAAACGCGCGTCGTAATTGTGCGTCGTAAATGAGCGTCGTAAATGCGCGTCGTCTATAGACGACGCGCAAAAGCGCGTCGTCTCTCTTTATGACAGGGCCTTCCTTGACGCGCATTTGCGCGTCGTCTGAGCCTTTTACGACGCGCAATGAGCGTCGTAAAAGGCTTTTTTTCTAGCAGTGTAAATCCAATCATGGTTATTTTGGTTATCACTTGTAACATTATACTTTCAAATTTTCTTTCATTTTACTTTTGTTAGAATGTATATATTTTATGGTTTTAGTCAAAAAATTGATAAACTAATTTTGTAACCAAATTAGTAAGTATGGTGAATGCTTAAGATCTTAAAATATGCTAATAATATTACTCAAAGTGAATGATCTTAGGAATAAAACAATAGTATTCAGAAAACGATTTGGGAATCTTATTTTGGGGAGTTTCTAGGGTTTTCTCCCAAATCATCTTGTTCCTTTGAGTTATTTGAACATGGTTGAGGTTAGAACCTCAGATATGGACTAGAGAAGGTCTTGAGAGTCCTAAGATTCGAGATTTATTGAGTTGGAGGCAAGCTCATGTGCATTTAACGTTTCTTGGGGCTTGTAATGGCGTTATGGAGCATATATGCCATGCATGAAAGTGAAGATCGAAGCTTTACGTGACATTCAAGCCTAGAGAGTCTAGATCTAGTGTTTGGAGTGATAAATCTACCCAAAAACGTCTGAATGGGAGTATGGACTGGATGGACTTGCCGAGTCCATGTGCAGACTCGACGATTCGATTAGGGTTTTCTCGATAAAGTCTGAATACGCTGTAACTCGACGAGCAGACGGGTCAACTTAGCGAGTAGAGTTTGTTTTCATAAGGCCTCTAAGGGAACGAGGGGACTTGACAAATGCTCCCGGTGCACTCGACGAGTTGAGCCAACATGGACTGTTGACTCAAGTTGACTTCCGTTGACTTTTGGAGTTTAGACCAACTATGAGTAATGGAGACCATGGAGGGGTAGAATAGTCTTTTACCCTTACCAAGAGTTAGAGAGGGGTTAGTAGGAGCTTATTAGAATAACTGGTCTAAATAGAGATAATCACCATATGTATTAGGCGGAGGCTGTTTCGGTGATTCGTGTACGAGGTGTACTAGCTTGCTTACTTCGAGGTGAGTCTTCTCACTATACTTTACCTAGAGTGATAACTATGTGTGACCAGAGGGTCTTATGTGCTTGTTGGAGTTATTCATGCTTGTGTGATATGTATTGTATGCTATATTATTTGTTGCTTAGACCGGACCGGAGGGTCCAACGAACTATGAGGCCGGAGGGTTCTCAATCAGACCGGACCAGAGGGTCCAATGAGCTGTGGGACTGGAGGGTCCCACTGAGACACATCGACCAGAGGGTCTTCCAGAGCTATAGCCTCGAGTGGCTAATTATTTGTACGTGGTATTTTGGGGAACTTACTAAGCTTTATGCTTACCGTGTTATGTGTTATGTGTTTCAAGTACATCTGGGGATCGCGGGAGCGCACCGGCTTGATTGTACACACACCCACCGAGTCGGAGTTATATGTTTTATGGATCCTGGATTGTGATAAATACTTTTGAAAACTATATTGTCGATGGATAATTGGTGTTTTGAGACATGTGATATTTGTTTTTATTATAATTAAAAAGGAAAATTTTGTTTGAAAATTTACGTTGTTACAGTGTTAGTTTTTGAATGATTCTTCTATCAACATTCTTCCGAAAGGATCTCTGTGATATTTCAGCTTCACCATCATAAAAATACAACTGTAAATACCTCAATTTTCCATCCCTTGAAATTAACTGATCGATATTATGATAGAGTATTCCGTGCGCACAAAAAGTGCAAACTCCAGAAGTCATATTGTCCAATTCTTCATCCACCTTTATACCCATTGATGCGAAAGAAAAGTTTGAGTTATACGCCCTTATATTGTACCTGAAGCTTTCTTCTAGCTTCTCTTGCCTTATGAAGAGTTGGTGCAATTCTGTGGGAATAGGGAGGTATGCCAGTTTTGTCTTCCCACTCATGCAACAAAAGGTAGGGAATTCATATTGTAGTCGCTTTGCTCCACAATAAACACAACGGTTTTGAGACTTTAATATACGATGTAAGTTTTGGATTATGACTATCATAAATGTTTGAATTTCGTGTTCAAATAATTATAATTCTCTAAATTCATCGGTTTTGCTTTACATAAAATATAATTAAAATGTGATAAAGTGGTGTAATCGGTAGCCACATAATTGTTTCAAATTCTTAGAAAAATCAAAATTTGGATTATCTTATTAATACATTATATTTTTGAAAATCTAACATAGATAGACATATAATTTTTTTTTTCTATTTAGGTTTAATTTGAAAATCTAAACAACTACAACACTACTTTAAAAAACGAACCTATCAAGATATTTTTTTCTTATTTTTTTTTATTAAGACATTAAATTTTGAAAATATAAAAATATTTGATTGTAGCTACCATTTATTAATTATATATTTAATTTTCTTTCCTCTATGCAAAATCTAATTAATGTATTAATAAGATAATAATCAAAAGTTAATCAAAATTTTAATTTTGATTATTATTCTATTAACACATTGTATTTTCAAATTTTAACTTATTAGAACTTTGTATTTTGAAAACATAATAATTTGACAACAGTGGAATACGATTTGGAAACCGAAAAATATTTATACCCTAAAATTATCAACATCTTTGTCAAATGATCACACATTTGTAATGAGAGTAGATGTTGACAAATGATCAAACCAATATGTCATAAATGTAATACAAAGACAACAAAATGGTTCTTACTAATATGATTGGATCCAATCTTTTATTGAGAAGAAATTGAACAACAACACTGATGATATCATCCTATGTAGTATGAGTGGGAGGAAGACTACTAAGAGCATCCCATCCCTTGTTCACATCAGTTTCCTTTTTCATGAAGTTTAAAATCTGTTGTGCATCAGGACTCAACACTGGAAATATTCCATCCACAAACCCTGATCCATATTTCCATCCCTGTCCCCTTAAAGAACCACCTATACAAAAGCAATACAATATGCATTTCATAAGATCATTAAAGCAATACTTTACATTCTGAGTTAATGAAAAAAGAACTTTTGTACATACCACTTTTCCTTGAAACTTTTTTATGATTGAAGTTTCTTAATTTCCACTGCTTGTCTATGTAAAGACTATCACGTTTGAATTTGTCTCTAGGCTAAGCATCAGAACTTCTGGCTGTCCATCCTTGGTTGCACTTGCAACTTCTTGGGTAGATAAGGAAATAATTTACAGAAAATTTGATAGTCAGCCTACAAACAACAAGTTCAACAGTAAGAAAAAGATAAGGAATTACTTCAGGTTAAGTAAAAAAAAGCCGTCATCAGCCATGTATATGTCCATATTAAATGTTTAATCATTAAGCTCATTAAGTAAATAAGAAACATGTAATATGTACTTTCTGGGTTGTTCCGGCGCTTCCAACCACATAGCATCCATGTAACTTATCGAGTTGACCAACAAGCTGTCCAACAACTGCAAATACACATACACAGAGTTGGAGAGAGAGAGAGAGAGTACAAAAATATATGCCTTGATCGTACCCTTTCCCTTTGAATCGAATCAAAATTTTCTTCATTTCCTACAAGATTTGTATAAACCAAACATGAAAATGATTTTTAGCAGTGAGTGGAAGTAAAATCAAATTAGGGGTGTGTATTTGTTCTCTGGTTTTGGCCTCAGAAGCAGAGCAAACGCCTGAAAAATTGTTAACATCAGTTTCAATTGTTACACAAGATCGACAAGAAATTATGAAAAATGTGATCGATTTTTGCATATCTGAATCGTTCCTACGGCAAAAAGTGCGATTCCGATGTTGCGGTGAGTGTTGTATTCGGTTCTGACGGAGTCGCTGTCGAGTTTCAGTCCGGTGGCCCATCCAGCTACTCCGACGACATAAGCTGAATCTTGGAAGGTGACTTGGATCAGGTATTTGAGCAAAGGAGGTAGTGGTGGGCGCTCGCCACCATATGCTCGGTCAATTGTTGTCTATTTTGGCAAAGGATCTTCTCAATGGCCAACGGGTCACCGTCGTGTGCACTGAAGAGATTTGCTTCTCCGGTGGTCTTGTACCTTAGAAAATGAAATACCTTCGTTATCTCGGTAAACGTATGAACACCAATCCGTCTCATGGTCCCATTCACTTCCATGCTCCTTCAAAGATCTTGTGGTGTACCATTCGAGGTTATGTCACACCCCCAAACCAGAACGGCGGAATCGTTCGGGGGCGGAGGACGTCATATTCAGTATCATAACAGTTCATAGAAAGGAAAGTACACACCACCATAATATAAATATGTTTGAAAAGTTTACATGATTGTAGATGTTACATATTTGCAAAAGAAATCAAATATAAAATGGTGATCCAAAATATGTTACTAACGCCAGTGCGTTAGTCTTCAGAAGTAGTTGCTACCTGGCTAGCGGTTTCCTGTGAATACAAGTTATTTCAAAGAAAAAGTGTCAACATTTAAGTTGGTGAATTCATAAGTGGTGTTTTGAGAAGATGTATGCCATTCGAAAGTGTTTGCATGTTTTCCAGAAAAACCCTTATTTTCCTATAAAAGTATGAAATGCATATGAATGTTCGTGATGTAAATTGCAACTAATTGTACCGAGAAAATCCCTTATTTTCCTATTAGTTGTTTGGTTTGTATACAGGAAAAACCCTTATTTTCCTGACATAACTGGCAGTCTTTAAGACCGAAAATCGCAAGCAAGCGACGTGCTTGTAAGTCGTGTCATAGTTTTACATAGTAAAGCTATACGAAAATCGCACTTATTAGATGAAGAATAGTTTTAATGACTACTTGTTCATAAAAGCATAATACCATAATAATTGTATATCCGATGAGTTTTATAACCATACTAAACATAATATGCCTGTAGCGACGTTCTTCAGGCGTCGTAGCGTTATGACAACTGTCACCCCAAAAGACGGACTGTAGCTAACAGTCAGGGCGCGGGATCATGACTTCCCGTATAGATCTATACACATTTGACACGTTCTCCGAACGGGAGACTCTGGTTATAGACAGGACTTGTAGCATTATTTTCTAATAAAGAAAGTAACGTTTAAAGATATACACGACTCATGGATTCTCAACTAAGTCTGTAATAAGGTAGTAGTTTGTATGCAAAGTTTAACCTCTTTCACAATGTTTGACAAAGCATAAATCATAAGTTCTTTGAATGCATGAAATGACTTAGTAAAGAATGTTACCCTTGATATGATGTGTTTGTATGTAAACGTATAAATAAAACATATTTCTATTTATAAACATATTATATCCCAAAGAGGGTAAAGCTGTGTTGTGAGGGGTTTTGTATCATAATAACTTCACAAGATAGTTAAAACAACAGTATGAAAAGTATATCAAAAGGTTAATGTTTCACACGATTTTAGTCATGTGTTTACTTGTATTCCTCCCCAAAAAGAGTATAAAACATTTAAAATGTATTTAAAGAGTGTTCAAAGGGGATATGAACTCACTTGATAGTTTGAAGATTGCGAGGTGGAAAACCGGGCAGAGTTTCGTCTAGGGAAACTGATTTTTCTCGGGATTCTCGGGAATCTCGGGAGTAGAATCGACCCTCAGGATTTGAGCAAAAAGACCAGAGCTTCGGGTTTGAGCGGACACGTAAAACGAGGCAAGGCTGAGAGAGAGAGAGAGAAGAAATGAGCCCTTTTCTTGGAAACCCTCGCATCCTATTTATAGTAATGCTGGTCTGCCTCGGTACGCGGGGCGTACGCTCGTACGCGCTGCGTACGCGTACGTCATGCATGACCGAAGCCTCGACTGCCTCGGTTCGGATGGGACGGGTTGTTGGGTTCTCGGGTCGGATGGGACGGGTTGCTGGGGAGGTGGGTCGGATGGGACGCCGGGTCGGATGGGACGTCGGATCGGACGGGTCGGACGGGTCGGATGGGTCGGATTCCTCGGATATGGCGACGTGGACGATCCGAGGCCAATCCTCTCGGTTACGCGGGGCGTACAGGAGTACGCAGCGCGTACTTCGGAGAAGGATGCTGACTCCCCTTCGGATAATATCCGAATTTTGAATTAAATAAATAATTAATTTATTTAATAAACTTCAAAAATCCATATCTTCTTCATACGAACTCCGTTTTCGATGGTCTTTATATCCACGCGTAGGTGAGACTACGATCTACAACTTTCGTTTAGACTCCGTTGGCAAATTCCAAAATTATTTTTATTATTTATTTTATAACTAATCGTTTTTAAGGAATTTCTTTGAAAAATCATAACTTCCTCATGCGAAGTCAGATTTGGACGTTCTTTTTGTGTACCCTCACAGTTTAATGTTATCTATGACTTTCATTTAGATACCTAAGGCTAAATGTTATCGTATTGAAACTTTGCATTTTCCGTTTGATCGGTGTTGTCGGTTTTGACAGAAATCTTAGAATGGTCATAGCTTCTTCGCCATAACTCAGATTTTAGTGTTCTTTATATATTTGGAACCTTTAAGACGATATCTACTACATAGCGTACTCCAAATCAGAGCTTTTGAATAATTCATTTATCGATGATATTCCCATTACATTCAAAAGGGGTTACAAGACTCGGTTTATAATGCCCGGAAATAACGGGTTGTTACATCATCCCCCCGTTAGAGGGAATTTCGTCCCAAAATTTAATACAAGGCAAGAGTTTTAGGGGCTGAGGAAGAGATGCGGATACTTCTGTAGCATTTGGTCTTCCCGTTCCCATGTGAATTCGGGTCCTCTCTTAGCATTCCATCGAACTTTTACTATT
The DNA here is from genome assembly GCF_002870075.4 of Lactuca sativa. Taxonomy (NCBI): domain Eukaryota; kingdom Viridiplantae; phylum Streptophyta; class Magnoliopsida; order Asterales; family Asteraceae; genus Lactuca; species Lactuca sativa. The sequence continues at coordinate 69,003,229 of NC_056625.2, read as the reverse complement.
GGAATGCGACTCTGCTTGGTCCTTTTAACTTCCCTATCCATGATCTCGACGGGTTCTTCCACAAAGTTAAGATTTTCGTTTAACGCGATTTCATCGAGTGGAATTACAAGTGTTTCGTCGGACAAACACTTTTTCAGGTTCGACACGTGGAATACTGGATGCACTTTGTTAAGCTCGATTGGAAGTTGGAGTTTGTAAGCCGCTGGGCCAACTCTCGAAATGATTTCGAAGGGTCCAATGTACCTGGGATTTAGCTTTCCACGCTTCCCAAAGCGTATCACGCCCTTCCAGGGTGAGACCTTCAGTAGCACACGGTCGCCAATCTGGAATTCCAAGGGTTTACGTCTCCTGTCGGCATAGCTCTTTTGCCTATCCCTTGAGGACTTCAGTCGTTCTCGTATTTGCACGATCTTTTCGGTAGTTTCTCTGATGATCTCTGGACCAGTAAGGGTGCTTTTAGTGACTAGACCTTTTGCCAATTGGGTGTCGCCCACTTCCGTCCAGCACAGGGGTGATCTGCACTTACGGCCGTAAAGGGCTTCGAATGGAGCGGTCTTGATACTAGTATGATAACTATTGTTATAAGAGAACTCGACCAAAGGCAAGTGAATATCCCATGCCTTGCCAAAGTCGATTACACATGCTCGCAACATGTCTTCCAAGGTTTGGATCGTCCTCTCACTCTGTCCGTCAGTTTGAGGGTGGTATGCTGTACTCATGTCCAACCTTGTTCCCATGGATTTTTGCAGTGATTGCCAAAATCTGGAAGTGAACCTGCTGTCTCTATCTGAGATGATGGACATTGGTACTCCATGAAGTCGTACGATCTCCCGGATGTAGGTTCTTGATAGTTTTTCCATCCTATCGGTTTCCTTGATAGGTAAGAAATGGGCTGACTTGGTTAATCTGTCGACGATTACCCAAATAGTATCTTGGCCACTCTGAGTTTTGGGCAGTTTGGTTATGAAGTCCATGGAAATCTGCTCCCATTTCCACTCAGGTATTTCAGGTTGTTGGAGTAGGCCTGAGGGTTTTTGGTGTTCTATTTTTATTTTGGCGCAAGTTAAACACTTGCCCACATACGTAGCGATCTCCGCTTTCATGTTTGGCCACCAGTAGAGTTGCTTGAGATCTAGATACATCTTGTCTGACCCTGGGTGTACGGAGTATGGGGTCCTGTGTGCCTCGCTCATAACTACCTCTCTGAATCCCCCAAACTTTGGTGTCCAGATCCGGTTCATGAGGTAGCGTGCTCCGTCACTCTTGATTTCCAAGTTCTTGTCCATTCCCCTAAGGGCCTCACCTGCCACGTTTTCGGGTTTCAAGGCCTCTAATTGAGCTTCCTTGACTTGCGTTGATAGGTGCGAATGGATCGACATAGCTAATGACTTGACTTTGCGACCAGAATATTCCTTCCGACTTAGGGCGTCTGCTACTACGTTGGCTTTACCCGGATGATAACGAATATCGCATTCGTAATCACTGAGTAGCTCGACCCATCGCCGTTGTCACATGTTGAGCTCCTTCTGATCGAAAATGTGTTGTAAGCTCTTGTGGTCGGTAAAGATAGTGCTCTTCGTTCCATACAAGTAATGTCTCCAGATCTTCAGAGCAAACACTACTGCTCCTAGCTCAAGATCGTGGGTCGTGTAGTTAACCTCATGTGTTTTCAACTGTCTCGAGGCGTAGGCGATGACCTTACCTCGCTGCATCAGAACACATCCGAGTCCTTGGTTTGATGCATCGCAATAAACTACGAAGTCTTCTATTCCTTCGGGAAGGGATAGTATTGGTGCGGTGCACAAGGCTCGTTTGAGCGTTTGGAACGCTCTTTCTTGTTTCTCTTCCCAGTCAAAGGCCACACCTTTCTGGGTTAGGGTTGTAAGAGGTTTCGCTATTCGTGAGAAGTTCTGAATGAACCTGCGGTAGTAGCCAGCGAGACCTAGAAATTGACGAATTTCTGTAGGAGTCTTCGGTGCTGACCAGTTCTCAATGGCCTTAATTTTGGCTGGGTCCACGTGGATTCCCTCTTCGCTTACCACGTGTCCTAAGAATTCGACTCTTCGGATCCAAAATTCACATTTCGAGAACTTCGCATAAAGTTTCTCTTTTCGTAATATCCCTAGAACTTGTCGCAGATGATCGCCATGCTCTTTCTTACTTCGGGAGTAGATCAGGATGTCGTCAATGAAAACGATGACGAACTGATCCAAGTAAGGTCGGCATACTCTATTCATCAGATCCATGAAGACTGCGGGCGCATTGGTCAATCCGAATGGCATCACCACGAATTCGTAATGTCCGTAACGAGTTCGGAAGGCGGTCTTCGGCACATCCTCCTCTAGCACTCGTAACTGGTGATACCCGGATCTCAGATCAATCTTAGAAAAATAGTTCGCCCCTTGCAGTTGGTCGAATAGATCATCTATGCGCGGTAGAGGATAACGATTCTTGACCGTCAGTTTGTTGAGTTCTCTGTAGTCGATGCACATTCTGAACGATCCATCTTTCTTTTTCACAAACAACACGGGTGCTCCCCAAGGTGAGAAGCTCGGTCTGATGAATCCTTTTCCCAGTAGTTCATTCAGTTGACTGGATAGCTCCTGCATCTCTGCCGGGGCTAATCGATAGGGTGCTTTGGCTACTGGGGTAGCTCCGGGAATCAGATCGATTCTGAATTCGACTTGTCTTACGGGTGGTATCCCTGGAAGGTCCTCGGGAAACACATCGGGAAAATCGCAAACGTCGGGCACATCCTTGATGTCCCGGACTTCGCGTTTCACGTCTACAACATGTGCAAGAAATGCGTGACACTCCTTTCGTAAGTGCTTCTGAGCTTGGATACTTGAGATGATTCTAAGAGTGGTACTAGGTTTGTCGCCCAAGACAAGGAAGGTTTCGCCGGTTGGCAGATTAAGGCGAACGGCCTTCTCGTAACATAGAATGTCCGCACGATGTGAACTCAGCCAATCCATGCCAATGATGACATCGAAACTCTTAATCGAGACTGGCATGAGGTTGATTTGAAAGAGATTATCGTTTAGAGTTAGGGTGCAGTTTAAGTATATCTCATTAGTGCCTTCGGTTTTCCCGTTGGCCATTTCTACTATGAACGGTTCACTTAATGATTGTGGTATTGGCTTTAGCATGCTTTTAAAGTCGTGACTCACAAAACTCCTTTCCGCTCCACTATCAAACAAAATGCATGCATACGAGTTATTGAGAAGAAACGTACCCGTAACAACAGTAGGGTCCGCAATGGCTTCATCTTGTCCCATTGCGAAAACTCGGCCTCTTCCGCCGGTATTCCTGTTGTTTGCCTTCGGGCAGTCTTTGCGGTAGTGCCCTGTGCTCCCGCACTCAAAGCAAGCACGGCTTACTCCGGTATTAGCAGTGGGGGCGGATTGTTGGGTTGGCTCCTTGCAATAGCGGGCTGTATGACCCTTCTTATTGCACCTGGTGCATTGAAGGTCATGACAGAGACCGCGGTGGTGGAAGTTGCACTGGTTACATTTCGGTAGCTTTCCATTGTATGAACTTGTGGGGGCAGAGTTGGTAGGTACAGTAATAGCGTGGGTCGCTATCACTTGTTGTTTCTTGGGGTTCTCCTGGAGGGTTTGTCCCCTCCTCTTGTTCCAAGGCCTACTCTGTCCCTGAGCCTCCCTAGGTGGATTTGCGGCTGTTGTGATGGTACTCTGTTTCGCTCCGTGATCGATGAGTCGTTGCGCCAGGCGTTTAGCGCTGTTGTAGGTGATAGGGTTGGAGGCTAGGACATGCCCTTGAATCTGGGGTGACAACCCCCAAATGTACCTTTCGACCTTCTTTGATTCTGGGTTGACCATGGTAGGGCACAAAGCAGCGAGATCGTTGAACCTAGCTGTGTAAGCGACTAGGTCAGACCCGACCATTTTCAAATTCCAGAGCTCCTGCTCAAGCTTTTGCACTTCACCCCTTGGGCAGTATTCTTCCAGTAGTAGTACCTTCAGTTCTTCCCAACTCATGGCGTTAGCGACAGTGAGCGTCACTGAGTTCACATGGCTTTTCCACCAAGTGAGGGCTCGATCTATGAAGGTGCAAGCAGCGAACTTAACCTTGCTTGTTTCTTGGCACGAGCAGATCTCGAAGACCGTTTCGGTCTTTTCGAACCATTGCATTAGTGCAATGACTCCGCCACTGCCATTAAAAGTCTTTGGCTTCGAGTTGGAGAACTCCTTGTAAGTACACTCTCTAACATGGCCCTGGCCGGTGCCACGATTGGGATGATTCGTGCTGCTTCCTGTACCTCCATTGGCATTGGAGTTTATCTGAGAGAGGGCTGCTGCTACTGCTGCTGTGATAGCAGCCTGGACCATTGCCGGATCATAAGTTAGTGGTGGAGGTGGTGGTGGGGTTGCGTTGGTACGTGCTGATCTACGAGGAGGCATTGCTCTGTCAAAAGAAAAAAAATGAGATATTATGAGTTTTGGTGGTTGTGAGTTGAATGATATTGAGTTAACTGCCTTAAATAGATTAAGAATTTGGTTTGATCAACAATGGGTTTTGAGCTTGATTTATTAATAACGTTTGAATGGATGCACTTATGAGTTGAACGGAATACACATATTTAAAATCAGAAAAGGGGGGGGGGGGGTATGCCCTATATATATAAAACATATAGTTGTGTTACATCCGAGTTTAGACAAAACTTTTTGACCTTTCTAAAGGTCTCCGATTACAGAAAGTTTTAACGAAAAGAACATTCTTATCCGAAGTCCTAATTTATAACAAAATTTGAAATCCTGGCAGGCACTATTTGCGACGTAGGTTGCGCTTGGAGCTTGACTCCGCATCTGATTGCTTCGATTCCATTAGGCGCCGATCAAAAGCGGCTTGTTGCTCCCTTAACTCGGCTAGGGCTGCAATTATCTGTGCCTGAAATGCCTCAGACTGGAGTTGAACATTATCTTGTATCTTGTCCAGCCTACGGATATCAGAAGTGTGAACCTGCACTTCCACGTTGATATCCCGGAGTCGGCTTGCTTGTACTCCGGACTGATAGGACTGATTGGCTAACTTACCCACCATTACCGGGAGTGCTCGATCAGCCGAACTTCCACCGCGGACATCATAGAAGTCCCGACACATGCCGTAGGGAGGGCGTATGCCTTGTTGTTGGCTCCAATGATGTAGGTGACTTCCCCAGACAGGAGTGGGTCCTTGGAAGTTCCTCACATGGACAGGAGGTTGAATGGGTGGTGGATCGATCACTTCAGGCTCTGATTCAGTACCGAAGTCATCACCCAATTCTATGGGTTCCTCATCCTCTTCGGGATCATCTTCGATCCATCCTCCGTTGCCTTGGTTGGGAAAGTAGGGGTCATTGGGGTGGTGAAATCCAGCCATTTGACTGTACGAGAAATAGGGTCATAAGAATTGAATAAAGTCGGAACATGCAAAACATGTAAATTAGTTTAGATAGCAAATACTCCTATAGTATTTAAATTATTGTGTTTGATTCTAATAACGGTTTGGTAAGTTTTTAAAATTGGTTGTCCACTGCAGACACCCCTCGGCACACGTTAGTCGGCTCTCGGACAAATATAGTTGATCAGGCTATATCCTTCCCAGTTCCGATTACGTGTCCCAAGGCGTACCTGTACTGCACAACTTATTAATAATACCTCTAATATGGTACGATGTGGAACTGTTATTATTACTAAATGAATGCATGCTTACTTTACAAAAAACTAAATAGATTTAATTTCAAAAGTATGACTCTTCTCAGAGTGTTTTTGCCCAGTTGAGTTTATAGTTGTATACAAAAAAAAATGGTTTTGATATACTTAATTCACTATAAACGATGCTCTGATACCAATCTGTCACACCCCCAAACCAGAACGGCGGAATCGTTCGGGGGCGGAGGACGTCATATTCAGTATCATAACAGTTCATAGAATGGAAAGTACACACCACCATAATATAAATATGTTTGAAAAGTTTACATGATTGTAGATGTTACATATTTGCAAAAGAAATCAAATATAAAATGGTGATCCAAAATATGTTACTAACGCCAGTGCGTTAGTCTTCAGAAGTAGTTGCTACCTGGCTAGCGGTTTCCTGTGAATACAAGTTATTTCAAAGAAAAAGTGTCAACATTTAAGTTGGTGAATTGATAAGTGGTGTTTTGAGAAGATGTATGCCATTCGAAAGTGTTTGCATGTTTTCCAGAAAAACCCTTATTTTCCTATAAAAGTATGAAATGCATATGAATGTTCGTGATGTAAATTGCAACTAATTGTACCGAGAAAATCCCTTATTTTCCTATTAGTTGTTTGGTTTGTATACAGGAAAAACCCTTATTTTCCTGACATAACTGGCAGTCTTTAAGACCGAAAATCGCAAGCAAGCGACGTGCTTGTAAGTCGTGTCATAGTTTTACATAGTAAAGCTATACGAAAATCGCACTTATTAGATGAAGAATAGTTTTAATGACTACTTGTTCATAAAAGCATAATACCATAATAATTGTATATCCGATGAGTTTTATAACCATACTAAACATAATATGCCTGTAGCGACGTTCTTCAGGCGTCGTAGCGTTATGACAACTGTCACCCCAAAAGACGGACTGTAGCTAACAGTCAGGGCGCGGGATCATGACTTCCCGTATAGATCTATACACATTTGACACGTTCTCCGAACGGGAGACTCTGGTTATAGACAGGACTTGTAGCATTATTTTCTAATAAAGAAAGTAACGTTTGAAGATATACACGACTCATGGATTCTCAACTATGTCTGTAATAAGGTAGTAGTTTGTATGCAAAGTTTAACCTCTTTCACAATGTTTGACAAAGCATAAATCATAAGTTCTTTGAATGCATGAAATGACTTAGTAAAGAATGTTACCCTTGATATGATGTGTTTGTATGTAAACGTATAAATAAAACATATTTCTATTTATAAACATATTATATCCCAAAGAGGGTAAAGCTGTGTTGTGAGGGGTTTTGTATCATAATAACTTCACAAGATAGTTAAAACAACAGTATGAAAAGTATATCAAAAGGTTAATGTTTCACACGATTTTAGTCATGTGTTTACTTGTATTCCTCCCCAAAAAGAGTATAAAACATTTAAAATGTATTTAAAGAGTGTTCAAAGGGGATATGAACTCACTTGATAGTTTGAAGATTGCGAGGTGGAAAACCGGGCAGAGTTTCGTCTAGGGAAACTGATTTTTCTCGGGATTCTCGGGAATCTCGGGAGTAGAATCGACCCTCAGGATTTGAGCAAAAAGACCAGAGCTTCGGGTTTGAGCGGACACGTAAAACGAGGCAAGGCTGAGAGAGAGAGAGAGAAGAAATGAGCCCTTTTCTTGGAAACCCTCGCATCCTATTTATAGTAAGGCTGGTCTGCCTCGGTACGCGGGGCGTACGCTCGTACGCGCTGCGTACGCGTACGTCATGCATGACCGAAGCCTCGACTGCCTCGGTTCGGATGGGACGGGTTGTTGGGTTCTCGGGTCGGATGGGACGGGTTGCTGGGGAGGTGGGTCGGATAGGACGCCGGGTCGGATGGGACGTCGGATCGGACGGGTCGGACGGGTCGGATGGGTCGGATTCCTCGGATATGGCGACGTGGACGATCCGAGGCCAATCCTCTCGGTTACGCGGGGCGTACAGGAGTACGCAGCGCGTACTTCGGAGAAGGATGCTGACTCCCCTTCGGATAATATCCGAATTTTGAATTAAATAAATAATTAATTTATTTAATAAACTTCAAAAATCCATATCTTCTTCATACGAACTCCGTTTTCGATGGTCTTTATATCCACGCGTAGGTGAGACTACGATCTACAACTTTCGTTTAGACTCCGTTGGCAAATTCCAAAATTATTTTTATTATTTATTTTATAACTAATCGTTTTTAAGGAATTTCTTTGAAAAATCATAACTTCCTCATGCGAAGTCAGATTTGGACGTTCTTTTTGTGTACGCTCACGGTTTAATGTTATCTATGACTTTCATTTAGATACCTAAGGCTAAATGTTATCGTATTGAAACTTTGCATTTTCCGTTTGATCGGTGTTGTCGGTTTTGACAGAAATCTTAGAATGGTCATAGCTTCTTCGCCATAACTCAGATTTTAGTGTTCTTTATATATTTGGAACCTTTAAGACGATATCTACTACATAGCGTACTCCAAATCAGAGCTTTTGAATAATTCATTTATCGATGATATTCCCATTACATTCAAAAGGGGTTACAAGACTCGGTTTATAATGCCCGGAAATAACGGGTTGTTACAGGTTAGGTGGCGACAGTAGAGGCACTAAGACATTCAGCAACGACGCCAAGAGAGAGACGGTAGAGATTTGGTTTGATTAGGTGAGTATCGATCGATTCTGAAGCGATTAGGAAGGATATGGAAAGAAGAGGGCTTCGATTTCCTTCTGATGGCGGTTGTTGTGTGTAGAGAAGATTAGGGTAACATCTTCGATAAGTTAATACCACGTATACCTATACATGTGATTATAAGTTTAATATTATTATACATGAGGTAATAGGTATTGTACCTCTTAATTTTCAAGAAACATGCAATGTGTTTAATAATATAGTAAAGATAACATATATATATATATATATATATATATATATATATATATATATATATATATATACACACACACACACATAGAGGTAGGTTCAAATGTTTCTCACATCTATTATGTGTTAAAATACACCAATGAGAATTAAGTAAAAATTTTATATATATTAAATTATATCCATTCTTAATTTTTTTTATGGAAACTAATTAAATTCATCATTAATGTCAATAATAATATTCTTTTAGAATGAATTCGTATCTAGAAGGATGAGAGTGTATTCTAGTAGAATCTACTCTCATTCTTCATATTCCATGCAACTTTATTGTATTTTAAGTGAGTGAGTCCTAAAATAAAAAACGAATTCATACATTAAAACCTATATGCGAATTCATTTTGAAAGAATGTTGTTGTTGACATTAATGACGAACTTAATTAGTTTCAATAAAAAAAGAATTATGATTATGAATGTCATTTGATACACATATAATTAAATCATTTAATATATATATATATATATATATATATATATATATATATATATATATATATATATATATTTAATTAAATAATTATTTGATTTACTAAATTGTTGTTGGTGTATTCTAGCATACAATAAATCTAAGAAACACATTAAAACAATATAAAATTCTAAACATTTGAAAAGTATGAATTTATAAGAAAAGTGAGAAAATATTGAATTATAAAAATTAAAATGTTTTTTTTCTCTTTTAAATTTAAACAAATAATTTAGATAAATAAATAAAGAAAATTATGAATCTTTAATTTGGTAATTTTGAAATTAGAAGAAAAGTTCATTAATGAAATTGATATGTATTTATTATTGAATAGAAATACTATCTACAATTTAATAAAATGAAAAAACCATAATATGACATGTGAAATAAAAATTAATTTAAAATAACCACAAAATTGCATGTGGCAAAATAAATGAGAATGTGACATGCATTTATTAGGGAGGATATATATATATATATATATATATATATATATATATATATATATATATATATATATATATATATATATATATATATATATATACCAACTAATATATGTCCCCTTGTATATGTAGGAATGACTAAAAGAAAAGAAGTTTCTTCCAACCAATTGCAGAGAATCAAGTTTGTCTTTAGGATCTACTTTCGTATACAAGGTAGTTATTTTATGATTAGTGTCAGTATTTATGCATTCTAATTATAAACTAGAACATTTATAGTCTCACCATCTATGTCTGATTTTATACTTTCTGATTTTGCCTTTGTCCATAAAGAACTAGAATCGGAACAATTTTTGGGTTTTGCTTTGTTGATCTTGAGTTTCCAACAATAAAAGAAAATGATTTTTGTTTGTTACTTCAGTCTAACACATTAGTAGTAATGTTGAATTTGACTAATTTGTTAACTTAGTAATGGGTGCGTGAAGCACACAAATGTGGAACATGGAATATCTGCAATTTGTAAGGTCTGAGAAGAAAGCGTCGAACACTTTTTAGTGTCTGAAGTTTTCAAAATGTGATGTTTAGATAATCTTAATGGGTAATTGCATTCTATATTTCGTTTTGTTGGATTTTTGTGGTGTTTCCAAAATATCGACTCGGATTTTTGTTAAAAAAAAAGGAAGAGCGGAGTTATTGTACACTTTCTCATTTTTTAAACCTGTTTGAATATATCTTTTGGAGAGTTTGCTAACAAATGAACAATCTACATATTTAACATTTTTAGTTTGACTTGCAGGTAACACCCAAAGCAAAAGAGGGAAGAAATTGAACAATACCTCTACACTCCAATATAGAAAGACCTCTTTTATTTGGTGACTTTATTAGATTGATTCATATAGAACCCCCTTGATTTTTCGTTTTTATTTATTCATATTGGTAATGGTTGCTTACAAGTTCAAGGATTTTAAGCTTTATACTTCAGTAGTGGTATATCTTTGTATTTGTTAGGTACAACTTTCTTAATTGAAAAACAAGCATGCCTATTGTAGATATGATGCTTGTAATTTTAGGAAGCAGGAAACTAGGGGGTCAACTGATGAGTAGCTAGACGATTCATCATCTTCCAAATCTTATTCATCATTTCAACTGGACAAAGATCCAGACTTGGTAAGCATAAAGACTTTTGTATTCTTTCAAATTTTTTGTGTATTTCCTTTTCACCATTTGTTGTTTGTTATTATTCTTATAGTTGTCTTTACGTTTGTAAGAAATAATTGGTCACAGAATGCAAAAGCAGAGGCATCCATTCAAAAACTTGAGTTTTGCAAATGAAATTTAATTTTTTTTAATAAATGATTCTTTTTCATTTGGGTAGTATGAAAAATGTGTTTTATTATGTTATCTAGAAAGCTTATTAGAGAATAATGGGCTTCAAGAAGGTAGTGAAAAAGGTGAGAAGCAGCCACAATCAAGTGAGTGCAGGCACAGAGAGTTTGTGTGTGGTGAAGAAGCTATGAGAATATCTCCTATTGAACCTTATTGCTTAAGGCGTCCTATACGTAGAGGAAATTTAATATTTCTCAACATTATTCCATGCAATAGGTATGAGAAGGGTATTGATAAGAATGATGATAACACTAGTCCATGCCCAGCCCGTGACATGCTCAATGCATATCCTCCTAACACGCCCCCGATTTGGAGAGTTTACAAGAGGAGGAATCACAATAAAGGCACTTGATTGGCTACAAGTTGTAGTGGTGTTATGGACTGAAGAAAAAGAATGTTGTTTGTTACTAATTAGTGGAGGGCATCTCCTTTTATCTCGTTTATTTCCATATTAAACCTTTAAATTATGGATGTAGTTATGTTTGGTTGAGTGATGTATGTTTAATGTGCACGTTCCGTATACGAATAAAGTTATACTTTAGTGCTACTAGCCTCCGTAATAAAAGCTATATAGACTATTCATGGTGAGCCAAAAAGCTAAACTTTTATGTATGGTTCAACATCATTGGAGTTTCACTCTATTTACATGATCTTGAATGAAAAAACATCATAGTTCCTGTGGTTTTTCTTAATCTCCATGGTTTAGAAACATCATAGATGGTTCTTGTGGTTTCAAACTTTTGACGATTGATCTTTATTGCTAACTCCATTAAGTTTTGTCTGTTAACTAAAAGGTATGTTCATCATTTCACTACCACAGTGATCATTTATTATGTTTTCTCTTATTTTAAAGAAAACATCATAATTAGTCCCTGTGGGAGTGAAATGACGAAAATATCCTTCAGTTAACGGACAAAACCTAACAAAGTTAGCAATAAAGACTAATTGTCGAAAGTTTTGAAAACACAGGGACCATCTATGATATTTCTAAACCACAGAGACTAAACTTCAGATCTGAAAAAACCACAGGGACCATTTATGATATTTTTCATCTTGATTTTTTTCTAGATTCAAGTTACTTAATTTTTTTTTTTTCGTTTTTTTCGTTTCTCTAGCTAGGCTAACAATGAGCAAGTCTTAGTTACAAGAAATTGAGTTTTAATTTTGCACGTATATTCACATCTACTATGTGATTTATAAGTTTTTATAAGATATTTAGTTTTAATATGACATATTTTATAAAATAAATTAATCAAATTAATCTGTGAATTGAAACTAAATATTGTATGTCGAAAAAAGAAATTAATTGTCAAAACAAACTATTCACCCTCCCCCATTTTGCATGGGTAGACCGCTAGTATGTGTTTGTTTGTGTGTGTGTGTGTGTGTATATATATATATATATATATATATATATATATATATATATATATAGGGAGAGAGAGTTAGGATCTTTTTCGAACTCATATTTTCCCGCGAACTCCGACAATTTTTTTGTGTCAAACTATAAAAAAAAACACTAGTTAAGTCATTAAGTCGGTCATATAGTAGAGTATTTGCAAAGCAATCTTGAAAAAAATGTGCACACAAGAAAAGTGCATATATGCACAAACGTCTAAAGTGCATATGTTCGTCAAAAATAACTTTCATGTGTACATTTTTGAAGTCACTTTTTTATAAACAAAAAAAACATATGAAAAAGTTCGCAGGAACATACGAAAAAGTTTGCAGGGGCGTTTCGGTCCTTTATGAGTCTTAGAGCGGTTATTTGAGAAGGTTTCTGGCCGGGGTGTGTTGCTAGAAGCGTGGGGCTTCTCGCCACCTTTCTGTGGATATAAAGTTCATCGGAAACGGATCTAGAATGAAGGAGTTATGACACTCTGAAGATATTGGCAATAATGGCCCTTATGGAGAAAAGTTCGCATGGAAAGCCATGCATGCAATTTGGAACGCGTGTGGGTACACCTAACGTAAGATGGGTTACGCCCAACATAATGGAGCAAGTGATCGTGGGTGTGGGGAGGCGTACGCCCAGCGTACGGTCAGAGTCTTAGAACCCTATTTTTAGGGTGTGCCACTATATAAAGAACATAATGGCTCCAACCCTAGCCCCCTTATCAGCCTCCCCAACCTCAGAGAAACCCTAGAACGCTCCAACCTTTCATTTTGAGAGATCTTGACCTTGGAAAGCTCATCTTGGTGGTTTTAAGCTTGGAAGAGAAAAGAAGAGATTGGCAAGGAGGAACCTTGGAAGCTGGAGCTCATAGATCTGAGATAGCATCTATAGGAACCCATTTTTCTAACGAACGGTGAATGCGGAAGAAAGATATCTTGATATTAGTCGTGTTTTTGGAAGTATGAACACGAAGAACATATTATGCGTTCATAAGAAAATATTAAGAACAAGAGAGAATAATAATATATTTCATGAAGAACATGGTGGGAGAGAAACTCTCCCTAGGTGGGGAGAACCCACCACTTTCTCTCTCAAGAATTACATTTGAGAAGTGTAACTCTAACTTAGAAAAAGAAATGAGCTAGGTAACTTTTTGAAATAAATGACCAACTCTCCTTTTATATAGGAGGGAGAGTATTTACACCACAAAATACAATAAAGGGAAAATACAACATAATAAACACTCATTATTTGTGGAACATTTACATGCATCAACATTCTGTCCCTAAATGCTTACAAATGATGAGAGATACAATAAGTGATACAAGGCTATAATACAAAAATCCGACTAGCAAGTGTGGTAATAAAATGAAATCAAGTGCTGAAATATCTCTGAAACTCTGAAGTGTTTGTGAAGTCTGAAACTGGCCATGAATCTCTGAAATGAAGGTCTTCGGCTTCAACATAACCAATGAAGCAAAAAAAATAAGATCCAAATCTTCAAACCAGTCATAATCACCCGAAGAAGGAGGTCACCATGAGCAAGTAGAAGATCCAATAAAAGAAACACTTCGGCTTCAAAAGTCTGAAAAACATCTCGAGTTCTCGAATCATAATACACCGAAATTCTTCAAAGAATAACCTGCTAAAAATGTGAAGCATCCAAAAAATGAAGTCTGGATAAACATAATGTGAGTCCAAAAACATGGTCCAGCGATGCCAAAAATTTGATCCAAGGATCAAAAATAAGTGTCACGTCACATCGTTAAAATAATCTTCCTCTTCAACATATCACAAATCCAAACTCGTGAAACCATAAGATCTGAACTAGATGCGAACACAAAATCATCCTGTGGTAGAGTCCGAATAATAAATAATCTGAATCGGAAAACATCGAGTAATGCCAAAAATTTGATCTGTGAAGACCAAAAATAAGTGCCACATCGCATCACTAAATAAATAATCGTCTTCAAAAGTCTTCAAAAATCCAAACTCAAACAATAATGACCAAATCCGGATGATACTCTCTCCCTATTTTTGATAACCAAGGACCGAATATCAAAAATCAACAAATCATCGGATGGAGAGTGTCAGATACCAAGAGCTAAGAGAAGCTCTCCCTAGATGTATGAAGGGTCTCGATAAGAAACGCGAAAGAGTAAAATAAATACTCTTGCGGTCATGAGGAGACGTGTGACATAGTTGCTGAAGCTGTGCTGAGAAAATCTGTTGTGCCAAAAATAATATCCAAATATCCAAACTACGGTGCCGGAACACTTGAAGTGGTCTTCAATAGAGAATAAAGTCCACATGCTCAAGATACATGATTCGTCAACCAAAAATCAAGAGCGCCAAGTCATAATATCTCATAAAGTGAAGAATGCGAAACAACTTTGTTGATCAATCGTCGTTGCAGTGCAAGCATCACAAAAAGATAATATGAAGTCCAACTGAGGTAGGAGTATTCTTCCAACAATAATAACCAGCATTAAGTAAATAACCAATGTGACAATCCATTGGTAGGTGGTGGCAAAAATTTGTATTAAAAAATAATTGGTTTTAATAAAAAAAATTGGTTATAATAAAAAATGGCTAAATAAAAAATTAATGTTAAAAAAAATTGGTTGAAAAAAAAGATAAAGAAAATGAATGTTAAATAAAATAATGGGTTTTAAATAAAAAGCTGAATTTGGTATTAATAAAAATAAAGGAGTGTTAAAAAAACAGGTATTAAAAAAATTAGGGTAAAAGAAATTGGTGTTAATTAAAAAATAAAATAGGTTGCGGTGGGAAAGGGGACCGCAGTTAAAAAGGGCTCACTGTAAAGGGGACCAAAGTTTAGGGGTCAAAAATGAAACTTTGGTATAGGAAGGGAATGTAAAAAAAAAATTAAAAATAAACTGCGGTGGAGAGGGGTTTCCCTGCAGTAGGGTCCAAAGAGCAGGGGTTAAAAGGTGACTACGATATAAGGAGAGCTCTGCAGTATGGACCGAAGTATGGGGGCTAAAGTGAAACTTTGGTATTAAAAAAAATGTAATTGCGATATGAATATGGAAGTAACTGTGGTTGAAAACAGGGGGGTTTTCTGCAGTATGGACTGAAGTGCAAGGGTTGAAATGTGACTGCAGTATTATAATATGCATTACGGCGTATGAAAATGGGATTGATGATCAAGATTGCGGTACGATGGATGGCTGCGGTAGGGAGTCCGAAGGCTAATCCGAGGCTGCGGTTTGCTCAGCGGTCCTCAATCAGATTTTTTTTTTTTTGAGAATAAAATAAACTGGAATAAGGCTTTGGTCAAGGATAAATATGGAGTGTGCAGGTGGGTTTTAGGGACAAAAGGTGATGGGATTGGACAATATCACATGGTTTTTGTTTTTTTGAAGGAGTTAATAATGGAGTACTTTTTACCCAAAAGAGTAACAAGGACAACTGACTTTTTGGAAACAAATTATCACGTCCAAATACACTATCTTGAGGATTCACAACAACAATTTAAAGATGAAAGGTGTAAACACCATACCTTATGTGAAGAACAAAAAGTTGCTGGAAAGAAAAAATCTTCAAAATAAAGTGTTTTTTCTCCACTTTCTTCAAAAATAATAAGCCCATAATCTTGTGTCTTATCATTCACAAATAAAAGAAGCTCCTGGAATACATCTTCAATTTTTTAAGAGACCACAAAATTAATTCTTCTCCCATTTTTTTCTTCATTTCTTCAACAACAACAAAATAATAACTTTTAAGAACATCTTTTTCCAGCATCAAATAGAACGAGCAGCATCAGCAACAATTTATTTTATTGAGTAAGAATCACCTAGAAAATAGAACTAAGAAAGAACTCATAAAAAAATTCCGGTT
The DNA here is from genome assembly GCF_002870075.4 of Lactuca sativa. Taxonomy (NCBI): domain Eukaryota; kingdom Viridiplantae; phylum Streptophyta; class Magnoliopsida; order Asterales; family Asteraceae; genus Lactuca; species Lactuca sativa. The sequence continues at coordinate 68,987,032 of NC_056625.2, read as the reverse complement.
TGAAACCCGAAAATTTTCTTGCAGAAACACGGAAAAATCACAAGATAATCACCGAACGGGAGTCGTTCCCTTGAACTAATCGTGAGATCTTCAAGGTACTGCTCTGATACCAATTGTAGAGACCCATTTTTATAACGAACGGTGAACGCGGAAGAAAGATATATTGAGATTAGTCGTGTTTTTGGAAGTATGAACACGAAGAACATATTATGAGTTTATAAGAAAATACTAAGAACAAAAGAGAATAATAATATATTTCATGAAGAACATGGTGGGAGAGAAACTCTCCCTAGGTGGGGAGAACCCACCACTTTCTCTCTCAAGAATTACATTTGAGAAGTGTAACTCTAACTTAGAAAAAGAAATGAGCTAGCTAACCTTTTGAAATAAATGACCAACTCTCCCTTTATATAGGAGGAAGAGTATTTACACCACAAAATACAATAAAGGGAAAATACAACCTAATAAACACTCATTATTTGTGGAGCATTTCCATGCATCAACAGCATCATCTTTTGGAACTCTTTGGAGGTATAAAGCTCACAACTTTACTTAAGGGTGCTTAGATCTAGTGTGGTTTAGTGTGGATTAGTTTTGGTCCAAAGGTGGAAGCTTTATAGCATAAATCTGATTCTGAGGCCAAGGGTTGCCACCCTTGGTGCTAAATGACTCCTTAGAACAAAAAGTTAATACCTTGATGGTCTTAATGGAGCCATACAAGAGATGGACCATTTTCATGGAAGTAGGTTGTCACATTTTGGAGTTTGGGTTTATTTGATGAGTTGCAAGCTTTCAAGTAAGCAACTTTATGAATTAAGACATGGAATAAGACTTGGATCTGAGTTTGTAGCCTCTGAATCGGAGTATTAAGCACTTAATAAAATATTGGCTTAACAGTATGCTGAGCGTAACTAGGAGGTACGCACGGTGTACAAGCCATTAACCAGTATGCTGACCGTAACTAGGAGTACGCCCCGCATACTCTGCCAGTTTGGGTTTTGAGTAATTGGGCCTCAGTGTGGGTTGTGTTTTGGACCTTGGGTCTTTGGGCCTTGGTGGGCCATCAGGAGTCAGCGAATATGGGCCAAGTATATGGGTTGGGCTTAGGGTAAGGCCCAATAAAGAGATTGGGCCCAATATAGCAAATTGGGCGATTAATGGGCCACTAGTGGGTTTGGGAAGCTTATATAGTGTTGGGCCTTTTATATTATGATTTGGGCCTTAGTTATGGACCAAATTGGGATAGGGGTAAAATTGTCATTTTACCCTGAGAAGGACTATTGAATTGGGCTAAGTGATTATTTTGATCTTGGTAGCTCGAGGAGCCGAAGGAGCAGCAGTTCGGGTATTGGCAGATAGTAGCGTGCGGGATATCAACAAAGTTTCAGAAGTACGAGGTGAGTTTCCCTTTGTGTGAATGGGTCTACGGCCATAATGCCGGCCCATGTAGTTTATGAGTAGGAAGACTCGGGGGTTAGCCCTTGGCACTGTATGATAGAGTGTGATTCCGGATCAAGGTCCGATGTCGGGCGGGCGCCCGAGGAATGGTTGCATGATAGTTATACTTATTGTTTGTGTGATACTTGTATGTGCCTGGTAGGGAGGTGGGTGTGGGCGAGGTCCCGTATCTCACCATTAGCAGAGTACGGAGGGGGTTCCGTATCTCCTTAGTAGCAGAGCAGGGGCGAGGCCCGAGATAGGAGAGAGGTGAGTGTGGGCAGGGGCCTATATCTCACTAACAGCAGGAGCGTGGACGGGGTTCCATGACTCGTTAGTGGTAGGCCAGGGGCGAGGCCCTAGTTAGGTGATGCCTTAGATCAGGATATTGTAGAGTGTGATAGCTGCTTGTTGTGTGTTGTGTTATATGCTGTATGTGTCTAGTGGGCGAGGCCCATAGACAGGCGGGGCCTAAGAGAAATAGATCTGTGTACCAAACGGGGCTCGATGCCAGGCGGGGCCTGATGCCGGGTGTCACAACTGTAAATTTTGAGCCATGTAATCTATACATTCAAGTTAATGTGAATCCAAAAAAAAAAAAAAACTTCAATCAAATACAACATGCTAGAACTACAAATAGTCATCAAACAATTGGAGACCCTAGAAGTTCTTATTAAGTCTAATTTAGGCTAGAACTTCCTTATTGGATCCAAATGGGCCAATAAGCTTCCAATTAGACTATCATGGGCTTAGAGCCCTAATTGGACTCTAATTGGACCCACACTTATTTATTCTAACATTTTAGGTCATGTTGGGCCTAGAATGAAATGGATTAAGAGCTTTGATACATGAGAAACCTAAAACTAGTTCAAGAAAAACATAAAAATCCTACTACATTCTCTTAAGCTTAAAACACACCCTAATTAACACTAATATTGGGCTTAGGAGCAAAAAGCCCAAAAATCTTTTTTTTCCTTCCCATTCTCGGCCCAAGACCCAAACCCAAGAAGGAGTTGACTTTCAAGTGACACCTCATCTTTACCCATAGGATATCCATGCATTATTCTCATTTCTCCATGCATTTCACTTCAAAGATCACTTCCATTCTTCCCTCTCCCTCCTCATTCTTGTTTTGGCCGAGAGCATCACCACACACACACAAAACACTCACAAACTCTCTCTAAAATTCACTCAAGACTTCTTCCTCTTCCCTCTCCAAAATCTCGAGTTCTAGGAAGCTTTCAAGAGGAAATCTCCACAATATTCTTCATCTAAGGTAAGATTATGCATAGATATATGGTTTAAATTCTTTTGTTATCAAAATCCTTCCCTAATCTATACAAAAATCGTGATCTTACACCCTAGAATCATCTCAAAACTCAAGATCTTCATCAAAGGGAGCCAAGGCCAAAAACACTTCATTTTTCTTCCATCTTTTCTTCCAAAAACCGAAACTACACCCAAGGTGAGCTTCATACCCCCTATTTTCTGTTTTTATGAGTTTTGTGGGGGGGGGGGGGGGGGAATACAAGTGAAAGTGTAGATCTATATGTGTTTGTATGCCTTGTATGATTTCCATGCTTATATGTATGCTTATATGTGTTTTAATGTTGGATCTAGCCATTTAACCCCTCAAAACCGAGATATAATTCATGTTTTATGATTTTAGCTTCAAATATATTCCTACATACAAAGTGATACAAGAAAAATAGCTAAGTGGTTAGCAACAAATTTCTTTAAGCTAAAAACACCCATTTTGGGCCAAAAATGTGAAAAATACAAAATTAAGGGCCCAAATTGACATTTCACAGATTCTGATGGATAAAATGTGCCAAAACAGTTTCCATAAAACTATTTCTGGAATTATATTAAATTAGAGGATTAAAAACATAAATTTCAAGCTTATTGGGCTAAAAATGAAAATTTCGGCCCAAGGAGGCCCATTATGCGAATTTTTCTGTTTTGGAGGGCCAAAACTGTGAATTTCTGTAAAACAGTGGACTATAAGTGTCCCAAATCCTTTTCAAAGGTTTAAAATGCTTTTTAAATTAAAAAAGGACCAAAGTTGCAAAATTTTTCCAATTTGGGCCAAAATTGTCAAAATTGCGAAAAGAAGGGCTAAAACCGAGAAAAACTGCATTTTCAGGGACTTAAACTGTTTTCTACGAAAAATATGCTGGAAAATATTAATTTCAATAATTTTTGGTGTCAAAATGTCAAGAAAAATAGTTTAAGGACCAAACCGGGAAATATTACAATGAAAGGGTTGAAAATGTAATTTTTACAAATAATGAGGGGCTGAAAACAGAAATATTTCAAGGCTAATTCAATATGTACAAATTGATCAAACAATGACACCTCGACTATCGATGAAATACAACTCATTACAATACCAAAAGTCGTTGTTAAACGAATTGGCTCGGTCTCGAGCCAATGGAAATCTACAACTACTAACTCTTCGACACTACGAATCATACAAATAACGTTTGGTAATACATATACATACGAGTGTGCACAGACGTCTACGCACCATCTTCGGGCCCCAAAAGTGTAAAATCTTGCTTGTTGGGCCTAGCTAGCCCAATGACCTGATCTTAAGGCCCGAAGACGCTTATTTTCTACGAAGTGTTGAGTTTCACCGACTTGGCACAACGTAGAGTGACTTTCAATGGCTTGTACCACTGGTCCCCAAGGGTCCTTGGTATTGCTAGAAGAGTCTGCATATTTTACGAGGCGGGTCGGGGACCCCTCGCACGCATATTTTCCCCAACCGGTTAATGGAGTCACCGGGGTCTTCGTGACCTCTTCCTCCTCGGATGTGGGACTACACCTTGTCCGGGCGATTGGATAACGCGATTAGTACTGACGACGCCTTCGGGAATCGTTAGTATATCTACAAACTGGGCGTTTGCGTAACGCGGGTTTGTAGTAAATAATCCTGCTCGAGAACCTTCCAACGTCGCCTGGGACTGACACTGCTATCTTCGTAATGGTTTCAACGCAACTTAATGGATTCCAAAGGAACTAGGGGAACATCGGGTTTCCCTAGGGTTTTCAATACATACCGATTTGAAATGCATACATCTTTAATGAACATTTTTTTACAAGTATAGAAACAAACAAGCATACCTATGGATCTTCACAAACGTTTTCAAAAGCTTTTCTTTTCAGAAAATATCGGATTTTCTGGTGGTTTTTCAAGCAATACAAACATTCGATTTCAAACACTACTTATGAACTCACCAACATTTCATATGTTGACGTTTTTCAAAATACTTGTATTCTCAGGGAACCAGTGAATCAAGGGAAATCATATCCAGTGACGGTTGCAGTTTAATTTTGAATGAATGGAACAAATTAATTTTTGTGAATGTAATGTTTTAAACAATGTATGACATGTAAACACTACTGGTTGTAATATGAAATGAATGGTGACGAATGTTGTTATGTTTCATATATATTCAATGTTATGATATGCAATTGAGTCACGACAGCCCCCGGACGTTTCCGCCGTCTGGTTCGGGGGTGTGACAGGTTGGTATCAGAGCTTTGTTTATAGTGAACTAGCATGTCGAGCCATACATTGATATGCAACTATAAACCAAAAAGAAGGACTAACATAACTCTGAACAAAACAAATAAATAAAATACACTTGCCTGCATTAGGAGTAAGGACCTAACGCTGAATCAAACACCATAATGTTGGTATCTCGGTTAACTCGGGACTGTTCTTAGTGATACCAAGGAGTGAATGTAGCCTGATCAACTACATTCTCTCCAAGGTAAAACTAACACACGTCTTGATGAGATCGGAATAGACAGGGAACCTAAAACTATACCCTTTATCACCCAAAAAGAGAATGTTTGCTTAGTCTGTACAATAGTCATAGTACTCTAGGAATAATGTAGCATAATTACGTACTCGCGCAGACAGCATGGCTGGTTTTCATCACCCTGGAGACCCCTACTTCCCTAATCAGGGAAACAACGGGTGGCTAGAGGAGGAGGAGCCTGAGGAAGAGCCTGAAGAAGAACCTGAGGAGGACCCCGAAGAGGAATCAGACGGGGAACCGGAGGCAGAAGTCGAGGGCGAGCCTGCCGAACCCGAAGAAGACGAAGAACCTTTCGGAGAGGAGCTTGATGACAGCGAAGGGGGTGATTCGGACGCAGAGTCCGAGGTCATCGATCCCCCTTACCCGATCAGGGTGCCTGCTTATCGTGTGGGACCCACTGGACCTACCCCTCCTTGGGGCATGGATCTTTGGAGATGGAGCAGACATCAGGGACAGCGACCCCCGTTTGGCATGTCACGTGAGTTCTTTGACTTGAGGGACGGAGGACCGGCCGACCGAGCCCTACCGGTCATGGTGAGACGATTACGGGACACCGGCGACCTTGCTCAGGACACTGCTGATCAAGTACGCCAGCTGTGGACTAGGGTTGAGCGTGCGGAACAGGAGACGCGTGACGTCCTCCGGGAGTTTCACATGAGGCAGGTAAGGTGGGAATCTCGACTCCAGGATGCAGAACGCCTAGTGGCTCGTCTTCAGGGAGCGTCCACATCTTCGGCACCACCTCCTGACGCAGCTCATCGCGGTTAGGGATAGACCTATCGTGGTAGGATATTAGTAACTATGTTATGTACTCCGGCTCTATGTTTAAGTGACTACACTACTCATGGAGCCGTTATGCTGTCGGATTAGTGTTACTTATGTATGCTCCTACGAGCAAATTTTCTTGTACTAAACACGGATAATATTAATAAACTTTTGTGTGTTTTGCTATGATAATCTCAGTTGTTATATGTTGAGGCGTTATGATTGTATGCTTGATGATAGTAATGCTTAGGTTCGTACCCTACACCTAGTTAGTAGGATCATAACCTCACCGAAACCACGTACACTCAACATCTTTCCGTTTCATGACAGAAAGATGCCTCGCCCAGCTACTCGCGGAAATCCCGAACCAACCCCGCCGGAAGTTGACTCCACTGCTTTCCAGGCAGTTGTGTCTGCTGCGGTCACAGCAGCTATGGCACAACTTCACCGAGGAAACAATGGAGGAGGCAATGGTCAAGGCTCCGGAAGTTCGAACAACGGGACGAACCAAGGGCTCACTAAAACGTGCACCTACAAGGATTTTGCGAACGCTAAACCCCGAACTTTCAACGGCACTGGGGGAGTGATCGCTCTGAAGCGATGGATCGAGAAGGTAGAGTCGGTGTTCGAGATATGCGAGTGCCCCGAGCAGATGAAAGTGAAGTTCGCGGCCTGCACTTTCGTGGACCAAGCACTCACTTGGTGGAATGGTCACATAGAAGCTATGACACTCCCTGTTGCCAACTCTATACCCTGGACGGAAATGAAAGAGATGTTGACGGCTGAGTACTGCCCCCGAGGTGAAATACAAAAGATGGAGCAGGAACTGTGGAATCTCACGGTGCAGAACGGGAACATCGATGCTTACATATCGAGATTCAGTGAACTATCTCTATTGTGCCCGGGAATGATCACATCAGAGGGAAAGAAGATCGAACGATTCATCTGGGGACTGACATCCCCCATTCAAGGGAATGTGATAGCTGCTAACCCTGAAACGTTTGACAGCGCGAAGAGATTGGCAAAGAGGCTATATGATCATAACCACAAAAAGGGCGAAAAACCAGTGGAGACCGAGAAGAAGAAGGAGGGGGATGGTAAGAAGGGATGGAACCACAAGAGGAAGGGGCGTCAGGGCCCCGAGACCTCTAAAAAGCAGCAAACGGTGGCAGTTAACGCTGTCACTGCGCCGGTTCCAGTCACCTCACATGCTCCAGCCTCAGCTGCTTCAAATGCTTCAAGGCCCTATTCTGGTAGCGCTCCCAAGTGCAATAAGTGCAGTTTCCATCATCATGGAGAATGTAAGGAGTTCCATTGCACCAGTTGCAACCGAAGGGGACATACTGCAAGATTCTGCAGGACTTATCCTTCTCAGAACCAGAGTCAGGGGAACAACCAGAACAACAACAACAACAACAACTACCGCAATAACAACAACACCAATGCCGGCGGCAACAACGCAGGGCCTAGCCACACCTGTTTCGGGTGTGGAAGGACGGGACATTTCCGTCGAGATTGCCCTAACAACAACAACAACTCAGGAAACAGAGGAACAGGAAGAATGCTGACTATGGGTCAGAGTGATGCAGTTCAAGATCCCGCAGTTGTGACCGGTACGTTTCTCCTAAACCACACTTATGCATGCATCTTATTTGATACCGGAGCGGAGCGAAGTTTCGTAAGCGAGAAGTTTAAACATTTACTAAAACAACAACCCCAGAAGCTAAATGAAACCTATACGGTGGAAATGGCCAATGGGAAAACCGAATCCACTAGGGAGATCTACATCGGATGTACCCTAACCCTTAACCAGCACGTCTTTCGAATAGACCTAATGCCAGTATCAATTAGGAGTTTCGATGTGATTATCGGCATGGATTGGTTAAGCCCCCACCATGCTGAGATTATGTGCCACGAGAAGGCCGTTCGCCTTCGTCTCCCAAATCACGAAACCTTAGTAATTTACGGAGACAAACCCAGTACGAATCTCCGCCTCATCTCGTGCATCAAAGCGCAAAAACACTTGCGGAAGAACAATTTGGCGTTCTTGGCCCACATAGTGGACAAGACCAAAGAAGAAACTAACATCCAAGACATTCCGGTAGCGTGTGAATTCCCGGACGTGTTTCCCGAAGATCTTCCAGGAGTACCCCCAGAGAGACAGGTTGAATTCCGAATCGACCTCGTTCCAGGAGCAACTCCCCTCGCTAAATCACCATATCGGTTGGCACCTGCTGAAATGCAGGAATTATCCAGCCAACTCAGTGAGCTTCTGGACAAGGGATTTATCCGACCTAGCTACTCGCCATGGGGAGCTCCGGTGCTCTTTGTCAAAAAGAAGGATGGATCTTTCAGAATGTGCATCGATTACAGAGAGTTAAACAAACTCACTGTCAAAAACCGCTACCCACTCCCGCGAATCGATGATCTATTCGACCAGCTCCAAGGAGCTAGCTATTTTTCAAAAATAGACTTACGATCCGGATACCACCAACTCAAAGTCCGAGAAGAGGATATTCCAAAAACCGCTTTTCGAACCCGCTATGGACATTATGAATTCGTCGTAATGCCCTTCGGTCTAACAAATGCACCTGCCGCATTTATGGACCTAATGAATCGAATCTGTCGACCGTTCCTGGACAACTTCGTCATTGTGTTTATCGACGACATCCTCGTCTATTCTCGAAGCAAAGAGGAGCATGGCCGACATCTCCGACAAATTTTAGAGACTCTGCGCACGGAAAAGCTTTACGCCAAACTCTCCAAGTGCGAGTTCTGGCTTCGGAGTGTGAACTTCTTAGGCCACGTAGTTAGCCAAGATGGAATTCATGTGGATCCCTCTAAGGTCAAAGCTGTGGAAGGATGGGCAACTCCGACTACGCCCACAGAAATTCGTCAGTTCTTAGGCCTAGCAGGTTACTATAGGAGATTCATCCAAAACTTCTCTAAGATCGCCAAGCCGCTTACCTTGCTTACGCAAAAGGGCGTGCCATTCAAGTGGACAGACCGACAAGAGATTGCATTTCGAACCCTGAAGCAAGCTCTTTGTAGCGCTCCTGTACTATCTCTACCTGAAGGAACGGAGGATTTTGTAGTTTACTGTGACGCGTCAAATCAAGGCTTAGGTTGCGTTCTCATGCAACGTGGAAGAGTGATAGCATATGCGTCCCGTCAACTAAAGACGCACGAAGTAAATTACACGACCCATGACCTAGAACTGGGAGCCGTGGTCTTCGCCCTAAAAATTTGGAGGCACTACCTGTACGGTACTAAGTGCACCATCTTCACAGACCACAAGAGCCTCCAGCACATCTTGAATCAGAAGGAGCTGAACATGAGACAACGAAGATGGGTGGAATTGTTAAACGACTACGAATGCGAGATCAAGTACCATCCAGGCAAGGCCAACGTGGTAGCTGACGCATTAAGTCGGAAGGAATACACAAATCGCCGTACGAAAACGCACTCGATAACCATTCAGTCTCATCTGACCACTCAAATTGCATCAGTCCAGGCAGAGGCTATGAAAGCGGAAAATAGAACTAGCAAGGCATTGCGCGGAATGGAGAAGAACCTGGAAGTCAAAGAGAATGGGGTATACTACTTCATGAACCGTATTTGGGTTCCAAAAATCGGAGGATTCAGGGAGACCGTTATGAAGGAAGCCCACAAGACACGATACTCCATTCATCCTGGTTCGGACAAGATGTATTTGGACATTAAGCAGCACTATTGGTGGCCTAACATGAAGGCGGAAATCGCAACTTATGTTAGTAAGTGCCTTACGTGTGCCAAAGTAAAAGTGGAATACCAGAATCCTTCCGGATTGTTACAGCAACCGGCAATCCCTGAGTGGAAATGGGAGGGGATTTCTATGGACTTCGTGACCAAACTGCCCAAGACGTCGGACGGATTGGACACCATATGGGTAATAATCGACCGACTGACGAAATCTGCCCATTTCCTGCCAATCAAAGAGTCCTACAAGATGGAGAGGCTGACGCGTTTGTACCTACGAGAGGTTGTAAGACTTCATGGAGTGCCAAAATCTATCATCTCGGATAGGGACAGTAGGTTCACGTCATGCTTTTGGCAGTCGCTCCACAAGGCCATGGGAACTCATCTTGATATGAGCACCGCGTATCACCCACAAACGGACGGTCAAAGCGAACGAACCATTCAGACGCTTGAAGACATGCTTCGTGCATGTGTGATAGACTTCGGAAAGTCTTGGGATACCCACCTACCGCTGATCGAGTTTTCATACAACAATAGTTATCATTCGAGCATTAAGGTGGCCCCTTTCGAAGCACTGTACGGGCGTAAATGTAGATCACCGTTATGTTGGGCTGAAGTAGGTGACACCCAGCTAGCAAGAACACATACGTCGGATAGGGCAATGACAGGACCGGAAATCATTCGCGAGACCACAGAAAAGATTGTCCAGATCAAAGCTCGATTACAAGCATCGCGTGACCGGCAAAAGAGCTACGCTGATAAGTGGCGAAAGCCCTTAGCATTCCAGGTCGGTGATCGAGTATTGTTGAAGGTCTCACCCTGGAAAGGAGTTATACGTTTCGGAAAGCGAGGAAAGCTAAACCCACGGTACATTGGACCTTTCGAAATCGTCGCTCGAATAGGTCCGGTAGCCTACAGACTACAACTACCCACGGAGCTAAACGGTGTACACCCTGTGTTTCATGTTTCTAATCTGAAAAAGTGCCTATCAGATGAAACTCTCGTCATTCCTCTTGACGAAATCGAAATCAATGAGAATCTCCTGTTCGTCGAAGAACCAATCGAAATCATGGACAGGGAGGTGAAGCGTACTAAACAAAGTCGCATCCCGATCGTGAAGGTACGGTGGAACGCAAAGCGTGGGCCAGAATTCACGTGGGAACGCGAAGATCAAATGAAGCAGAAGTACCCGCACCTATTCTAATAATTCTCAAATCTAGCTTTCAAACAGAATTTCGGGACGAAATTCCCTCTAACGGGGGGATGATGTCACAACTGTAAATTTTGAGCCATGTAATCTATACATTCAAGTTAATGTGAATCCAAAAAAAAAAAACTTCAATCAAATACAACATGCTAGAACTACAAATAGTCATCAAACAATTGGAGACCCTAGAAGTTCTTATTAAGTCTAATTTAGGCTAGAACTTCCTTATTGGATCCAAATGGGCCAATAAGCTTCCAATTAGACTATCATGGGCTTAGAGCCCTAATTGGACTCTAATTGGACCCACACTTATTTATTCTAACATTTTAGGTCATGTTGGGCCTAGAATGAAATGGATTAAGAGCTTTGATACATGAGAAACCTAAAACTAGTTCAAGAAAAACATAAAAATCCTACTACATTCTCTTAAGCTTAAAACACACCCTAATTAACACTAATATTGGGCTTAGGAGCAAAAAGCCCAAAAATCTTTTTTTTCCTTCCCATTCTCGGCCCAAGACCCAAACCCAAGAAGGAGTTGACTTTCAAGTGACACCTCATCTTTACCCATAGGATATCCATGCATTATTCTCATTTCTCCATGCATTTCACTTCAAAGATCACTTCCATTCTTCCCTCTCCCTCCCCATTCTTGTTTTGGCCGAGAGCATCACCACACACACACAAAACACTCACAAACTCTCTCTAAAATTCACTCAAGACTTCTTCCTCTTCCCTCTCCAAAATCTCGAGTTCTAGGAAGCTTTCAAGAGGAAATCTCCACAATATTCTTCATCTAAGGTAAGATTATGCATAGATATATGGTTTAAATTCTTTTGTTATCAAAATCCTTCCCTAATCTATACAAAAATCGTGATCTTACACCCTAGAATCATCTCAAAACTCAAGATCTTCATCAAAGGGAGCCAAGGCCAAAAACACTTCATTTTTCTTCCATCTTTTCTTCCAAAAACCGAAACTACACCCAAGGTGAGCTTCATACCCCCTATTTTCTGTTTTTATGAGTTTTGTGGGGGGGGGGGGGGGAATACAAGTGAAAGTGTAGATCTATATGTGTTTGTATGCCTTGTATGATTTCCATGCTTATATGTATGCTTATATGTGTTTTAATGTTGGATCTAGCCATTTAACCCCTCAAAACCGAGATATAATTCATGTTTTATGATTTTAGCTTCAAATATATTCCTACATACAAAGTGATACAAGAAAAATAGCTAAGTGGTTAGCAACAAATTTCTTTAAGCTAAAAACACCCATTTTGGGCCAAAAATGTGAAAAATACAAAATTAAGGGCCCAAATTGACATTTCACAGATTCTGATGGATAAAATGTGCCAAAACAGTTTCCATAAAACTATTTCTGGAATTATATTAAATTAGAGGATTAAAAACATAAATTTCAAGCTTATTGGGCTAAAAATGAAAATTTCGGCCCAAGGAGGCCCATTATGCGAATTTTTCTGTTTTGGAGGGCCAAAACTGTGAATTTCTGTAAAACAGTGGACTATAAGTGTCCCAAATCCTTTTCAAAGGTTTAAAATGCTTTTTAAATTAAAAAAGGACCAAAGTTGCAAAATTTTTCCAATTTGGGCCAAAATTGTCAAAATTGCGAAAAGAAGGGCTAAAACCGAGAAAAACTGCATTTTCAGGGACTTAAACTGTTTTCTACGAAAAATATGCTGGAAAATATTAATTTCAATAATTTTTGGTGTCAAAATGTCAAGAAAAATAGTTTAAGGACCAAACCGGGAAATATTACAATGAAAGGGTTGAAAATGTAATTTTTACAAATAATGAGGGGCTGAAAACAGAAATATTTCAAGGCTAATTCAATATGTACAAATTGATCAAACAATGACACCTCGACTATCGATGAAATACAACTCATTACAATACCAAAAGTCGTTGTTAAACGAATTGGCTCGGTCTCAAGCCAATGGAAATCTACAACTACTAACTCTTCGACACTACGAATCATACAAATAACGTTTGGTAATACATATACATACGAGTGTGCACAGACGTCTACGCACCATCTTCGGGCCCCAAAAGTGTAAAATCTTGCTTGTTGGGCCTAGCTAGCCCAATGACCTGATCTTAAGGCCCGAAGACGCTTATTTTCTACGAAGTGTTGAGTTTCACCGACTTGGCACAACGTAGAGTGACTTTCAATGGCTTGTACCACTGGTCCCCAAGGGTCCTTGGTATTGCTAGAAGAGTCTGCATATTTTACGAGGCGGGTCGGGGACCCCTCGCACGCATATTTTCCCCAACCGGTTAATGGAGTCACCGGGGTCTTCGTGACCTCTTCCTCCTCGGATGTGGGACTACACCTTGTCCGGGCGATTGGATAACGCGATTAGTACTGACGACGCCTTCGGGAATCGTTAGTATATCTACAAACTGGGCGTTTGCGTAACGCGGGTTTGTAGTAAATAATCCTGCTCGAGAACCTTCCAACGTCGCCTGGGACTGACACTGCTATCTTCGTAATGGTTTCAACGCAACTTAATGGATTCCAAAGGAACTAGGGGAACATCGGGTTTCCCTAGGGTTTTCAATACATACAGATTTGAAATGCATACATCTTCAATGAACATTTTTTTACAAGTATAGAAACAAACAAGCATACCTATGGATCTTCACAAACGTTTTCAAAAGCTTTTCTTTTCAGAAAATATCGGATTTTTTGGTGGTTTTTCAAGCAATACAAACATTCGATTTCAAACACTACTTATGAACTCACCAACATTTCATATGTTGACGTTTTTCAAAATACTTGTATTCTCAGGGAACCAGTGAATCAAGGGAAATCATATCCAGTGACGGTTGCAGTTTAATTTTGAATGAATGGAACAAATTAATTTTTGTGAATGTAATGTTTTAAACAATGTATGACATGTAAACACTACTGGTTGTAATATGAAATGAATGGTGACGAATGTTGTTATGTTTCATATATATTCAATGTTATGATATGCAATTGAGTCACGACAGCCCCCGGACGTTTCCGCCGTCTGGTTCGGGGGTGTGACACCGGGCAAGTCCCGATGCAGCGGGCGGGGGCCCAGTATGTGGTTGTATGTGGTAGGTGGTAGGTTGGGGAACTCACTAAGCTTCATGCTTACGGTTTTCAGTTTTGGTTTCAGGTACTTCCGGTAGTGGGGGGAAGAGCTCGTGGTGATTGCATGGCACACACATACCAAAGGAGTTTCAGCCTGGGATGTTTGCTCTGATAAAATAAAATAATGTTTTAGACATGATACTCTGATGTGATATGTTTTGAATGAATGATTGACACTTGTGGTTTATTTATTAAATCAAAAACGAAATTTGTCATGATTTTTAGGTTGTTACAAGTTGCTATCAGAGCCTTGGTTTGAGGGATTCGGGCACACTCTCGGGTGTGACTGAACTCAAACTGAGGGCTTGGGAAGGAAATTTTCAAAAGAAAATCATTTTTATAAAAAGAACTTTGAAAAGAAAAAAGATTTCGAAAAAGGAAAAAGAACCTTGAAAAAGAAGAAAAAGGGTGTGGTGCATGGAATCAGCCGAGCTCAAGTAAGTTCTCCCAAATTACTCATACAAGTTTATGTTATGATATGATTATGTGATCAACATGCTAGAATTAGGGCTAAGGATCTAGGAAATTGCTTTATATGCCTGTTATGTGTGATTGTGAACTGCATGCTAGTATCAACTAGATAGTGGTAGGATAGCCTGTTTAAGTTATACCTGATTATATGAGCTTAGCATCGCATGCTAGTGTAGATTCTTGATGTGTGAATAGAATTGCTTGATTATGTTCTGGTTAGATTCCCCTTTTTGTTTGAATGCTACTTGCTTTGTGCTTTGTGGGACTCCGAGTGATGGGAGTTAGCCATTAGGTGAATGCGTCAAGTCACATGTGACCAGGGTTGAATAATCTCAAAGTGCTGGATTTGGCCCTATTGCGCAACTCTTGTCTGAGTCCACCCGTTGTAGGGAAGAGTCCTTTACTCGAATGATTATCTGAGCCTCGTCACATGTGATGGTATTCAGGTAGCAGCTAATTGGCATTGTGAGGATGCCTTCAGTAGCTAAGGGCTAGGTTCGGGTTGGAGATTACCCTAGGGAAAGCCTACGATGAGAGTAGTGTCGGGGGCTGAGTTAGTAGTGGTGAAAGGGACCTGGTGTAGTCGAGGCAATTCTTGAGGAAAATACGGATAGATGTTGAAGGTAGTAGGGGCCCATACTAATGAAATCAGAGGATCTATACTCGATTCAAGAAGGACCGATATAAAACCATGGAAATCGTAGTGTGTGTGATTCCTCAATAGCGATGTGTATTCTGATGATTGTTACCATATGCTTTTAGTATGGTGACATTGCGCTAGAGACCAGTGGGCGGATCAGGCGCCGGAGAGGGATCAGGATCAGGTTCAGGAGCCGAGCAGCTCGAGGAGTGGATGAGGGAGTTGATATCAGCTGAGGTTACGCGCAATATTCTAGACCAGACTCCTGTGATCTTCGGGTCGGTAAGGGAGGGTATCTTAGAGCTTCTGGATGAGAAGTTGAGGGTTTTTCGCACTGAGATGATGGCTTTGGTAGGGGCGCGTACACTGACATTCAGAGAGTTCCGAGCTTGTGGAGCTCCAGATTACCACGGGGCCAGGGACCCCATTGCTAGCAGTAGATGGTTGGCCGATGTTGCCAACGCTTTCCGTACGAGCCGCTGTCCTGAGGGGGACAAGGTCCGACTGGCCTCCTGTCTTCTGAAGGATCGAGCACGGGACTGGAAGGAGGAGGTTGGACATACTATTGGAGATGATGCCGCATTGGACGCGATGACATGGGCTGATTTCTTGGCTAGGTTCACGGCCGAGTTTGCACCAGTTATTAAGGTGCAACAGTTAGCATGAGAGTTTCAGGATCTACATCAGACTATAGAGACAGTGGCGGAAATCACCACTAAGTTCAAGGAGAGGGCTCTTCTCGTTCCGCAGTATGTCGCGGACGAGGAAATGAAGGAGGTTCGATATCATGACATACTGAGGAGTGACATCTGGGAGTTTGTGAGCAGGTCCAGCTGCAAGATGCTGGAGGATATGATTTCTCGGGACAGGGAAAGGGAGATTGATTTGAAGCTCATCAGAAAGAGGAAGCTGGGGGAGGTGCAGGTAGCCGTAGGTACAGGCAAGAGACCCAAGAGGTCGGATGTGAGATCGAGGAATTATCAGGGCCGCAGTCGTTGTGGCAAGTGTGGCAGGACGCATGAGGGTGCGTGCAGGAGTGGTACTGGGGGTGATTCTGGCTGCTTCAAGTGCAGCCGGACTGGTCATTTCAGCAGGGATTGTACTGCTACCACTACTCAGGGTTCAAACCTGATATGTTTTCATTGCAGTCAAAGGGGCCAAAAGAAGGCCCAGTGTCCGAGTTTGCTTTCAGCAGGATAGGTGATGGCACCTGTCCCTGCAACCTTGAGGATCATGGACGGCCGTTTGGACCGAGCAGAGGCGACTGCGGTGGGGAGCAGGGCTTTCCAGTTGTCTACAGTGGAGGTGCGAGCAGCAGTGGGCGTTGCAAGTGAGTATCTTTTTATTTCATGTCTGTTTTATTGTTGATTATATGGTTATGGTACTAAAATTATGTTAAGTGAATGTATGTTATGATGTATTCTTGTTGTGTTCGGATTATATGTCATTTGCATACCATAGGTTTCGGTCGGTAGTTCATAGTAGTACCCTCTTTTCTAACCGGTTCTTAAGATGCAGTCGCAATAGCAGGTATGAGTGGGGTTTGGGAAGTGTTTTATTAGTTTTTAAGAGTGGTTCGGTATTGGTGTTGGTGGGTTGGAGCGCTAGCAGTGGTAAGTGTTGGATGTCATCAGACTGACCTCTTTTGATAGAGAAAAGGATTGGGAATCCTTTTTAAGTTGGGGAATGTAGGGCCTAGTCGAATCAAGTTGGGGCATAACTATTCCAGAAGACAGGAGCAGGAGTAAGTGCAATTTGGGATGCCTTCAGATTAGTAGTCGGTGGTTGAGACAGCATGGAGAGTGGGGTAAGACTGCGGGATAGCCGCATCATTGTTAGTAGATAGTAGAGGAGTGTGGGCGAGGGTTAATATCTCGTAGTTAGCAGAGTTTGGGCGAGGATCGTGTCTCCTAGTTAGCATGATAGAAACCATGAAAGGATAGTTCATTGAGATTTAGTATGCAGTTGGCCTGCATAGCCCTAGAGAGGTGAGACTTTGGGAGAGGCCACTCCAAGATACAGTTGGGTGAGACCCGTGGGCGAGGCCCGTATATTAGTGGTAGTATAGGTGAGACCTAGGAGCAGAGTAGCTCAGTAGAATGGTCTGGGTGAGACCCGTGGGTGAGGCCTATGCGATTATGGAAATACAGGTGGGACCTGGTAGAGACCGTAGGGTCAGGATAGGGGATCGAGGATCCCAGGACTTGTAGGGCTAGAGTGGCAGAGTAGATAGAGCAGTTGTAGATAGCCGTAGTTTCCTCGGAAATCGCTGGGAGCAACTGAAAGATTGTGCTGGGAGTAGTAACCGGTGGGAGTCCAATAACCCAGTTATCAGCGGATTAGTTGGGACCAGGGTGGTCTCCGTTCATCTGGAGGGTGGATAAAGGACAATAGAATCTTAAGACAAGGACAATGGTGATAAGAGAAGTTTGGTATGGGGCAGCTAGTTGACCGGGGAGTGTTACGCCTCTCACGACAGGTTTAAATAATCTCATAGGGAAGGGGTTTGACCCTGTTGCACAGCTCTTGTATGAGTCTAACCATTGCAGGGATGAATATTTTACTCGAAGGATTATTTGATCCATTCGCTGGGATGGGTGCTCAGCACTAAGTTATAGTAGTAAGAAGTATTCAGTGTGTACCGGTAGTAGTGACCAGTACTGGGAGTGGCTGGAGTAATGGATACCGTGAGGGGTATGTCCTTCACGGCAATAGAGGAGGTGGTTAGTTATGGAACGTTTCCTTAGGAAGGCTAGTAAACGCTCAAGGAAAAAGGCGCGGGGGAACCCCTAGGATGTCCAGCACAAGTACTTGGGGAGTACCGGAAGGATTTTCGGGTGAGTAAGTTGTGTTCTCAGGATTAAAGTGCACTCGTGGTTATTATTTACAAGGACTAGTTTTGGCCGGAATGACCGAAAGAAAGCCATTGGAGGTAGTCCTCCGAGGATTGGATTGTCACACCCCCAAACCAAGGATGGCGGAAACGTCCGGGGTGGCGGACTTCATGTACAGTATCACAACAACGTGTATAATATTGCTCAAAGTAAATACAACCATCATAAATATAATTGAAAAAGTTACACCAAAGTATATGTTTGCATGTTTCAAAATCAATTACATTATGATGACAAAATAGATTGTTTGACGATTTAACGTCCCATCCTCAAAGCGCTGATGTTTTCCTGTTTCACTGATTTCCTGAGAATACAAGTAGTTTTGAAAAAGTGTCAACAATTAAGTTGGTGAGTTCATAAGAGTTTTGCTTTAGGAAGAAACCGTTTCCCTTGTAAAAGCGATAGAGTTTGATTTTCAGAAAATCCAATATTTTCCTCATTATGTATGAAATGAATGCTTCTATGTTATGCGATAATAAATCCTAGAAAGACCCATAGATTCCTTCTATAATCACTCAGCGTATATAAATTATATAAAAATTAAGATAAATAAACCATTGAATATAATGGGTCTGCCCCAGGTCCACAACCAAACAAGGAACAGGAGATAAGGCGGACCCACCAATTCTAAGTCGATTGTGACTAGATTCTTATATAACTCTAGCATATACACTTAGCAATTATAGTTGAAGTCTAACAATTCTAGATGAAGTATAGTTTTAATATCATAATAACTATTTTATGTGAACTTGGTACTTTGTATCTGTACCCCTTTTCGTATAAAAACCTGGTACTTTGTATCTGTACCCATTTTTGTATAAAAACCCTGGTACTTTGTATTTGTACCCCTTTTTGTATAAAACCGGTACTTTGTATTTGTACCCCTTTTCGTATGAAAACCTGGTACTTTGTATTTGTACCCCTTTTTGTATAAAACCGGTACTTTGTATTTGTACCCCTTTTCGTATGAAAACCTGGTACTTTGTATCTGTACCCCTTTTTGTATAAAAGTGGTACTTTGTATTTGTACCCTTTTTGTATGAAAACCTGGTACTTTGTATCTGTACCCCTTTTGTATAAAATCGGTACTTTGTATTTGTACCCCTTTTCGTATGAAAATCTTTTGTAATGTAAATGATCATAAACTACACCTATTATAGTTTATCAAAATGTTTGAAAGGTACATGCAACCTAACTATACCTATTATAGTTTAGTATGTTTATTTTTGGTGTATAAGAACCCTTTTCTATGTAAGTCAAATGTATAGCACAATATAGCTATGTTTATCTTGTTTTGTTTTGTACTAATGGTAATGATGGAGGATTCTTACAAATTCAGTGAGTATTTTCTATTATATAATTATACCACTATAAGAAATACATGTAAAATATGAAGTCATCAAAGATTTAACACTTTGCTCAACATGTTACAAAGTGTGTTGAAAGTTATAAGCTGTTAACTAGTTTTTAACTTTTCTACACTGTTTTAGAAAGATCATAGAAAAATCATACGAGGTCGAAAACTGAATCCGTAAATTCTGAGAGTTCCTTAAATGTGTCTAGTTTACTCATAATTTTTATCATGATTTTTAATAACCTCCAACTTGGGTAAAAAAGTCCATAATCACAGACTGGTCCGGATTGGTGTTTGAAATGATAGGCAGTTTTGTAAAAATCACCATAAATTGTAGAAAAATCGTATGGAGATGTGCAAGTATTCATTTTAAAGCTAAGAGCTGGAGTTACTTACACCTAAAACATTTTTGAAATCAAAAATGTTTAAGTTTCCCAAAACATTCCGTGAATGGAGTCCAACTTTTCTGATGAAAGCTGTTAGAAAATTTTAGTTATGTTCTTGGTGTTTTAACTTGTATTCCCCCACTAAAAACTTGAGAAAACATGAAAATATAGGGGTATGAACTCACCTTGAGTGGTTTCAGTAGATTAGTGTTGAAGAAGATAAGTGTTCAACTCAAGAACACTTGAAGAATCACTTGAAGATTCGAAGATCTAACAAGAATGTGATGATGTTTGTGTAAGGAATCACTGATTTGAGAAAAGGGGGAGAGTAATAATCATAGAGAGAATGATTTATACTTACCAAGTGTGTGAGAAAGCTTGATAATCAGCCTTGAATCTCGAATTTGAGGGAGGAAGTTGGAGAGAAAAGGTTGTTTGGTCTTGGTGAAAATGAGGAAAATGTGTGAAGTGAGGGAAATGAAGAGATATAAGAGTGTTCTCCAACTCTTTTGGACGTGGGTGGCTGGGAAAAGAGAGGGCTAATGCCTTGAAGTGACTAGGAGTAGAGAGGAGTACAAGGATTGGTCAAATGAATGGGCATGGGGTGGTGGTTTGTGTCAAATATTATGGCAAGATCCACACTCCACCTCAAGATCTCACTTAAAAGATTTTATTCTCAAATAAATATTTTCATGAAAATATGCCCAAATTATGATTATTTAGGGTCTTATATGTTAAAATATGATTTCTGGATAAAATCCCGCGTTAAAATAATTAAAAACGGACTTAAAATAGAGAATTAGTCAAAAACTGGGTGAAAAACGTAAAATTCGAAGTCTAGGACCGGAGGTCTCGGTCATCAGCAGCATTAGAGCCGGAAGGAGCCTTGGTCGCTGAAGTGGGTCTGAAGGAAGCTTAGCCGCAGATGAAGAAAGGGGCGTTGCGGTCCGAAGTCTAGAGAACCGGAAGCGAACCTCGGATGCGGGCTGCTCCATGCGGCTGCGGTCGGAGGCTGCGGTCTTGACGACTGTGGCTCTGGGCTTCGGCTCGGTGGTTGCGGCTGGATGGTTGCGGCTAGATAGGAGCCTCGGACTCGGTTTAGGTGACCTCGGATCCAAGAAGACTTGGCCCTTATAAGGAGGCTTCGGTCCTAAAGGGTTATTTTCCAAGGTTTTTCGCTTCTTTGAGTGATTCCTTATCAAGCCAAGTATCAGGATGCCCCAATTGCTTATAAAAATTTCAAGAGAGGTTTCGGGAGAGATTTTAAAATCTTGGAGAGATTTCTCATTCAAAGAGAGATTTGGGATAGATTTCACATATGGAGAGAGATTTGGGAGAGATTCCACATTCTTGGAGAGATTTCTCATACAAAGAGAGATTTGGGAGAGATTTCACATTCTTGGAGAGGTTTCTCATACAAAGAGAGATTTGGGAGAGATTTCACATTCTTGGAGAGATTTCTCATACAAAGAGAGATTTGGGAGAGATTTCATAATCTTGGAGAGATTCTCGATAAAGAGAGATAGAGTGAAAACGATTGAGAGAGGTTTTGTGAGTGACATTTGTGACATTTGTAAGCCCCATTAAGCCATGTTTAAGGATCTTACACACTCCCAATGAGTATGCAACATTGTTTTATTGGTTTGGTTCGTTACTTACCATAGTTTTTGGTTAAGGAAATCTAGATGTACGAACTTTTCAATTTATGATCTCTCATTAGAATAGCGAGTTGTTTAGTAATTACATAATGTAAACCCCAGTATAAAAGGGTTAACTGAGGTGACCAGTCTGACTTGTTGACTTTATTTGACTTTGACTTGACCAGAATTTGACGGTTGTCACATGGATTGTGTGACATCCCCAAAATCTCGACCTGAAAAGACCGATTTCATTTATGCTTTTTAAAATAATTTCAGAGTAAATCCTTTAGATTTAAAAGAGTTGCGGAATTTGTTCCCAAAACAAAATATGATAAAATAATATTTATCAAAGCATTTCATCAAGAGATGAATTTTCATTATATAATCAAAACTCGGGATGTCATGTTCCGATACAGACCATAAAGCATAAACGATAACATTACAAGTCATTCAACAAATATATACATATACAGACTTGTACACAAAACAACTCGATGATTCATCCATCTTATGCCCTTGCGCCACTTCCTGTAATACAAATAAAACTGAGTGGTTCAGGCTTGAGAGCCTGGTGAGCATATAGGGTTTTCAACCCACAATAAATAAATTATATTTAATTTCACCAACCAACAATAACCCGATTACCCATTCCCGTTATCCTCACTTTACGTCCCTAAAACAACATCTATCTTAAGGGACCTAATCTAGGATTTTCATCGGAACGGACATTATTGCTAAGGGGTTTCCTCAACAATAGATATCCTAAAGGCAACCATGATGGGGATAGAGTACACCGGTGAACACATCGTTCACAACACCTACAGGTTATGAACCTACTAGCGTTCCACAAGATTGTCTAGAAAGAGTCTGTGGTCGTTATCCATACTCCGCTGAATAACTAGATCAACAATAACAACATCGAGGCCTCTCATCTATTTATCACACATCAAGTATCTACCCATGTTCTACCCAACATATTAGTAGATAAAAATATATATTTTTATACATAGTTTAAAACCTGTATAGCATTCTCATTCAATACATTTTCCACATAACAGATGAGGCTCACCCACATAACACATATTTCATAGAGAATAAATCGGATCTATGAGATAGAAGAAAGTGAATATACATTCACACATATAATCAACAAAATATACACATAACACGTATTTCGTACCAAATACTTCATAATTATGTGTTAGAAGAAAGTAACTACACACTCATTTGATCAGAAGATGATCGGACGGCACTACGACTTGCAGAAGTAGTATTCTTCAGTAGATCTAGAAGATCTTCACAAAAACCGGGCTTCTCGCGAGTAGAGCTTCGGCTCGGGAATTGCACTTCTCGGGATCTTCGGGGCTTCGGAATTTGCTTCGGGGCTCGAGATTGATACTGGGGCTTCGGGATACTTTTGGCATGCAAAACGAGGCAAAATAGGAGAAAAAGAAGAGAATTTGGCAAATGGAGTCGGCTTCCCTCGCAACCCTTTTTATAGAGGCTGAGCCTCGCACGTACGCTGGGCGTAATGCCCTTACGCGGGGTGTACTCCTCGGATCGTCACTGCATGCGTCATCGGTGCACTCGAGTCCGAGGCGGTGCATGCATCGGGGTACGCTGGGCGTACTCAACTACCTTGGGTGTAGTTCGGATCAGATCGATGAATCCCCCCCCCCCCCTTCCTTCGGATAATATTGGAATTTAATAATTAAATTTTAATTTTAATTATTTAATAAACTTCGAAAATTCATATCTTCTTCATACGAACTCCGTTTTCGACGTTCTTTATATCCACGCGTAGGTGAGACTACACTCTACAACTTTCGTTTAGACTCCGTCGGCTAATTTTGATTTATTTTTATTATTTATTTTTAGTAGGCCGGGACAAGAAAACTCCGTTATAAATTCATAACTTCTTCATCCGACGTCCGTTTTCGTCTATCTTTTTATCGATTTACTACTATTAACGAGATCTTCGATTCTCGTTTAGATTGTTTCAACCAACAATCACTCGATCTCGAATCGAGTATTCGAGCTGCATACTGCTAAGTCGAAACTTAGAAAAATCATAACTTCCTCATACGATGTCAGATTTGGGCGTTCTTTTTATGCACGCTCTTAGTTTAACAAACTCTACGACTTTCGTTTAGATCACTAAGGCTAAATATCGCTCTAACGTAAATTTCACTTTTTACGTCATTCAATGTTGTCAGTTCTGTCACGAAACTTCGACAGGTCATAACTTCTTCGTTATAACTTAGATTTTGGCATTCTTTATATATTCGGAAACCTCATTTCAACTACTACAACATTATACATAGATATCAGCTTTATCTAACATTTTATTTTTATTCTCAATTACATTAAGACACACAATTAAGCACAAAACACATAATACTCAAATAATACACTTTTATTATTTCAAAACGGGTTACAAAGGTTAACCTAGACTATTATATCAACATAAATGACAAGCCCAGAAACATAGGCGTTACAGATTGAGCAGGTGAAGCGAGTATCGGGTAGGAAGGTTGTGAGCAGACTGCAGGATAGTTGGCCATAGCGGACTTCGAGGACGAAGTCTAGATTAAGTGGGGGAGAGTTGTAACGCCTTGTTCTAAATTATTCATTTATGGAATTTCAGAGGCCAAGGCTAGGGGCGTGTTGGTCCTTTATGAGTCTTAGAGCGGTTATTTTAGAAAGTTTCGGGTCGGGGTGTGTTACCAAATGTGTGGGGCTTCTCGCCACCTTTCCGTGGATATAAAGTTCATAGGAAACGGATCTATAATGAAGGATTATGACACTTTGAAGATATTGGCAACAATGGCCCTTATGGAGAAAAGTTCGCATGGAAGGCCATGCATTCAATTTGGAAGGTGCGTGGGTTACCCAGCGTAAGCTGGGTTATGACCAACAAAATGGAGCAAGTGATCGCGTGTGCAGGGAGGTGTACGCTCAGAGTCATCAAACCCTATTTTTAGGGTGTGCCACTATATAAGGAACATCATGGATCCAACCCTAGCCCCCTTATTAGCCTCCCAACCTCATAGAAACCCTAGAACGCCCCAACCTTTCATTTTGAGAGATCTTGACCTTGGAAAGCTCATCTTTGTGGTTTTAAGCTTGGAAGAGAAAAGAAAAGATTGGCAAGGAGGAACCTTGGAAGCTGGAGCTCATAGATCTGAGATAGCATCATCTTTTGGAACTCTTTGGAGGTATAAAGCTCACAGCTTTAGTTAAGGGTGCTTAGATCTAGTGTGGTTTAGTATGGATTAGTTTTGGTCCAAAGGTGGAAGCTTTATAGCTTAAATCTGATTTCCATGCCAAAGGTTGCCACCCTTGGTGCTAAATGACTCCCTAGAACAGAAAGTTGATACCTTGATGGTCTTAATGGAGCCATACAAGAGATGGACCATTTTCATGGAAGTAGGTTGTCATATTTTGGAGTTTGGGTTTATTTGAGGAGTTACGAGCCATCACTAAGCAACTTTATGAATTAAGACATGGAATAAGACTTGGATATGAGTTTGTAGCCTCTGAATCGGAGTATTAAGCACTTAATAAAATATTGGCTTAACAGGGCTGTACGCTGGGTGTACAAGGAGGTACGCACGGTGTACAAGCCATCAACCAATACGCTGAGCATAACTAGGAGTACGCCCCACGTAATCTGCCAGTTTGGGTTTTGAGTAATTGGGCCTCGGTGTGGGCTGTGTTTTGGACCTTGGGTCTTTGGGCCTTGGTGGGCCATCAGGAGTCAGCGGATATGGACCAAGTATATGGGTTAGGCTTAGGGTAATGCCTAATAAAGATATTTGGCCCAATATAGCAAATTGGGCCATTAATGGGACACCAGTGGGTTTGGGAAGCTTAGCTAGTGTTGGGCCTTTTATATTATGCTTTGGGCCTTAGTTATGGACCAAATTGGGATAGGGGTAAAATTGTCATTTTACCCTGAGAAGGACTATTGAATTGGGCTAAGTGATTATTTTGATCTTGGTAGCTCGAAGATCCGAAGGAGCAGCAGTACGAGTATTGGCAGATAATAGCGTGAGGGATATCAGCAAAGTTTCAGCAGTACGGGGTGAGTTTCCCTTTGTGTGAATGGGTCTATGGCCACAATGCCGGCCCATGTAGTTTATGAGTGGGAAGACCCGGGGGTTAGCCCTAGGCACTGTATGCTAGAGTGTGATTCCAGATCAAGGTCCGATATCGTGCAGGCACTTAAGGAATGTTTGCATGATAGTTTATACTTGTTGTCTTTGTGATACTTGTATGTGCCTGGTAGGGAGGTGAGTGTGGGCGAGGTCCTGTATCTCACCTTTAGCAGAGTATGAATGGGGTTTTGTATCTCCTTAGTAGTAGAGCAGGGGCGAGGCTCGAGATAGGAGAGAGGTGAGTATGGGCAGGGGCCCGTATCTTAATAACAGTAGGAGCATGGACGGGGTTCCATGACTCATTAGTGGTAGGCCAGGGGCGAGGCCCTAGTTAGGCGAGGCCTTAGATCAGGAATACTGTAGAGTGTGATAGGTGCTTGTTGTGTGTTATGTTATATGCTGGATGTGTCTAGTGGGCGAGGCCCAAAGACAGGCGATGCCTAAGAGAAACAAATATGTATACTGAACGGGGCTCGATGCCGAAGTTAGTCCGATGCCGGTCAATTCCCGATGCAGCGGGCGAGGGCCCAGTATGTGGTTGTAAGTGGTATTTGGCAGGTTGGGGAACTCACTAATTTTCGTGCTTACGGTTTTCAGTTTTGGTTTCAGGTACTTCTGGTAGCGGAGGGAAGAGCTCGGGATGATCGCATGGCACACACACACCATAGAGTTTCAGCCTGGGATGTTTACTCTGATAAAATAAAATAATATTTTAGACATGATAATCTGATGTGATATGTTTTGAATGAATGATTGACACTTGTGGTTTATTTATTAAATAAAAAACGAAATTTTTGGTCATGATTTTTGGTTCGTTATATATATATATATATATATATATATATATATATATATATATATATATATATATATATATATATGTGTGTGTGTGTGTGTGTGTGTGTGTGTGTGTTCAATTGAAAAAAACGTTGAGAATTGGGGGCTCATTCTCAGTCAATCATATATTTTTGCCACAAAATGTTTCGTCGTACCGACACGATTGGAGAGGGATAATATTCATATTTGACTATAAATGTAAGTATATACATATATGAATCCACCACCCACCATCCTCTGTCACCACTTCTACTATCTCTATACCACCACCTCCGCCACCAACGCTCATAGTTTCTTATTCATCCAAAATACTTTTGTTGCGTTATAACAAACAAAAGGGCATAAAGCTAGTGCAAAAAATAAAACCATACACACATATACATAATATAGGTATTGGTATTTAGATAAATAGGGGGTTATGCCCAGTAGTTGTAACACCCCAATTTTTTTCATACTTTTTCAAAATTATCGTTATAAAATCTTTTCGGGTATTAAACAACATTTTACAAAAAACCGGTCCCACAAAAACATTTAAATATTAAAACATTGGATGTTACAATTAAGTATCAATACATAAATAATAAGGAAATATGAATTACATCAATACCATTAAAAATAAACTTGACAAAATCCACTCAATTCTCTATCTCTTAACTTGTAACTTCCATCTATCACATTTTCTCCTTAAGTAAAACCTGGGATAAATGACATTATAAAGAGATACGTAAGACAATAATGTCTTGCATATTATGTGGGTTTGTGACCCAAAATGTCACACCCCCAAACCAGAATGGCGGAAACATTCGGGGGTGGATGACTTCACGTAGTATCACAACCATTGAATATTGTAAAGAAAGTAACACAACCATCACATATATAATGAAAACGTATGTTGTTGCGTTATACATATTAGCAAAAGAATATTACAATGAGATGATAAATGTTTAATAATAAAACATCCTTAGTGTTCCCTTCTCCAAAAGCTGGTGGTTACCTGTATTACTGATTCCCTGAGAAATACAAGTGGTTTCGAAAAAGTGTCAACAATTCAGTTGGTGAGTTCATAAGTGTTTTGCATTGAAAAGTATGTCCTTTTTGATAGTAAATCGATGAACGAGGTTTTCAGAAAATCCAATATTTTCTATAAATGATTTGAACAGTTTCCTGTGTTGGAGTGCGTTTGTGTTTTCCATACTTGAATAATAGTGATACAATTTTAACGATAAAATGGAAAACTGAAATGCATATATGAATCTCGTAAATCAAACTTGTTTTTATACTTTTATGTGAGTTTTATAACCATACTATTGACACTGACGGCCTGTAACAACATTCTTCAGGTGTTGTAGTGTTATGACATTTGTCACCCTAGACCTGCCGGTCTAACTATAGCTAATAGTTTAGGTGCGGGGTTGTCAATCCCGTATAGATCTATACACAAGTATCACGCTCTCTCTCCAAGAGATTATGGTATATAATACAGGACTTGAAATGCATACATACGAGTACATTGAAGTTTAAATGTCTCACATTACTTGGTATAAACAGATTTACGATAATAAAGACCTTACTTCTTTTGAAAGCATTTCATTTGTCGAGATGTATATATGTAAAATGTATGAATCACTTGAATACTAGACTCATTATAATTTCTCAAAAGTATGTTCCCATTTGGTAATAACAACTTGGTGATATAATAGCCCTTTAAACATAAAGTTATTTTTGTATCAAAACCCTATAAGAACGATATTATAAAAATGATACTTTGATTTGTAATGTACTTGTATTCCCCCCCTAAAACGTGAAAAGAATTGAAAAGTAGGGGTATGAACTCACTCGTTAAGTTTGAAGAGAGAGGCTAGGGTTGAGCAGAACTTCGACCGCGGATGGTTGCGTCGTCGGGCTCTTCGGGGATCTCTGCAGCGTAAATCTTTCGTCGGGGGCTCGAGTGTGGAAACCAAGGTCGTCGGGACAGCTTCTTGTGCTTGGAAGGGTGTGAGAGTATCTGGAGATTTGTGAATGTGTGCTTAAACTCGCAGCTGATGCCATCTATTTATAGTGCTGGAAGAGTGAGTACGCGGGGCGTAATTTTGGAGTACGCTGGGCGTACTCACGTACGCGGCGCGTACGTCGTTACGCTGGGCGTAATATGACGTCATGGATTACGACTCCTGGCTAGCTAAACGTAGCTTGGGCGGGCCGATGGGACTCGACTCTGGGTCTAGTACGCGGGGCGTACTCCCAGAGAACGCGGGGCGTAACCCGACCTGTCCTCTTCTAAATTCCGTAACTTTCGCGTACGAGCTCCGTTTTTCGTGTTCTTTATATCCACGCGTAGGTGAGATTATGTTCTACAACTTTCATTTAGACTCCGTCGGCTAGTTTTGACTTTATTTTTAATGATATATTTTTAATAGACCGGGCCTTCTAAAGTTCGTTAAAAATTCATGGTTTCTTTATTCGACGTCGGTTTTCGTTTGTCTTTTTATTGTTTTATTACCACTGAGGAGATCTTCAACTTCCGTTTAGGTGGCGATACCTAAATAACACTCGATCTTCAATCCGAGTTTTTAGCCCTCTACTACTGTTACGAAACTTTAAAAATCCGTAACTTCTTCATACGAGGTCCAATTTGGGCGATCTTTTTATGCACGCTCACCTTTCAACGAGATCTACGACTCTTGTTTAGATACTTAAGGCTAAAATGTATTTTATTGAGATTTTTCTTTTTATGTCAAATAATGTTTTAACGTCGTGTCGTAAATATATGAGTGGTTATAATTTCTTCAATATATCCCGGTTTTGAGCGTTCTTTATGTTTTTGGAAACCTTGGCATGATATCTAATATTTGATGCATCCCAACTTAGATACTTGAACACTTTATTTTCGAGGTTAATTTCGTTGTTTTTAGCTTTCGAGTGTTTACAATGCTTTTGGAAAATATAGGGTTGTCACATCATCCCCCTGTTAAGGGAATTTCGTCCCGAAATTTAATCTAACATAGTGTTTACAATTTTAGGAAAAAGATGCGGGTACTTTTGTTTCATCTGATCCTCGTGTTCCCAGGTGTATTTAGGTCCTCGCTTGGCGTTCCAGCGGACCTTTACAATGGGTATTCGGCTTTGTTTAGTCCTTTTGATTTCCCGATTCATGATCTCTACTGGTTCCTCCACAAACTGGAGGTTTTCATTTATTGCAATTTCGTCTAGAGGGACGACAAGGGTCTCGTCGGATAAGCACTTCTTTAGATTTGATACGTGAAAGGTAGGGTGTACGTTGTGGAGCTCCTGAGGTAGTCTAAGTTTGTAAGCCACTGGACCGATCCTGGCAAGGATCTCGAATGGTCCGATGTATCTAGGGTTCAGTTTTCCATGTTTTCCGAAGCGTATTAAACCTTTCCAAGGTGAGACTTTGAGTAGGACATGGTCTCCAACTTGGAATTCCAAGGGTTTGCGTCTCTTATCAGCATAACTCTTTTGTCTATCCCTTGATGCTTTTAGACGTTCTCGGATTTGAACAATCTTCTCCGTAGTCTCCCTTATGATTTCTGGCCCAGTGAGCGTGTTGTCAGTTGCTTGCGCTTTTGCTAGTTGTGTGTCCCCCACTTTGGCCCAGCACAAAGGTGACCTGCATTTGCGGCCATAGAGGGCTTCGAACGGGGCAGCTTTGATACTGGTGTGGTAGCTATTGTTGTACGAGAACTCGACCAATGGTAGATGTGTGTCCCATGCTTTTCCAAAATCGATTACGCAAGCTCTCAGCATGTCTTCTAGGGTTTGTATAGTTCTCTCGCTCTGGCCGTCGGTTTGTGGGTGATAAGCGGTACTCATGTCTAGTCTTGTCCCCAAAGCTTTTTGTAGCGACTGCCAGAACCTTGAGGTGAATCTACTATCTTGGTCCGAGATAATGGATATGGGCACACCATGCAGTCGTACAATTTCTCTGAGGTATGTCCTTGTTAACTTTTCCAATTTATCCGTCTCTTTGATTGGTAGGAAATACGCTGACTTAGTTAACCTGTCGACAACTACCCAAATGGTGTCGAGTCCGCTTGCTGTTTTGGGTAATTTTGTTATGAAATCCATGGTTATCCGCTCCCACTTCCATTCGGGTATTTCTGGTTGTTGTAATAAACCCGAAGGCTTCTGGTATTCCACCTTGACTTTGGCACATGTCAGGCATTTGCTCACGTAGGTAGCAATATCGGCTTTCATGTTCTGCCACCAGTATAACTTCTTGAGGTCTAGATACATCTTATCGGAGCCGGGATGTATGGAGTATCGTGTTTTATGGGCTTCGTCCATAACGATTTCTCTGAATCCACCAAACTTCGGTATCCAAATTCGATCCATGAAATAACGAATCCCGTTGCTCTTAGTCTCAAGGTTTTTATCCATTCCCCTTAGGGCTTCTCCTGTCACATTTTCGGATTTCAAGGCTTCTATTTGGGCTTCCTTGATTTGTGTGAACAGGTGTGATTGGATCGTCATAGTTAGGGACTTCACTCGGCGACCTGAGTACTCCTTCCAACTGAGTGCATCAACCACTACATTAGCCTTTCCAGGGTGATATCGAATTTCGCACTCGTAATCACTTAGTAGTTCTACCCATCGTCTTTGTCTCATGTTGAGTTCCTTCTGATTGAGGATATGTTGGAGGCTTTTATGATCAGTGAAGATGGTACATTTTGTGCTGTAGAGATAGTGTCTCCATATCTTCAGAGCGAAGACGACTGCTCCTAGCTCAAGATCATGCATTGTGTAGTTTACTTCATGCGTCTTTAGTTGCCTTGAGGCGTAGGTGATGACCTTCCCTCTTTGCATTAAGACACACCCAAGTCCTTGGTTTGATGCATCACAATAGACCACGAAGTCCTCCGTTCCCTCTGGCAAGGTTAGGATGGGCGCACTACATAAGGCTCGCTTTAGTGTCTGAAATGCACTGTCTTGTTTTTCTCCCCAGTCGAAGGTCACATTTTTCTGGGTTAGGGTGGTAAGTGGCTTGGCAATCTTTGAAAAGTTCGGTATGAATCTTCGGTAATACCCGGCGAGTCCCAAAAATTGCCGGATTTCTGTAGGGGTTCTTGGAGTAGTCCAACTATCTATTGCCTTTATCTTGGAGGGGTCCACGTGTATTCCTTCTTTGCTTACAACATGTCCTAGGAAATCCACTTCCCGAATCCAAAATTCACATTTGGAAAATTTTGCGTAAAGTTTCTCTGCCCTTAGTGTTTCCAGTACTTGGCTGAGATGTTTGCTGTGTTCTTCCTGGCTTCTTGAATAGATGAGTATATCATCTATGAATACGATAACGAATTTATCCAGGAAGGGACGACATACTCGGTTCATCAAATCCATGAACACTGCTGGAGCATTCGTCAATCCGAAGGGCATTACTACAAATTCGTAGTGACCATAACGTGTTCGGAAAGCCGTTTTGGGGATGTCTCCCTCCAGCACTCGCAGTTGGTGATAACCAGATCTTAGATCGATCTTTGAGAAGTAGCTTGCTCCCTGTAGTTGGTCGAATAGATCGTCTATGCGCGGTAAGGGATATCGGTTCTTGATCGTCAGTTTGTTTAATTCTCGATAATCGATGCACATGCGAAAGGATCCGTCCTTCTTTTTCACGAACAGGACTGGCGCTCCCCATGGTGAGAAGCTCGGTCTGATGAATCCCTTGCTCAGCAGCTCGTTTAATTGACTGGATAGTTCCTGCATCTCGGTTGGGGCTAAACGGTAAGGTGACTTTGCTACAGGGGTAGCTCCGGGGATTAAGTCGATTCTGAATTCGATTTGACGTTCCAGTGGGATTCCTGGAAGATCTTCTGGGAAAATATCCGGGAAGTTGCAGACTTCCGGAATATCTTTAATGTTTTTCGATTCTCGTTTCTTGTCTACTACGTGGGCTAGAAAGGCATGATATTCCTTACGAAGATACTTTTGTGCTTTAATACAGGAAATGATTTGTAAACTTGAACTAGGTTTGTCGCCATAAATGACAAGAGTTTCGCCGTTTGGCAGATTTAAGCGAACAACCCTTTCGTGGCAAAGGATATCGGCATGGTGAAGGCTCAACCAGTCCATACCGATGATGACATCGAAACTTCTTATGGAAATGGGCATAAGATCGACTTGAAACAAACGCTCGTT
Source organism: Lactuca sativa (assembly GCF_002870075.4). Classification (NCBI taxonomy): domain Eukaryota; kingdom Viridiplantae; phylum Streptophyta; class Magnoliopsida; order Asterales; family Asteraceae; genus Lactuca; species Lactuca sativa. The sequence continues at coordinate 68,954,373 of NC_056625.2, read as the reverse complement.
TAAATTTAGTGTGCACCCTACGTACAAATCGTTTGCGTGTTCTGTTTTACTGTTTGCCATTTCTACAGTGAATATTTTATTGAGTGGTTGGGGTCTTTGATTAAGTAGGTGTTTGAATTTATGACTCACAAAACTTCTCTCCGCACCGCAGTCAAAAAGTATGCATGCATAAGTGTTGTTGAGTAGGAACGTACCCGTAACCACCGTCGGGTCTGCTATTGCTTCATTTTGTCCTACTGCCAACACTCTCCCCACACCGCCAATATTCCTTTCCTTGGGACAATCCCTCCTGAAGTGTCCAGTCTCTCCGCACCCATAACACACCCGGCTTACTCCAGTGCCAGAAACTTGAGTGATTGGTCGTGCCGGTGCTTTACAGAAATGGGCTGTGTGCCCTTTCCTGTCACAGTTCTTGCAGTGCATCTCGTGACAAATACCACGGTGATGGTAGTTGCACTTGCTGCACTTGGGCAGATTCCCCGCATATGGTTTTGTTGGTGCAGAGGTAGCAGGAGTTATGGTGGGGGTAGTAGCAGCATGAACCGCAACCATTTGCTTCTTTGAAGGTTCTTGCGAAGTTTGCCCCTTCCTTTTGTTCCAAAATTTCTTCTTGTTGTTGCTGTTGGCATTGATTTCATTGTTGCTGTTCCCTTTGGTTGGTTCAGCCATAATCGCCGCGACTCCTTGACAGACACCATGATCAACAAGAGATTGCGCTAGTTCCTTGGCGCTGGCGAAAGTCAAGGGTTTGGAGGCTAATACACTTCCTCGAAGTTGGGGTGATAGTCCCTAGATGTATCTCTCGACCTTTTGGCTCTCCAGGGTTAACATTCCTGGGCAAAGTGTTATTAAGTCACTGAACCTGTTGGTGTAACCTGCTATGTCCGAACCTACCATCGAAAGGTTCCACAGTTCCTGTTCAAGTTTCTGAATCTTGCCTCTTGGGCAGTATTCTCGAAGGAGCATTCTTTTCAGGTTTTCCCAACCCATGGAGTTTGCCACCACCAGGGTTAGTGTCTGGACGTGGCCGTTCCACCATGTCAGGGCGCGTTCAGAGAAAGTAAAAGCGGCGAACTTTACTTTGCTTTCTTCAGGACATGCACAGATTTCGAATACAGCTTCCGTTTTCTCTATCCATTGAGATAGAGCCAATACTCCCCCAGTCCCGTAAAAGGGAATAGGTTTTCCGTTAGTGAAGTCTTTGTAAGTGCATACCCCTGAACGGCTTTGACCTTGGCCATTTGTAAAACTGTTTGTTCCTCCCCTCGATCCGTTGTTGCTCATTTGTGCCATTGCTGCAGTTACAGCAGTCTGGAACATAACGGTGTCCATAATTGGAGGAGGTGGTGGAGGTGGTGTTGAAGTTGAGTTTCTGCGTGTTGATCTACGAGGAGGCATGTTCTGGTAGAAAAAGAAAATAAGAATGAATACTATGAGTTTCTAATGTTTTGACAATCGTGTGTTTAGTTGTATCTTGTAATTTATTTTGACTTTAGTTTATGGTTTCAAGGTAGGCATAGAAATTTAAAACTCGTAATTTTTGAGAGGTATAAAATAAGAAATACTTCATATTCATACATATAGGTCACAGCTGAAGTGTGTTACATTACATGTTTTGTTTGGAAAATTTGACCCTCCTAGGGGTCTCCGAAGACACAAAAGGGAAATAAGGAAAAACTTTTATCCGAAATCCTAATTTATAACAAAATTGTTGGGGCTCGAATAAGTCCTACTTGCGGCGTTTGGAGCTAGATTCGGCATCCGACCGTTTGACTCCCATTAGTCGCCTCTCGAGATCTGCTTGTTGTTCCTTCATTTCTCTTATTTCTGCCAGAGCCGTTATCATTTGGTTCTGAAGTGTTCCCGTGTAGATTTGGGTATTCTCATGTAGTCCTTCCAAACGGCGGATGTCAGCGGCGTTACCTTGGGTAGCAGCGTTGACCTCGCGAACTCTGGCTGCTTGCCTGTCCGTCTCGTAGTTCTGGGTAGCTATAACGTTCACAATAACAGGAAGTGCTCGATCAGCTGAGCTTCCCCCACTGACATTGTAAAAATCTCGGCACATGCCGAAAGGAGGGCGTACACCTTGTTGGCAGCTCCAGTAGTAGAGGTGACTTCCCCACATAGGAATGGGTCCCAGTTGATATGGTCTGATTATGGGAGGATGAGGGATGGGAGGGTCGTACACTTCTGGCTCGGAGTCTGTTCCGCTAGAAATCTCCTCGATCTCTTCATCGACTTCGAATTCCTCTCCGACTTCGACTTCGAATTCTTCCTCGATACCCCCTTCGGGTTCTTCCTCGACCTCTTCTTCGATTTCCTCTGGGTCTTCCTCCGGGTCTTCTTCTATCCAACCGCCGTTGCCTTGGTTTGGGTAGTAGGGATCTCCTGGTAAATGGAATCCGGCCATTTGTCTGTACTAGGATAGATATATGAGAACTTTATAAGAAAAGAAATTTCTATTTAACGACTTACTATTCTTAACTATAATTTTTATTTTACAACTATTTTTAATAATACTCCTATACTGTTTCAACTTGGCGAAACTAAAATAATTTTGTATTTGGGTAAGTTTTCGGCTTGTTGTCCACTACGACCATTCCTCGACATACGTTAGTCAAATCCAGGATAAATATAGTTGATCAGGCTATATTTATTCTCGACCTGATTACATACCCCGAGGCTCAATCGTAGTGTCGTAACTTGCCTTAATACTTTTTAGTAAAACTTGTTATGATACGAGATTAATGCATGCTTGTAAAAATGTATATCTTTAAAAGAAAGTATTTTGTTCATGAAAATGTTTCATCAGAGGGTTTTTGGTCCCCTTTGCATTTATAGTTTGTATATCGTATGTGGTTCGATATACTTAGTTCACTATAAACAATGCTCTGATACCAATCTGTCACACCCCCAAACCAGAATGGCGGAAACATTCGGGGGTGGATGACTTCACGTAGTATCACAACCATTGAATATTGTAAAGAAAGTAACACAACCATCACATATATAATGAGAACGTATGTTGTTGCGTTATACATATTAGCAAAAGAATATTACAATGAGATGATAAATGTTTAATAATAAAACATCCTTAGTGTTCCCTTCTCCAAAAGCTGGTGGTTACCTGTATTACTGATTCCCTGAGAAATACAAGTGGTTTCGAAAAAGTGTCAACAATTAAGTTGGTGAGTTCATAAGTGTTTTGCATTGAAAAGTATGTCCTTTTTGATAGTAAATCGATGAACGAGGTTTTCAGAAAATCCAATATTTTCTATAAATGATTTGAACAGTTTCCTGTGTTGGAGTGCGTTTGTGTTTTCCATACTTGAATAATAGTGATACAATTTTAACGATAAAATGGAAAACTGAAATGCATATATGAATCTCGTAAATCAAACTTGTTTTTATACTTTTATGTGAGTTTTATAACCATACTATTGACACTGACGGCCTGTAACAACATTCTTCAGGTGTTGTAGTGTTATGACATTTGTCACCCTAGACCTGCCGGTCTAACTATAGCTAATAGTTTAGGTGCGGGGTTGTCAATCCCGTACAGATCTATACACAAGTATCACGCTCTCTCTCCAAGAGATTATGGTATATAATACAGGACTTGAAATGCATACATACGAGTACGTTGAAGTTTAAATGTCTCACATTACTTGGTATAAACAGATTTACGATAATAAAGACCTTACTTCTTTTGAAAGCATTTCATTTGTCGAGATGTATATATGTAAAATGTATGAATCACTTGAATACTAGACTCATTATAATTTCTCAAAAGTATGTTCCCATTTGGTAATAACAACTTGGTGATATAATAGCCCTTTAAACATAAAGTTATTTTTGTATCAAAACCCTATAAGAACGATATTATAAAAATGATACTTTGATTTGTAATGTACTTGTATTCCCCCCCTAAAACGTGAAAAGAATTGAAAAGTAGGGGTATGAACTCACTCGTTAAGTTTGAAGAGAGAGGCTAGGGTTGAGCAGAACTTCAACCGCGGATGGTTGCGTCGTCGGGCTCTTCGGGGATCTCTGCAGCGTAAATCTTTCGTCGGGGGCTCGAGTGTGGAAACCAAGGTCGTCGGGACAGCTTCTTGTGCTTGGAAGGGTGTGAGAGTATCTGGAGATTTGTGAATGTGTGCTTAAACTCGCAGCTGATGCCATCTATTTATAGTGCTGGAAGAGTGAGTACGCGGGGCGTAATTTTGGAGTACGCTGGGCGTACTCACGTACGCGGCGCGTACGTCGTTACGCTGGGCGTAATATGGCGTCATGGCTTACGACTCCTGGCTAGCTAAACATAGCTTGGGCGGGCCGAAGGGACTCGACTCTGGGTCTAGTACGCGGGGCGTACTCCCAGAGAACGCGGGGCGTAACCCGGCCTGTCCTCTTCTAAATTCCGTAACTTTCGCGTACGAGCTCCGTTTTTCGTGTTCTTTATATCCACGCGTAGGTGAGATTATGTTCTACAACTTTCATTTAGACTCCGTCGGCTAGTTTTGACTTTATTTTTAATGATATATTTTTAATAGACTGGGCCTTCTAAAGTTCGTTAAAAATTCATAGTTTCTTTATTCGACGTCGGTTTTCGTTTGTCTTTTTATTGTTTTATTACCATTGAGGAGATCTTCAACTTCCGTTTAGGTGGCGATAGCTAAATAACACTCGATATTCAATCCGAGTTTTTAGCCCTCTACTACTGTTACGAAACTTTGAAAATCCATAACTTCTTCATACGAGGTCCAATTTGGGCGATCTTTTTATGCACGCTCACCTTTCAACGAGATCTACGACTCTTGTTTAGATACTTAAGGCTAAAATGTATTTTATTGAGATTTTTCTTTTTATGTCAAATAATGTTTTAACGTCGTGTCGTAAATATATGAGCGGTTATAATTTCTTCAATATAACCCGGTTTTGAGCATTCTTTATGTTTTTGGAAACCTTGGCATGATATCTAATATTTGATGCATCCCAACTTAGATACTTGAACACTTTATTTTCGAGGTTAATTTCGTTGTTTTTAGCTTTCGAGTGTTTACAATGCTTTTGGAAAATATAGGGTTGTCACACAAAACATTTATCATATTTTAATAAAAAAAACATTCCACCTTTGCAAAACATATTTCAAAAAGACATTTTCCACATTCCATTCTATATACATTTCATTAGTCATAACATAATTCAAAAGACATTTCTTTTCACATTCCATACCTTTTTTTTCATTAGGGGCTAACACCGGTGTTGAACCGTTGACATTTTTATACTTACGGCCTAGTGATATGCCTAAGTCTATACCAAGGTGGAAAGAACAAAATCAGTCCACCAATGTATCATTTCTTTTAGGACATCTATCTCGTGAATGGGAGGCATCACCCCGATAGATTGCTTTATATCTTGTTATGGGGACATCATGGCTCAATCAACATATATTGTTTTCAATACTTTACATTTCTCGTTATTACTTTCCATGATTTACACATTCATACGTTAGTATCCAAATACTTATTTCAAAAGTAAAACATTTATATTTCAAACACATTATCAAAACATTCGTTTTGCTTTCAAAAACATTTTTGCCTTCAACGCATTCTTTCAAAACATTTTTTCCAAGAGCATTTAACACTTTCATTTCAAAATGCTTCATATATCAAAACATTAGTATTTCATTATAATAAAAATCATTTTTCCATGTATCCCAAAGTGGGAAAATGCCAACACGTACTCACCTCAACCACGAGAATGTTAGTTAGTCATCTTCTAGTTTCTTTCCTTAGAGCATCACTCCCAGTCACCCCCAACATAACATGTAGGTGATAGTAAATAAAAATGACCAAAATACCCCTCATAGGTTCCAGTTGGATTTATCGTCATCAAACAACATCTAGGTCATTGAATCCATTCCATAATGAATTATAGGTACAAAATCCCCAAATTGGACTTCTAGGGTTCATGGATATTTTTACCCAAATCATCAAATCCATCATACAAACACTTAATTATTCAATAATCGAATCTAAATTTACAACTATTGGCTATAGTATAACCCATCATTGTACAAAGTACAACCCAAACATGAGGTTAAGTTTTAATCACTCGTTTCCACCAATTGTGGTAGATTGAAATCATTGAAGGATGAATTGACAACACAATGGTGATCTAAAATGTACTTTAACCATCTAAATCTCATTCATACCATTAGATAGATAATTTGAACATTAATGGAGCTTAAAGCTCAAAACCTTAACCAATTCTCCATCAAACCGATTACAATTTGGTTCAATGAAGAAGAGGAGTTCAAATACCAAATAATTCATGAATTTAACATCAAATCACCATAATGAGCATCATCGTCAGATTTTGGGCTTCATCCCAAACCCTAGGTTTGAATTTAACATAAGAAACACTTAAATTATACCTCTCAAGCTTGATGTTGCTTCATATCTTCAATTCATATCTTGATTCCTCAACAACCACTCTAAATCTTCCTTTGCCTCATAGAAATATTCATTTCCCTCTCATTTTCTCTCAATCACGTTTTCCTAAGCAACTAGAAGAGAAGATCCATTAACTAGCTTTGAACTTTCCTAACTTTCCACTTTTGGTCCCTCCTAGAAAAAGCTCTTTCAAAATAACTTCAAACTAACTTAGAAGCTACAATTAAGTTCCAAAATGGTCCCTCTCCATTCTAATATCCACAACCTTAGTCCAAGTTATTAAATTAGTCAAACCTAAGTTTCACTTGATTATCGCAAATGTCCCTTTAACTTAAGATGTTATAATTTTCACTTCTAACCTTCAAAATTTCATATCAACTAATTATATGTTTATCCTTTGATTCTTTAACTATACAAATCATCTTTCTTTTATTCACTTTATTAATTTAAGAACCCAATTCTAAACTAACATTTTAAAGTCTCTGCCTATATATATATATATATATATATATATATATATATATATATATATATATATATATATATATATATATATATATATATATATATATATCACTACTAGAAAAACAGCCTTTTACGACGCTCATTGCGTGTCGTAAAAGGCTCAGACGACGCACACATGCGCGTCAAGGAAGGCCCTGTCATAAAGAGAGACGACGCACTTTTGCGCGTCGTCTATAGACGGCGCTCATTTACGACGCGTAATTACGACGATCGTTTACGACACACAGTACGTATCAAGGAAGGCCTTGTCATAAAGGAAGACGACACGCATTCGCGTGTCGCAACCTTACGACGCGCGTGTTAATAACACACAATGCATATCAAGAAAGCCCCTGTCAAGAAAGGTCATGTCATAAATGAAGACGACACACATTTTTGCGTATCATAATTTTAAATGTTTAAAAAAATATTATTAATAGATTTACTTATTTTCAAATTAAATTTGTATTTAATGTTTCAAAATAGAAAATAAAATATCATATACAAAAAATAGAATCCATTGCATAAATTTAATGTCATACAAATAATCGTTCCATGGAAAGATAAAACAAATCAATAGAAGTTGTAACAAAAATTTACAAACGAATTAGATACAAAAAATACAATCCACTGCCCCTTTACTTATTCATGATCAACCTGCAAGTAGCTAACTAATCTGTACATATTCACCCTTGTTTCTAATCATTTTCTTAAATACTTTACAAACATAATTCATCCATAGTACCTAACTATAGTTGCAACCCTGTTTCTTCTTCTTTTGAACTCATCTCTTGCAACCGTTGCTCTAAGCCTAGTCTGAATATATACAACAGCTCCTTCTCAATTATGTGAAAAATACAATCGGAGAGTGGCCTACCTTCATAATAGCAACAACTAACGAAGCAGGAATGAAAGAGAAGGCAATACTCACAACAAACTTCGATAAATAAATTGTATAAAGAGAAAAATTAATGAAAATGTAATATATCATTGTATTGAATGGTAGAATGGAATTTGGGAAGGAATGGAATGGAATGGTTCATTCCATTCCATCCAACGAAACAAAACCTAAGCATAAACACAAGGAATCATACCTCTGCAAGTTTGTGCCCACTCTTTACAAGTTTCCACCTTTCCTTATCCAAACATAGCACTTTAATATCTCCATCATCATATAACAAAATTAGTTAAAAAAACAGGGTCAACAGGAAAAACAAGTCAAAAGTTGACAAAGTGTATTCAAATGAATACAACCTCCTAAATAGTTATTATTAATAAAATTAGATAGCTATTTTGATCATATGTAGTCATGTCTAAGTTTCAAAATTTTTAAGAGGGAGTAGTGGATTGCACCTGAAGTAGATTGCAGATTTGCAGTGGTAGCGGGATTTCTCCGGGTTGGCTTCAACGGTGGTCTTCTGGTGGTGGCTGGTGGTCACTGAAAAACAACACATCAGTAAAAAAAACCAAATCAAAGCATCCTTACCTGTTCTGTGGGAAGTGGCCACCGGATTTTGGGGGTGTTCAACGGTGGCCACCGCAAGAATGTCAACCAGAAATTAGCCACCACAAAAATATTAATTTATCCAATAATATTAAAATCTTAATTAATCAGGTTTTTATGATATAATCCTGGAAAGAAGAGAAATTTTATGATATTCTTGCCTTAAATGCACTTAGTAATTTTATGATATTCTTGCCTTAAATGCCTGGAATCTGACTGCACGGATTCTTTAAACTCCTGGAACAAATGAATTATACTTTCTACTTTCAGTACAATATACAAACATAACCCAAAACATGATAATGATAATGATAATAGAAGAAAAGATACCATACCTGTAGCTTTGGGTAGATTTGTGACATGGAAATTCATCCCCACAACATCAAGCCCTGATGATCCCTATTATTTCCAAATGAAGCAATTTAATGCACTTTGAAAGAGTATAATAACTAGTGGTAAGTTATTAAACTTTAGATTTCTGACTTGATGGGCACATCCAACAGGTATTAAGACAGCATCTCCAAGCTTTTGGATAAAACTCCATGCTTCAATCCCTGATCACAACCAAAAAAATAAAGCACATTCAGAGATTTTATATCAGTGAGAAAGGTGATACATAACACGCCTTGTAAATGCATACTAACCAAAATCTTCCTTGAGCTTCCTTTTATGGTCCATGGTTAAGTAAAATGTTTGATCATGAATTGGGTGTATAACCTGGACCAAAGAAAATACAATTGAACAATTTAAAAAATTACTATGTAGGATTGTGATGCTACACATAAAAGAATTTCAACTAAAAGTAAGGATTAATACCTGCTGCAGTGGAAGACAGAAGGAATGTCTAAACTCTCTGAAATGTTTTTTGAGATATTCTTCGAGTTTAGGAGTATCTTCCCTCCTAAATATGTCCAACAAAGCACCTCCATCTCCTAAATCAGATCCATCCACACAAGTACTTGAAGTATCATCCTAGTTATCACCTTCTTCACTATCAGAAGATATCACATGTTTCTTGCGCTTCTTTTTCTTTCGTTTATTTCCATCTGGTCCCTCAACTCTTTGATTTGAACCCTTTCTCTTCCTCTTATCTTTTTTATCAATGTCAAACTCAACTCCTTCACAGCTTTCCTTCTTCAATAAATATGGTTCTGATTGATTACTAGTAGTTTATGCCCTTCTTGTTTCTTCGACCCAACAACTTGCTCAGAAGTAGCATCTTTCGTGTTATCAACATAAAGTTCCTTCTGATCCTGAGCATTGTGCAACTTTTTTTAATTCATTTATCCTTTTACAATGTTCAGAGTCGAGGGTCACAGTTGCAGTATGAGTCAGCACATTCACCTGCATGTCACTAGAAAAAATATTAACGAATGAAAATATATAAAACCCAGAACAGATTGGGTGTGAAAAACAGAGAATATATCTCTTTGAAATATCTCTTCACAAGAAAAGCTAACATGACAGGTTCAATTTTTGCAAAATGGTTTTATTTTGAAATACCAAAATGTTTAGATCGGGGTTTTGTCTTCTTTAAATAAAGCTAGAGATGATTTTATATTGCAAATCAAAAACAGGCATTGCAAATTTATGTTTAACTCGGATAGTAAATATACAGCTACTTCATAAAGTTCACTTCACTTTACTTTTCTAATTAGTGGTTCTTTTTTCCATGGTGAGTCCAAGAAGTACTTCATAAAGTTCACTTCACTTTACTATACTAGGAGAGAAGTTCATATCAATAGAAATAGAAAATGTTCTCCCAAGCTTGTATGAACTATATACATCCACCAATCACCTCAGAACACTAGATGACTAGAAAAATAAATAAAATATGTAAAATATAAAAGTACTTATCCAAGCTCACACCAATCCAAATAGTTAATAGCAGCCTCATCTGAGAGTTGTTTTGTTTGGAATTTGAAGCCCAACGAAAAGCACACCACATGACCATGGGTTCCCAGCTCAACCCAAGTGTAGTTTCAAGAACATTACTGATAATCACAGGCTCCCCTTTTGACCAATGCCACTGGAAATGCTTTAAATCTCCATGTTGAATGTCTATTGCACGTGGACAATACAAGTAATTTTCTCTAGAATTTTCACGGGAAGCAGCTTTTCGTAATTGCTGATCACCACCATCTAAAGAACATGTGCACCATTTCTCAGGCATATCCCTCATATCTTCCTCCAGTTTGTGCATATTTAAGAGCTTTTGTGCTTTTTCTAGCAATTCTGAAACACTGTCAAGTGACTTTATGTGCATCAACTCTAAAATCCCACGACCACAACCACCCATGCTTTTTGGAGGGCAAAGAATTCTGCCATCAACCAAAGAATTCCAGTCGTGAGTTTGCTTTTCCTTCGGTGCAGGATGTTCAACAGCCTTCTCAACATAACATGTCTTTTTCCATGCCTTCCTTAATCCCTTAGGGTTGCCATGTAAGTACTCAGGCCCTGGATCTTTAGGTTCAATGATAACTTCTTCTTTGTTACCTTGAGGGTTGCCATCTCGCAATTCCCAGCAACATTGAAGGCAAAGGTTATAATGACAAGAAGGGCAGCTTCTATGCAAGTCAAAAATTGATGTTTTACAGCAGTCACTGCATATATCAGGGAACAATCAAAACAGGAATACATCAGCCAAGAAACAAAATCCTCAAAGACTTGTACAATCATTGAAATGACATACCAGTGAATTTGCTTATCCAAGCTGCACTCTACCTTCTTCAATTGTACCTCCAATATAGAAGATCCTGCCCAAGTAATAAAGTCAGGAAAACCTACATAAAGTATGGCTGATTACCATTTATCCATTCATATTGAGTTCAAGGTCAAAGATTCAAGTTCGTGTCATCCATTATGAGATCATCTATAGAAATTAAGTTAAAATGATGAACCCATAAGAATGAAATAGGCATCATCATTAATCAAGAATCATATATATGGCATCAATGATTTAGATTAGCTACAATGTGAACTAGAAGGTCTACATTTTAAATAAAGAAAGAAAAATGAGATAAACAACAAAAAATACCTTGAATTCTAGACTCTATTGCTATCTCTTTCATGTGCTGCTCATTTACATGCTTCAAGAACGGAAAAAGCACATGTAGGATGTAAATAGAATATTGAACTTTCTGATCATCATTAGGTTTGAAATCAATCTCTCTTTGACCTAAAACCAACAACAAATTCAGTATTAAATTTCTTATCTGGTTGAGAGTAAGAACATCAACAAAAGATGAGCTACAGGAACCAACTATATTGTACACATTTCGCAAGCAATTTATAGAGTTGTTGTTGCCTTGGCAAACAGGGCAACACTTAGCAAACATTTCCTCTGTCATGTTAGGGTACCTATAGAACAGAATAAACAAAGAGAGAAAGATGAAAACTGCCAGTGATTTAACTACAGTCTGCTTAAAAGACAATTTTCTACAATTGGGCATCAAGTTAGTAAGTTACGGAAGCATGCTTCTACAAAGGTCGATAATGGCTACTTGTTGCACCAACAAAAAAAATGTAGCAACGCTGAAGTTTAGTTACAGAGTCTCCACGTCCTAATTCTTTAGAAACTCCATAACCTATATATGTTTTAGGACCCATGTATGGCTTCAAAGATTTTTCAGGCACCTTGACAGCAAGATTAAGGTAGCCATCACAAGGATGTGTATATTCTTTGAAGGGCAAGGAAGTGATGAATTCAACACCATGACATGGCAACCGTTCTTCAAATGAATTTGATGGAGGCCAGTCTTTCAGCTTTAGGATCTGAGGCCACCCTTCAGTGTCATATATACCGTCCGTATACCAAGTAAAAAACTTTTGAAGATTAACATCAACCTGCATGTCATGAGAAAAGTTGATTAGGCATGTACTATATCTCAATGTAGTATTAACTTAAAGGCAAACAACAAGTAAACCCAAATCCTATATAAATGGGGTAAGAGGGAGGTAAGATGTATACAGTCCTATTTTCACCCAAGGGTAGATAGAATGCTTTCACAGATGACCTCTGGCATATGAAACGTGAGCTCACAAGGATGAATAGAGGGTAGAAAGAAAAAAGCACATACAAAGAAATAAAGTTGAATGAAAATAACGAGACAACAATAATGAGGAAAATCACTCCCTAATTTTTTTTTGTATTATTGCATTCAGTATCTTGTCCCACACAGCATGTCCACCACACTATCCTTATTTCCAAAACTTCAATCTTTCTCTCATGTTCCTTCTTAATCAGACAAAGTCAACACATTTAGCCTAACTGTTATACCTCTAGATCCCAAATTCCCTGTATGTTGAAGTGACTTAATTTTTTCAACTTTAATCGCTACAGACTAGGGTTTTTTTTAGTAATTCAACATATATTACATTTACAACTATGTACGCGTATAGAAATGACGCGGCATTGAAGAACCCTAGCTAGGATAGAAAAGAAAAAGTCATAGAAGAAGGTCTGGATGAGCATTAAATGTTGGATGATTGATTGAAGATTTAGGGTTCGGTTTACCTGGCAGCGGGGGTGGGAGGACGAGGAGATGAATTGCGGAAGAGTAATGGGAAATATCAAATGTTTTTCTATTTCTCAGACAAACTTGGGGTAGCTTATGGAATCAATGGGCACTGATTGAAGATTTATGGTTCGTCCCATCTTTTTCTTGAAACCTATCATCATATTTCTTGGAAATAAGATTGACTTCTAGTGAACCTCTAATTTATGGAATCATTTGAAGTTTTCTCAACAGAGAAACGTTATTCAACAGAAAAGGGAGAATGGGGATGAAATATCGAGAGAGAGAGAGAGAGAGAGAGAGAGAATACAAATGGTAGAGAATGAGCGACCATCAACTTACCTGATGGGAGGAGCAACGAAGACAACTTGCACGTTGATTTGTGGAGGAGGAAAGGCTACCTATACCTTAAACGATGCTTGAGTCGGACCTAGATAGGGCTTCACTAGTTCATAGATGGCGACATGGATAACTCGTAAAGCCCTTAATCTCCTTGTAAGTTTGACATAGGCATAATGTAACGATCCCTAAATCATATTATTGTCAGCGTGAGGAGTCGTAAATGGTTGGCTTTTAAACGAAGGCTTTTAAAATTGATCAGTCGTCGCAGTCTCGGTGAGGTGAGATTAGCTCGAGGTCGCCAGTGGGAAGAGTTGAGCGGAGGTCTCCGGAGGTAAGAGGTGAGCGGAAGTGAGCAGATATAACGAACTTTGCAGAGAGCATCCTTTTGAAAAAACCCTTGATCCCTTACGATTTTGTTATAAGATGAACAGTACGCATAGTCTGAGGCTAGAGGATGCAACGATAATTGGAGGCGACGGATGTGGGTGAGGGCCGGGGTGGAGGCGAGGGAAAAGAAGGCGCGGGTTTAAAAAATTTGGGATTTCATTTTCCCTTCAAAGAGAACCATGTTTCATAAAAAAAATATAAAACGACATTCACAGAGGACGCACTTGTGCCCTCCGTGTTTTTTATTTTTTACATTAGACACTAATTTAAGGGCGCGTATAATGCGTGACCTAAATCCTTAAATGTTTTGAAGAGATGACACTTTTTTAATGTCACTCTCTTTTGTGTAACATAAATCAACGAGTGTCATTGTTTGCGCGTCGTAAAAGGCTCTTTTTCTTGTAGTGTATATATATTGAGTATGAGTAGCTGAATTTAGTAACTCCTATTTAGCTAGATGAAACTTTGACTTATAGTTTAGCTAATTTATTATGGATTTGATTAGTTGGTATTGTGCTTGTGTATGATTCTTAATACCTAGCATCCTAAGATTTGATTCTTTAGTTACTTGAATTCATGTTCTGTGTAGCTTAGTGATAATTAAATTACATGAGCTTGAAATGGTGGACGGTGACCCGGTAATAGGTTGTAGCAACGACGACCAGATGGTGGTTGAACGTGATGTTGGTGTGTAATGTTGTCAGAGTCAAGTGGCGACGGTGGAGGCGCTGAGACAGTCAAAAATGATGCCAAGAGAGAGAAGGTAGAGATTTGGTTTGATGGCGGCTGTTGTGTAGAGGAGATTAGGGTAACTGCGTGTAATACTGTAAAATACATGTAGGTATTTAGGTTGTGAATGGTTGGTGGACTTCTAGGGCGTCAATTGAGAAAAGGAGACACTGTGATTTTTTTGGTGAGTATCGATCGATTCTGAAGCGATTAGGAAGGAGACGCAAAGAAAAGGGGTTCGATTTCCTTCTGATAGCGGCTGTTGTGTCTAGTGTTGTGTGCTAGAGAAGATTAGGGTAACATCGAAGATAAGGTAATACCGTGTATGTATACAACGATGTGATTATAAGCTTAATATTATTGTACATGAGCTAATATGTATTGTATCTCTTAATATTCAAGAAACATGCAATATGTTTAATAATATATATATATATATATATATATATATATATATATATATATATATATATATATATATATATATATATATATATATAAAATGTGAATTTCAAGTATTGATGTGTGACCAAATTATAACCATTACAATTAGAGAAAGAAAGTATCTTGAAGTACATGTTATTAATATGGACTAAGATTCGCTATATTATTACACTGAATTAATTATAAGGACAATATGATATTTTATTGATTGAGAGAGAGAGAGAGAGAGAGAGAGAGAGAGAGAGAGAGAGAGAGAGAGAGAGAGAGAGGAGAGAGAGAGAGAGAGAGAGAGAGAGAGAGAGAGAGAGAGAGAAGAGAGAGAGAGAGAGAGAGAGAGAGAGCGAGAGAGAGAGAGAGAGAGGAGATGAAAATTATTTACATTTTAGGCAAATAAATCAAACTAGTTTATAAAAATCAATCAAATTTCGTATTTTATTCCACATATTCAAATATAATCAAATGTTTTTAGAATACGAAGTCATTAAACATATGAAATTTTCATTTTTAAATAATTTAATTTCATTCAAAACAAAGAAAAAATAATTAACATTTTAAAGAATACTTGTTCATATATTAGACATTAGCAACTTATTCTTTAAGAAAATATATTACAATATAACTATGAATATAAAAAATAAAAGTCGTTCTTATAGCATAAAACAATAATTTTATAATATAAAATACAAATATATACAATATTTTAAAGTATTTACACAACTTTTGATACTACATTCTTTAATAATCGGTTGTTATATATATATATATATATATAATATATTATATATATAGATATATATATATATATATATATATATATATATATATATATATATATATATATATATTATATATATATATATATATATATATACATTCTTTATATAGCACTCTATAACATTCTTGATGAATATAAAAAAAATTACACTAAATTCTTTAATAATTTGTTTGATCAAATTGAAATAAGAAAAAATTATATTAGTCATCACTATTCATTGTTTTGTAACACCTCTCTTCATCCTTGAATAACAAACACTACCTGCAATAATATAAATAAAAAGTGAAACACTTGAAAAAAATACAACAATTATTAACAATTAGGTATAACTTATGTAATTTATTATTTGACAATCATTTAAAAATTAGATTTGTAAACTGTTTAAAAAAATATCAAAATGTCTATTTAGCAGCGGCATAGCTACATTATGTGAAGGTGGGTCGCAGGCCTTTTTTTTTTTTTTTTTTTTTTTTCTTTTTAATACAATAATTCTATATAAAAAACATAAGGAACTACTTTATTTTTACCGAAAGACCTATATTTTCATACTTTTTTCCATATCATTTATATAAGGAACCACGTCGATTTTGATCTAGATTTGTCATTGCTATTTAGTACGACCTAATGTGAGAAATATTATATAAATATATTGTTATCGTAACACTATACATTAAAATTAAAACCACAATTCCATATTTTATTGATAAATTCTTATCTACTCTAATAAATAAATGTTTTTTTGCTACGTGTCCTCTTCTCTTTCATTTGGACACATGATATTTTCTAGAATTTTAAAATTTTCTATTTTCCACTTCTTATTTTATTGTATTTTTCATTTTATTATATTAAAATTTCACATTTAATATGTAAGGTATATATGTAAGGTATTTATTAGAAAATGATTTATATATATGTAATGTATTCAATACATTAAAGTCTTATTAATTTTAATACTTCATAAATTTTCTCATTTTTTATATAAATTCAAACTTTTCAAATTGTTAAAATTTCATATTTAATTTTTTTTAAAATAAACTCATGTAATACATGGGTCTCACACCTAGTGAAATAATAATTAAAAGAAAAATAGACATTTACATTAAATATAAACAAGCGAAACAAAAAATTAACTTGCACCCATTTTCTTCAAATAAACAACGTCAATCTTATTTTGCATTTTAACGACTTTGCCCTTATTTTAAGATTATTATAGCATATTTCATTTTGATGAAAATATGGAAACCGTTTATATATTCAAACAAAAATCTAATTCATTGCAAATATATAACGTATATAGTTAATAGAAATTGGTTATTTCTAATTCTCTCTATCTATCTCTGTCTCTCTCTCTCTTTCTTTCTTTTTCTCTCTCTCTCTCTCTCTCTCTCTCTCTCTCTCTATATATATATATATATATATATATATATATATATATATATATATATATATATATATATATATATATATATATATATACTAGACGAATATTCATGCGTTGTGCAGAATACAATAATATATTTGAAATATTAAGAAATATATGTTTTTTAAATATATCAATGAAATTGTTGTTAGCTCTTATATAATAAATCTTATAATAAGTTGGTATAAATATTTTTTAATTATATGAAAATATTGACATCTTTCAAAATTCTATAATATCAGTTGTCTCAATTGCCTCTACCTGCGGGTTACTCATTAATAAAATTAAATATAATATATAGTTTAATGATATTTATAATTGTTGTTATGATTAATTAATTTTTGAAAGTTTATTTATTTAACATTTTAATTTCTATCATTGTAAATATTTAAAATATCAAACATGATTTTTGTTTTTAAAGGTAACAATATATTTTTTGTATATAATGTTACTTTTAATTATTGTTGTTGTACGTTATTTAAAATAATGTATTTGAAAACTCTTAATTATTTTAAACTGGTTTCAAAAACTTAACTTTTCTAAAATTTAACTTATGAATATTGTTAGTTTCATTAATTGTAATTATTTAAAAAAAACAAACACTGTTTTTGTTTTTAAAGATAACGTTATATTTTTTTTTATATAATGTTACTTTTAACTATTCTTATTGTAAGTTATTTTTAAGCTACTTATTTGAAAATTCTTAATAATATAAAAAAATAGTTTCATAGTCATTTTTGTTATTTTAGGATTACAGTTTAGGTTTAATATTATAATTTATAACTTGTAACTATTTATAAAATAGTCTCTCGATTTTTTCAAGTTTAACTGAAATTTTGATCTAAGTTATTCGTTAACATTACATTGAAATTAATAATTTAACTATTTTGCATAAAATTTTAATTTTAAAGGTAACAATATTGCTTTGAACTATTATCATTGTAAGTTATTTAAAACATCAAACATTATTTTTGTATTTAAAGGTAACAATATTGCTTTGAACTATTATCATTGTAAGTTATTTGTAGGATACCTAATTAGAAATCATTAATGTTTATGAAAATAGTTTTAGGAAATATTTTAATTGATTTGGGATTACAATTTAGTTTTTACATATAACACTATGATTTATAACTTATAACTATTTACAAAATAGTTAATGGATTTTCTTTAAGTTTTATTGAAATTTACATGTAAGTTAAGATTTTAACACTGTATTTAAATTTTCACTTTAAGTATTTTATACATATTCAAAAGTTATAACTTTAACTTGACAATTTAACAAATAACATATCAAAACAAAGTAAAAGTAAAATATGTTAATTTAATATTCAGGTTTAGTTAATTTTAGGATTACAGTTAGTGTTCTACACCTATTTAACATTATTAATCAATGTATAATTATTAATAGTAATAAATTGAAAAGTAATGAGAGTTTCAAATACATGTGGTAAAAAGAAAAATACACCTTTCAGATTTACATAGAAAATTTAAAATACTCACGACTTTTAGTTAGTTACTTTTTTGAAGTGATACAAAACAAACGATAATATTTAGCATATCTAATTATATATTATCCACATCATGGTATATAACATATGATCGTTAACATTTATAAGATCTAATATATATATATATATATATATATATATATATATATATATATATATATATATATATATATATATATATATATATATATATATATATATTAACGATTAAAGTACAACTTACAACAATTGTATTAAAAGAATCCAAAATCAAGAAAAATATAAAAATAATTAGTATTCTATTATATATATATATATATATATATATATATATATATATATATATATATATATATATATATATATGAGAAAAGTTAATAGGTGGTTGTTATGTATCTAATATTAGGTATAGAATCATCAAAAACTAAATAGTTTTAACTAAATACAATCAATTCTCTCTACCAACTTTTTTGTATCCTCTATTAGACGATATGATAAGATTTGTACATATTTTTATGGGGTTTTAAATATTTAATTTTGCACAACAAACCATGTAAAAGAATACATTATCAACTACCTATAACCTTCATATTCAAATTTAATATAGAAAACTACAGTGAAAGATTGAAATTGTTCATTAAAACATAATAAACTTCTTCCCATAACACATCAAAAAGAACCATGCAAGTATACATATGGTAGGTGTCAAAGAAAGTTATGAAGCCTACTAGAGGTCTAATATAAACAACACATTCAAAATACATAGATGTTGGGAATAAATTATTAAATCAGAAATAATATAAGCTCAAAAGCAAAAGAAAGAAACTAACAATGAAAAAAAATGTGTTTTTTAATCAAAAAATGAAGTCATTTTTTATGGTTCTATACCTAATATTATATACATGACAACCACATATTCATATGAGAACACTTTTTAATGTGAGAACACTACTTTATGTTACTATTCTACTATGAATTTTGTATATACAACGATATGACATTGTTCATTCACAAATATATGAACAATCACACATTAATATTCACATTAAAATTTTGTATGTACAACTTTATGATATTATTTATCACCGAATATATGAACAATCACATATTTAACATTCACATTAGAATTTATTAAATTACTACATATATTTATAAATTTTATAGTAGAATAGCAATATAAAATTGAATATATTCATATTATAATAACTACAATACAATACATATTAAATTCATAGTAGAATAGTAACATAAAGTAGTGTTCTCACGTTCTCACATTAAATAGTGTTCTCATTTGAACTTAACCATATATATATATATATATATATATATATATATATATATATATATATATATATATATATATATATATATATATATATATATATATATATATATATATATATATATATATATATATATATATATATATATATATATATATTGAAAACTTCTTGGAAGCTTTTACTTTTATATGAAAAGTTGAGGCGTACAAGGGACAAATATGGAAAAAAGCAAAAATAAAGCACATCATTGAAGAATCGCCATTTGATAGAAAAAATACAAGGAGTTTAGTAATGGAAAAGTCTTATTTTGATCGAGAAGATATGGGCTATTTGGATGTTGTTTTTGGAAGTTTTATAGCTTGGACAAGATTTGTTGAAAATCATTACAATTTCAAGATATTCGATGATGTTAGGACGCCAAATTTTGTAGAATGGGCACAACATATGACATCATATCAAGACATAAAAGTTGTGATCTTGCGGAGAAAACACTCATGAATTTCAATATGATAATTCAACAAAACAAGTAACCAAGAGCCGTTTTAAGCTATATTGATAACATACTCGTGGACTTCTATATGAGGCTTCAAATTCATAGATCACCAAGTCTTGTTTGTAATTAGACTTTATATTTATTTCTTGTTTAAACATTATAGAAGGTTATTGTTCATGTATTTCCTTTTATATTGAAATATATATATATATATATATATATATATATATATATATATATATATATATATATATATATATATATGTTCAAATGTTTCTAACATCTATTATATCCTAGAATTCCTTAATAAGAATTTAATAAAATTAAATTATTATTTAATCAAATAAAGATAGATATTAAATGATTTTCATAATTATATGTGTTTAAAATGATATCCATAATTATAATTTCTTTTTTATAGAAACTAATTAAATTCGTCGTTAATGTCAGCAATAATATTCTTTCATAATGAATTTGTATCTAGAAGAATGAGATTATATTCAAGTAGAATAAGAATGTATTCTAGTAGAATACACTTTCGTTCTTCATATTGCATTCAACATTATTATATTTTAAGTAAGTGTGTCCTGAAACAAAACATTAATCCATACATAAAAACCTAGATGCGAATTTATTCTGAAAGAATGTGATTGCTGACATTAATGATGAATTTAATTAATTTTCATAAGATGAGGAGTATAATTATGGATATCATTTAATATACATACAAATATAGAAATAATTTAATATTTATCTTTATTTAATTAAATAATTATTTTATTTTACTAAATTCCTATTGGTGCATTCTAGCACACAATATTTTGAAACTTATATATATATATATATATATATATATATATATATATATATATATATATATATATATATATATATATATAAACTTTTCGTTACCAAATTCATAAGAAAGATTTACATAGACGTTGCGGGTAACCGAGCAACAAGCTGTGTCGCAACCCCTTTTTCGATGACATATACTAGTTGTGTATCCATGCAATGCGAAGAGACACAAATCATTGTTGAAAACCAAAATCTAAACCGGTGCATTAGACCAAATGGAGAATATGTATACCGATATTGGTAAGTAAATTCATTAGTGGTCTATCAAAATACAGTTTTATTGGAAGTTGAATATACATTTGAAAGTTCAAAGTTGATTTTACAATATACAAATTACAACAAGATGCAATCATGTAATTTTGTTCATATAGAACATGGACACAGAAGAGATACAATCACATACACACACTCACATACATATACACAACTACATATATGTACAACTTCAAAATTAGAATTGATAGAAATTATACCAAGTATGATCAGAAATACATATACATCATATAAAGGACACAACTTCAGAACTGATACAAAAAATATGTTTGTATATACGATCATAACTACATATATATACAACTTCAAAATTAGAATTGATAGAAATTTATAAACATAAAACAATATATCTCTTTTAGATAGAACCATATATTTCTTATAGACAAAATCATATAATTCATACTATTAAAAAGGTTATTACATGAGACATAAAAAGTTAAAAGAACCTGGAGTCGTCCCACAATCTCAACGAATGAAGTACTATCGAAATCCAAACAATTGAGGCACTTCTTCGAAAATCATTTATGTGGGATCTTAGGAGTAATAGATGAACAATTAATAGGTGGAATACATTATTATATAGTAAGATATCGATGATTTTGGAAGATTGATCATCCTTCTAAAGTTAAACATTTAAAAATTATACCAAAAAAACTAATGAACATAAAAAAAGAAAAGCTATGTAAAATCATACCATTAATATTTAAAAATAATAACAAAATTAATCTTCTTAAAATCATAATTTCAATTGAATAAAATCATACTAAAAATAAAAATAAAAAAACAAATTAAAAGTTGGTATTATGGAACTTTCCATCACATAACTATATTTTTTTTAATTGTTCGTACTAACAATTGATAAATACAAAAAAAAAAACCTGATTTAAACCTGTAATTTTTTGTTGCAATCTAACAACTCCTCTGATATGACCATCTTACCCACAGTGTATAGGACATTATCCTTCAAAAAGTATACCTTATAGCAATGAAAGTTTCTTTTTATATAAAAGACATTGCTATAATTCAGTAAAGTTTTCAAAATCCAATATTGTAAAAGAAAAAAATTGTAAAATGTTATGATTTATCAAAAACATATGAGTTGAAGTATGTTGCTACTTCTTGAGTTTAAATCTTTCCTCGATCGACCAACTTTATTGATAGAGGAACAAGAACTTATGAATTAAAAACAATGCAAAGCATGATCTATCCACTCACAAGTCCTCAAATCTCCTGGGGTCGAACTCCCATTATCATCAAATATAGAAATTTTGTTTACAGTAATGTGACACATTTTGCATACTTTCTCAAAGTTTTTACCTGGTGAAAAATGAAGCATTTATCATAAATATTGTTATGATTATCATAAAATAGGATTAGAGAGCTCATTTTAAGAATCTTTACCAGTAAATCCAAGATTTCTAAGATCCCAAAGTACCAAATGATTATCAGTCCTTCTTGTAACCATCTAGCAATTTCTTTTTAGTAAAGTATATGCCAAAGCATGAGATTTTTTCTTAACTTATTGCATATATGCTGTAACAACGTAATTTTTCAAACAAATTTTTCATTTCAAAATAAAGTATTTTCATTCAAAACAAGGCATAAACATTCTAAGTGTCATGTCAGAATACAAATCATATGAATCCCAAGATCACAAAACATCTATCAGTGTGTACAGATCACGCCGGCGCCTTCCCACGGTCCTCGCTAGTACCTGGAACACATACACAACAACTGTAAGCATAAATGCTTAGTGAGTTCCCCAAAATACAACTTAAGCACATACGCCTTTCCAGGCCCTGACCTTCCGGTCCATGTGTCTCAGGGGACTTCCGTCCCTGCTGGGTAAACCTTCCGGTCCTACCCACGCCAACCTTACGGTCCACATTACACGCCTTCCGGCCCATAACATAATGCTTTCCGGCCCACATAACATACATAGCACGTATAACAATTAACTATCACATATAGCACATATATCACATATCATATCCGACCTTCCGGTCACACGGTCAAACCCTTCCGGGTACAGTATAGTGAGAAGACTCACCTCGTAAATATCGAAAGCTAGCAAATCCCGAAGTCACTCGTGCTCGATCCGCCGAGCTACAATCTCCCTATAACATCATACATCTCTTATTAACACTTTTATCTTCTAAGTTTGACTATCCCTAAGAAGTCAAACATAGGTCAACTCTGGTTAACGGTCAACGGTCAACGGTCAACTTGACCGGACTCGGCGAGTGCACAAGGGCAACTCGACGAGTCTAGACGCATCCGCCAACTCCATAGGATTCCCTTCTTACTCGTCGAGTACTTCCCCTGACTCGACGAGTTCCACCTGGGAGAGTCGCGGGGCCACCCCGACTCAACTCGCCGAGTCTCAAGAACAACTCGGCGAGTCCCAACTCGACTCAGACCACCTGTCGACCCTCTCTAACTCGTCCTGACTCACTGAGTCAACCCGTGACTCGACTGGATCACTCACTGGCCGATCCAAGGCAATCTTCAAGCTACTCGCCGAGTCTGCTCATCGGACTCGACGAGTCTATGCCATGCAATTACTCTAACTCGCTTCTAAGGTCAGATCCGTTCCATCAATTCATAGA
This sequence comes from Lactuca sativa, assembly GCF_002870075.4. Classification (NCBI taxonomy): domain Eukaryota; kingdom Viridiplantae; phylum Streptophyta; class Magnoliopsida; order Asterales; family Asteraceae; genus Lactuca; species Lactuca sativa. Next base: position 68,930,290 of record NC_056625.2, on the reverse strand, counting down.
TCTAGCCTTTCAAGACTGATTCACCACGTAAAGTCCCTATCTTGGTGTCCATAACACACCCCATGGCTTATAATGAACATTTTGGTCTAAAGCATAAGGGTTCTAACCCAAAACTTCCATTGATTCCCAAAAAGCTTGGGCAAAGGGACACTCTAGACCTTTAGGGGTCCAGATCTATAGTCTAAATCTCTTAGGGGTCCAAGGGAGCACAAGATCTAGCCACAAAAGGGTTCAATAAACCCTAAATCAATGAAAACACCAACATAGAAGAGAATAGCTCGAAACATTACCCCAATAGAGATGCTCTGGACTCCAAATCCTTAGAAGATGGCTCCTCTTGCTTTCCCCTTGGCTGATTTCCTCTTTCCTTGGAAAATGACACCTCCAAGATCAATAATAGCCTCCTCCTATGCTCCAAACGCTCACACTCGATTAGGGTTTCACTCAAGGGACTGGTGAGCACAAATGACGGCCATAAGGCCCTTTAAATAGGTCCCAAACCCGAGAAATTAGGGTTTCATTAAACAGCGCAAACTCGCCGAGTCCATATCCTGGACTCGCCGAGTCTAACCGAATCCCGCGTCCAGAATCGCGACCCTACTCGGCGAGTCTGAGCTCCAACTCGCCGAGTCCCCCCTCAAAACACAAAATAATCAAATCAATAAAGATACCTGGAATTCCGGGCTGTTACATATGCCTAGTAAGTAGGGGCAGCCAATTGTTTGTGTGTAATTTCAAGGGAATTAATATGATTATTATATGGCTCACCTTGATGAAAAACTGCCCAATAAATTTGACATTTGTGCAATCTGGTGGTCATGGTGACGTCAGGTTATGATCTAGGTGATCGATATGTTTAGAGTAGTGTAGGATAGAGTGGCAAAGTATGACATCGAGTTGGTAAACATGAAGTTGATGCGTGAAAAGAAAACCAAAAATAGGCAATCAGGTAAAAAGCCAAGCCCGTATTAGAAACACAGTGTAATAATATGTATTGAGTCTAAGTTTTAAAAAGAAATTCATTTTCATGTTACAACAAATACCCTCGTTCCCTATGAGATCAAAGACATTGAATGGAAAGATACAATAATAACATATGACTAGATGCAACTTCTTTCTTCCTGAACTTATAGTAATAAAATTTTCTTCTTACCTGATGTCTTTTACTTCTACTAAAAGTGCCAAAGGGATTCACAAGTCACCGCTTTTCATCAATATTACATCAAACAACTCAATGTAATTAATTCAAAACTTGTAAATCCAAATGAATTTCCAATTACCACACTCACCGCCTGTCACACAATACACGATTTCAACCAAAAACGCAAATGATGGAAACATCATTCTGCCAAAAAAGAAAGTACAACTTCACTTGAAAAAAAGATATTTTTAACAACTTCACCTGAAAAAAAGATATTTTTATAGGGATAAATTAATACCTTCAATTTGTGAGCATTGAATCAAAGAGTGTTCATTCTTTAAAGATATTACATTACTCCATATCTATGTGAAACTATATATTACCTGATGCTGAAAGATTTTCCATATTGATCATAAAGAATCAAATATACCATCCAATATGTAAGTCGATTGAACATTCATTAATGTCCATGCTAAATAAGCTTATGCTTACAACAAAAACAAAAAAAAAAGTGAAAAGGAGGGAAGTAGTCAAGAAATTAGATTACCAAATTGTGGGTTACAATACAGTTATTAACTATGACTTCATATTTGTGAAAAGAAAGAATGCATACATTCCCTTTGAGTATGACAAATACTAGTATGGTGTAATTACCTAATTAGGTTAACAGGAGATGTGTTTTTGTGTTTTTAGGTTACCAATGGTAGATGTGTGTGTGTGTGTGTGAGAGAGAGAGAGAGAGAAAAGAGAGAAAAGAGATGGAGGAGTTTGGAACAGAGGGTGAGGGTAATGATATTGGACATGGGAAGGCGGGGCTGGAAAGGGGGTGAAGGATACCGGTGGAGGTAGGGGTGCACTTCTAATGCGTTGGTCATCGAGTAGAGAGGGAAGAACATTTAGGTGATCACATAAGGGTTTATGGGGTCAGGGATAGCTGGTGACCCTCTTCCAGGCTGTAGCGGCGACGTAGATGGCAGAAACATTTGAAGATGGTGGTTGACAGAGGAGATTTAAGTAGAGCTGGCGGTCAATAGTGCGAGGGGGAGAGGGGGTGGTGGTGGTATTGGAGAAAAAAAATGGGGAGCACCGGTTCATGGTGGTAATTTGTTGTTAGAGAAGTTGGAAGAGAAGATACATGGTTTAAAGAAGAATAGGGGCTTCAAGATGAGGAGCATGTTTTGGTTTTTCTTTTCTATATCCGGGACCTTGGATGTTAAGCCTAAAAGGGTTATATAGAATGTAGAAATATTTGTACCTCTTAATTTTCAAGAAATGTTGAATATGGTCTATAATATAATATAGATGTATATCCCGTTTTATGGTAATAAATGTTCACAATCTTACCTCTTTATTATAAGTTTTAAATTATCACTGCTTGAATTTTGTACTCAAGAAATTATAATCCTCTAAACTTATAGGTTTGTTATACATAAAATGTACTTAAAATGTGATAAATGAGCATAGTTGGTAAAAATCAAAGTAATTTCACAAATGTCCCTTGTGGTTTGCTAAATCTTGCAATTTTAGTCCAAACTTTCAATTTGTATCAATTTCTTTCTTGTGGTGTTTAATGTTTGAACAATAAGTCCACCCCGCCATTTTATTAGATTTTTCTGTTAAGTATAGGTGAAATGACCATTTTACCCTTCAACCAAATTGCAATTATATTGTTTTATTTTACAAGATAATGACTTAAAAGGGTAATATATTTTTCGGTTTGTACACATTTGGTCACTAAGTTTTTTTCGTCCACATTTACCCCTTTAACTTGTTTAACTGTACACATTCAATCCTTATCACCGGCTACTCCAGGTTAGCTGGTAAAAATGACTTAATAGGGTAATATATTTCTCACTTTGTACACATTTAGTCCTTAATATTATTTTGTTTCAAAATAAGTCATTTTTGTTTTTGTACTCATTCAATACTTATAAATGATTTCTTTAGGTTTTTCTCACGACATCTTACGTGGGACGATCATTAATTAGGTGTTTGGGGCTTTTAATGCTTATGTCCATCGCGATCTCGACTATTTGGTTGCTTAGGTCATATGTTCTAAACGTAATAACTTCTTTATATGATCTCGAATTTTAATGATCTTTATATTCATGCATTCGTATTTTAGTCTACTACAATGTTCTTTTAAATTACTTTCGTTAAAAAGTAATATATTTTTACTTACGATCTTTATATACATAAATTTTTTTTGAATGCATGTATGGATGTTTTTTTAATAAAATCGTAAGTAAAAATATATTACAATTTAATGGGAGTAATCTTAACGAAAGTTGTAGTAGACTAAAAAACGAACACATGGATATAAAGATCATTAAAATCTGATATCGTATGAAGAAGTTACGATGTTCAGAACACATGACCTAAGCGAAACCACAAAACCTACACAACCAAGTAGTCGAGATCGCGATGGATATAAGCATCAACAGCCCTAAACACCTCATCAATGATTGTCTCACGTAAGATGTCGTGAGAAAAACTTACAGAAATCATTCATAAGTACTAAATGAGTACAAAAACAAAAAAGTCTTAAATTGAAAAAAATATATATTAAGGACTAAATGTGTACAAAAATATTAAGGACTAAATTTGTACAAAATGAGAAATATATTACCCTATTAAGTCATTTTTCTCGGCTAACTTGGAGTAACGGGTCATAAGGACTGATTGTGTACAGTTTAACAAGTTGAAAGGGGTAAATGTAGACGTAAAATAACTCAATGGCCAAATGTGTACAAATCAAAAAATCTATTACTTTTTTAAGTCAGTATCCCTTCTTTTATATATACCATTTTAATAAATCATGTACGAATTTGTACATCTGTTTTGTATTTCAAATGATTTGAGTCTTTAACCTAGATAATCTTCTGTGTAGATTAATAATTTTTTTTTTCCGAAAACATATTAGCTTTTTGGTTGTGAAGATCACTACAATTTGTGTAATTTCTTTACTTAAGAGGGTGAGTGATATTCTTCCATAGGAATACAAGAATTCTTCATCTACAAATTTGTTATGGAAGCTTAAAACACTTCGAACCATTTCAAAATCCATCCTATTTTACTAAACTTAAGAAAAACCATCACCTTTAACTTTCAAAGAAGAACACAATCTCGAATTAGCCCATCAAATACTCACAAAATTATGGAAAAAAAGCATCAAATCCAACGTCCATGTAGTAATCGACGCTAAAGACACTCTAATACAATGAGGAATTGTACTTTACACATTCATCCATTGTCAAGTATAACAATGGCAAAAATCCCTTAATCTTCTGCATGATCCAAGCTTGCTTGAAAGACATAGGTGAACAATTCTATACCATTAAGAAAGTCGTTAATCAAGTGGTATTACCAGTTAGATTCAAGTTATTCAAAGTCGCTTGCAACTTACATGTTGAGTGAAACCCAATTAGATAATTCTTTAAACATCGATTATCCGATCCATAATAGTGTCAACAATACATATAATTTGACCTCGTACGAGCTAATAGGAGATGGTAATTCATGAAAAGTCTTTTAAGTTTTTAAACGTCACTTGCAGAATAATATGGTACCATTTCACAAAATATTATTTTAGTTATCAAAGTTTAGTGTACGAGGGTTTCCAAGCCAATAATCAAAACTGTTAACATGTTGTCGCGGGCATAGTAAGCAACTAAAATTTCACTACTGGTTACACTAATAATATATCATAGGGAAGCGGGGTCGAATCCTCAGGGACACAGCCAAACAGTCAATGTCTTTTTGCATCAGACACATTCTAGTCAAGAAACAAAAAATATAAAAAAGGGTTTTTTGAATTAAACTAAAAACTAAAAATTGCAGTGAAAATAAATTAAACGAAAATCAATAATAAAAACAATTTCAGCTCTACTGCAACTTTCCTAATCATGCAATCAACCCATATCTAGTTATTCAAAATGTGTTCTATCTAAGTTGGTAATGAGAAAACTAACATGCTCTAGTATTATCTTTTTTACCAAGTTAAATTAACCAAAACAAGCTCTTTGGTTATGTCATAACTAGGAATTCTAATGCTTTTGTAAATATTAACAATGATGACATCTGTGACTAAAACTTGAAAGCATGCATGATGTTTATTCAATGACAACAAAAACTCCATCAAACACTCTATGCAAACACTTCAAATAGTCAACAAAGGATTGAAAACCCTAAAAAACCCGGTTTAAGTCCAATATGGACCATGATTTTCTTATTGCGCCTAATGGACCAATAAGCCCCCAATTTCACTATTTTGGGCTTAGGACCCCTTAAATGGGCCCTAAATACACCTCTTCCATGAAACTTAACATTCTGGGCCATAATGGATCTAAAATGAATTAGTATACCTTTAGTGGGCCTTGTTGGGCCATAACAAATCTAATAAGCCCAAATGGGCCATAAAATTTATTCTTTTATGCAATTTGGGCCATGAACCACCCTAAGGGCCTAATGGGCCGAAAACCTCTTATTGGACCTTGTGTTTTCAGGCAAAGCCAAGAATGGGCCAAAGTGATTTTTCCTTCCCCCTCTCCTTAGCCCATTTCAGCCCAAATGATAAATGATAAATAAAAAAGAGAGAAATTAATGGGGATTATTAAGCCTTGACACATCATTTTTATTCAAAGGATAACAAGGCATAATGTCTCATGCATCTAAGTGAACATCACATCCTCTTTCCCCTCTCTCTTCTTATGTTCGGCCGAGAGGAAGCACACATGTGACATCCCCATTTTCACGGCCAGAAAAGACCGATTTTGTTTATGCTTTATATAAGTCAGAGTACCTCTTCTAATAAAAATGTTGCGGAGTTTGTTCCCAGTAAAACATGATAAATACGTTCAAAGCATTTCTGAAGAAAAGTATTTTTATTCATTTTAAAACAATTGGGATTTCATCGTCAATACAGAAACATAAGCATAAACAGAACTTACATTCATTATCACTAGTGATCTACATCTCTTTTAAATCTCTCAGTGTAATGTAACTTCATATCGATACCTGTGATACAAATAAACTGAGTGGGTCAGGTTGGGAAACCTGGTGAGTACATAGGGTTTTCAATCCACAATAATATAATTATTATGTATAATCATCAAACAACTAACCCAATTACTCATCCCCATTATCTTCTTTATTCTTAAGGATCTACCCTAAGAATCAACTATTTCTCGTTCATTCATTCTTAAGGATTATCCTAAGGAATAGGAACGAAATCCATCGCTGCCAGGGTTTACTCAACGGGCACTAAATTCATAGTTACCAAGGTTTGCTCAACAGGCGCTAACTCCATAGTCGCCGGGGTTTATCTCGTTTATTGACAGTATCGTTTTCGAGAGTCCACTCGCAATACATGTCAATGGGTTTTTAGAGTACACCAGTGAACACATCGTTCACAACACTTATAGGTTGCGAGCCTGCTAGTGTTCCACTGGACTATCTAGAATAGTCTATGGTTGTCATCCATACTCTGCTAAATGACGGGGCCATCGCTTGGGTCATTGTTTGGCTCATCGTTTTGGCTCATCGCTTGGACTCATCGTTTTGGCTCATCGCTTCGCACCATATTTTATCACTCATCTATCATCGCTCATCATTCATCTCATCTTTCATCGCTCATCATTTATCTCACCTCTAATCTACCCATGTTTTAACCAACACATTTTATAGATATAAAATACATATACAGTTTAAATCATTTAAAACGTGTATAAAATCGTTCATCCAGCATAGACAACAAGTATTCAGATAATAGGCACTCATAGCACGTAATTTATATAAAATACTTCATATCTATGTGTAAGATGAAAGTAACTATGCACTCACCTGATAAGGTGATCACTCGGTACTCGGACAACACTTCGTTACTGTTAAAACAATTTCCCTCGGACAAAACCTAGTATCATTATCACTAGCGTTTAGTCTAACGTTAACCACGGCCAATTAATAGTCTAGCTATTATTACTATTATATAAGCGTTAAGCAACACTCTTATATAACTCATAATAATAGCCCAAATACTCATTATAAGTTCCTAATAACGTTACTATATTAAAACATAAGCTATACTAAAGATAGGGTTGGCATAGCTCACTTACAGCGGGGTTTTCTCGAAAACCGGGCTTCGCTGGAGCAACGTTCCCAAGCCGAAAGAATCTTTTCTCGGGGCTTCGGGAGCCTCAGGGCTTCCTTCGGGTTCTAGGGGGTTTACCTAGGCTTAGGGGGGTGGGGGCTAGAGAGAGAATCTAGAGAGAGAAAGTTGAAGGGGAGAGGTGTGGGAAATGAGAGAACCCGACACCTCTATTTATAGGGCGAAATCATGATGGACTCGCTGAGTCGGTTCACGGACTCGCCTAGTCAGTGCCACGTGTCATCACCTGATGGCTTTTCTTGGGGAGAAAGCCTTGGCCCATATTCAGCCACGTCACCCCTTTTTGCAGCAGCACCCTGTCGACTTCTAAACCCCGTAACTTTCGCATACGAGCTATGTTTTCAACGTTATTTTTTCCACACGTAGGTAAAAAAAAGATCTAGAAGTTTCATTTAGACACCATCGGCTAATTCTCGACCAATCTTAAATTTAACAGTAGGAGGAGATTAGATTGTTAAATGGCCACGAAGAATTCGTAACTCCTTCATACGGACTCCGTTTTCGTCTGTCTTTTTACTGTTGAGTTCCTATTAATGAGATCTTCAACTCTCATTTAGGTCACGTAGGCCAAAAACCACTCGAACTAAAATTCGAGTTTCGGGTCGTGCACTTCTATGCCAAATCTTAGAAAATCCATAACTTACTCATACGAAGTCAGATTTGAGCGTTCTTTTTTTGTATGTTCTCGGTTTAATGTATACTACAACTTTTGTTTAGATCACTAAGGCTAAAAAGTCCTCTATCGTAAATTCACTATTTACGTCTCCCGGTGTCGTACCGGTTTTGCTGTAAAACTTCGACGGGCCATAACTTCTTCGTTATAACTTGGATTTCGGCGTTCTTTATACGTACGGAACCCTTGAGACATATTCTACATCTTATTTAAGATTATTTATTCTAAATAATATTTTGTCAAAAAGTCGTGTTCGACCCCTATTATCTCTAAATTGACTAGCCCAGATCTACGGGCGTTACAACACACACACACACACACACACTTCACTTGAATTTTCTCTCAAACACTCACAACAACAAATCATCTTTTCTCTCAAAAATTTCGAGATCTTGGGCATTTTCAAGATGGTTCTTCCATCAAAATCATCATCTTTGGTAAGTTGTTGCTTAAATCCACGGCTTAGCTTCTTGATAACTTCAAAAATATCCTCCTAACTTATACAAAATTCATGATCTTGCTTCTTAGAACACATCTAAGCCAAAGACCTTTCAAGAAGCTTGTTAGGACCAAAAACAACACCACCTTCTTCCATTTCTTCTTCAAAACCATGATCAACCAAGCAAGGTGAGTTCATACCCCCTTTCTTTTGTTTTTTAGTTGTTTTGGGGGGATAATACAAGAACTATGTGTTGATCTATGTGTGTATGTTTGTCATATGTGATTTCTTTGGTTTATGTTGTGAAAATATGATGTTATTTGCTAAATCTTGAAATCTATGGCTAAAGTGTGAAGAATACATAAAAAATGAACAGATTAAATAACATACTTCAAAGATCTAAGGATCTTTAGGCTTAAGAAGTGAAAACAAAGTCAAAATCCTTATAAGTGTCATTTTTGCCAAAATAATCAAAGTTTAGGTAAGATATGGTATTTTCGGTGTTATAAGGACCAAATAGTATTATTTACATAGAAATCTAACTTTTATGAAAATAACATTTGTCTAGGGGTCAAAAACATAAATTTTAGCTTAATGGGCTTTAAATTTGGGCCTCACGAGTTTTGGGCCCAAAGTTGCGAAAAATGAAGTATTTGAGGGGCTGAAATGGAAAAGTTAACAGACTATGAGTTTAAAACATAAATAAAACGGTTTTGAGGGCTGAAAATGACTTTGATGCAAAAATTGTACTAAAAATGCAAAGTTTTTGATTTTGGGGTAAAAATTGTAAAACTTACGGAATTTGAGCGAAAAGTGTAAACTTTTTACAACTAAGGGCTAGAAATGATAAATACAATAGTTTTGGGCTGAAATTATTATTTAAATAAAGTTTGGGTCTAAAATGTCAACAAAAACGGTTTAAGGACCAAAAATGTCAATTTTCATAAAAAGGGACTAAAAGTGCCATTTTTAAAGATAAAGGGGCTGAAACAGTCAAACTAAATGTTTTGGGCCAACTAGACAAATACTAAATTATTGAGTTAAAAACATTAAGTTTATAACGCATGGTTTTAATATATATATATATATATATATATATATATATATATATATATATATATATATATATATATATATATATATATAACCAAAGCTTTGCTATAAACCAAACATCAAAGTATTTTAACACTTCGAATAAACATCGAACTCACAACAAATACCTACATTACGAACTTAAGATCTATAAATTATAAAAGATTCAGTGGTTGGACTCAAATATCTCCTATTCATGCTATTGGGCCTTTGTGGCCCAATATCATGACTATTGGGCCCAATATATTCAAACATGTTTATTGGGCTTCCGGTGACCCAATTAATATGCTATTGGGCCTTAATGGTCTATTTGCATTGCTAATAAGACCCTGAACCTTTTTAATATGCTTAATGGACTATAACGTGTCCGTAGCATACTCGACAGCCTGTAATAACATACAAAGTTAGTGGGCCTCCGTAGTCCTCCTCTCTTCGTATGTTAGGCTTACCTTTTATTCAAGTAAATATAAATCAGGTTGTTAAACCAGGTTATTCAATTTCAGTTGGATTTAGTGGGAAATAACGGGTGACACCAATAAATATCGGTCGTAGTCTGTAGTTATAACCAGAGTCTCCTAGAAGGAGATCGAGAGTTTGTGTATAGATCTATACAAGGGTGACTCCCCCACACCTGAGCTGTTCGCTACAGTTAGACTCGGCCAGTCTAGGGTGACAAAATCTTGATTAAAACCGGCATCCGATAAAATGCCAAGACAGGCGAATTAGTCATTATTATGCATGGTTATAACGACTCACATAGAGATCCATTACCAGCTAAGTAATCATGGGAAATCATATTCATTTCGTTAAGATGATACAATAATACAAAACTATCATATTATTTATATCGGAAAACATCGGGTTTTCCGGGGAAACAACATTATTCACTTCTGCATACAATAACTATAATACAAGAATAAACTTTGAACAACAATCACTTTTACATGTCTCGAAATCACATTCATATGAACTTATGGGATCATCACATCTTTTGTTGCAAAGAGTTTCTACAGAAATATCGAATTTTTTGGGTTTTACAAACAATACAAACCGGTTTATATCAATCATGCTTATGAACTCACCAACATTATAGATGTTGACGTTTTCAAAATAACTTGTATTCTCATGAAATCGTTAGACTGAAGAACCTGCAAGTGTGTTTCAGGAAACTTCTTTTGTGTAATGTTAAACATCAGACAATTTATGATTTGAAATATGTCGTGAAAACAATGTACTTGATGTCAACAAGGTCAGTTGTATTGTATTAATGAATGGTGATGTTTATGTTATGTTTCATGTATATTCATTGTGATGATATTTTAACTTAAGTCACGCGAGCCCACGGACGTTTCTGCCGTCTGGTTTGGGGGTGTGACAAGTTAACCCTAACTTTTTACTATCTAATTAAATAAGCTCTTAATTAAGATCATAAAAGTTGCATTAAGTTCTGTGTAAAATTCCAGTAATACCAAATACTTCTCACAAACTCAGAAGCTTAAAGATATGATTTTTTATAGTTTATATCAGAGTTATATCCCAAACATGGAACTAATATGATATTTATTACTTATTACAAGTTGACAAGGACAATTATGTATTCTATTAACTGATTAACTGGAATGATAAAACACTAACTAGGTGATCAGACTAACAAGAAAAAACTCAAACGTTCATTAAGCTTAAAATTGAAAAATCTAGATAGAAACAGAAAAAGAAAACCATATATGAAAACTAATCACATGAAAAGTACTAGTCTATGCAGAACAGAAAACTAAGGTTTAGCCAAACATGGCTAAAAATGAATCTAAACTAGTAAAAAGAAAAACGAACCGAATAATCTTCTAAACTAAGTGTGTGGGATGATTCACAACCTTCAGATCTTCAAAAGTCGCTGAAATGTATCATAAATCGCCTTCATAAGTGTTTTCCATCGTCTAGAACCGTCTAACCCTTGAATCTGATTGTGAAGGTCATATTTATACTCAAGACAGAAGCTTCTGGAACAAGTCAGCAAAAATGTGATCACAGATATCAGATATGCGATCGCATATTTTATGATTTTTTCTAGATTTTCTCCTAAATGATGTAGGATGTTATGTATGTAGTTTCTGAGGTTGCGACACAAAAATGTGATTGTAGAAATGCCTTATACACTGATTTTGATCTTCTCTACATAATTGTGTTTGAATGAAGTACGATGCAAAATCTGGGGCTTCGGGATGAAAATGCGATTGCAGAAAGGGGAATTGCGATCGCAAAAATCACTTTGTTTGTTCAGATGGCTTCTAGATGACTTATTTCAATCCTGGGAAACTTCGTTGCATTTATGCGATCGCAGATATTGATTTCTGGCTCGTTTCAGACGTGATTCTTCAATTTAATCACTCCATATATTCCTTAGCATCCATCTTCAGTTCCAGCTCCATTTAAGCTCCAAACATGCATCCAACAACTCCTAAAGTATTGCTCCACTCGAACTATCTGAAAATAACAAAAAAGTGCTAGCAGTACGGGAATTAGGGTAAAAGACATGAGTTGAATATTATTAAAACTAATGACATGAAACTGTACAAAATATGATGCTAAATGATAATAAAAACTATCCTAAAAGATGCATAAAATAGCATCCATTAATAACATAACTTTAAAGAACCATACATGCATGGCCTTCAAAATATCTAAATACATGTAACTAGTCTTCAATGCTCACTCTGCAAGTACATGTCAAAATAGTACGTTACACATGGAAAATTAACATAAAAACCTTTTACATAATCATTTCTTTGTATCACTATTCATTTCCAAAACCATATCTCATATCGAAAAGCATTTCATAATAGAAATATATAAGTTTAAGAGTAGATAGGTTCATAATCAAGATGTAATGCACATGAAACTAAATCATCCCAATCCCCTACTCTCAAGCAAGCCCCTCACATTCTAAGGGACAATGATTTATGGCTCTACTCGAATTGATACATCATGCTAATCCAATTAGTTACTATTGACTCAATAATCAATCAATTTATGACAACTAGGTCATATAAAAAGGATTACTACTTAGAGTAAGGAATCACTCTTTATGATATACTTTAGAGAATCATGTGACCATTACCTTAACTCTCATGGAACTAAGTTTCAAATTCCATCCCCAAGCTTGCAGCTTGTGTGTCACAAAAATTACTTCTGATCACTCAACGAAATTATTTTCTCTCATACTTTGTCCTCTAAAGAATCATTCATTGTCAACGGTACTCTCAATCCTCTTCCTACATGTGATACACAAGTAATCATGCTCCAAAATTTACTTTTTCCAAAACATATATCATTTATTAAATCAATCGTGTCATAAAATATGATTTTTATGTAGTGCACACAAATGACGTAAAGCAACATAACATTTAATGTATATAAGTATAAACAATACTTAAAAATCATTTTCATTTTTAGTAGAGGACATTTACTCTGTCGGGTATGTACTTACCTCAATAGCTTAGGATTATATTCCACTGTGCTTCAAAGTTGTAAAGCTTCCTAAACACCACCTACTGAAGTATACAAAAATTACTATGAAGAAAGTGTCCACATCAAAATTGTATAAAATTAGACTATGAAAAAATTATCTAAAGTTAGACAACAAAAGTATCTAAAATTAGATAGAGTTAGATAGAAAAAGTTTCTAATATTAGACTATATAACGGGATTGGGAGTGTTGAAGTATTTAAAGTGCAAGTTGCAGCCATTTTGGCCATTTTTCTTTCATTAGGACACCCCAACATTCTCACAAATGTTCTCAAACATTTCCAAGAACTCATGATCTGTTTAATTGTTACATTAACAATTTACTTCATAGAAATCGCTAATTAAATTCCTTCATAGGAATCAATAGACATTTCCAAGAACTCTTTTTTGCTTTTTGTATTACCATAGTAGGAGCTTGGTTCTCCTACTGAGTTTTCATATATATATATATATATATATATATATATATATATATATATATATATATATATATATATATATATATATATATATATATATATATATATATATATATATATATATAATTTTATTGTTTGTTGGTGACATTGCAAAAATGTTAGCATCAGATTAATTAGGCTAAAGGGATGTGTGTGTTGTGTTGTGCTGTTTTTTCTTCCATTGCGTTCTTTATTGACAGTAAAATACACAAATGACGCCTATGACGGTATATCGTCTCCACCGGATATGTTTTTTCAGTGTTGGTGGGTGTATTATGATAACAATGTCTTGGGGAGATTTGTTAGCTAACTTGAAAATGGGCAAAACAAAATACATCAAGAGTGTCACTAGAGTGATCCTAGTAATACTCTATGATGCCTACGCGAAGTTAGTGGAGTGATAGTACTTAAACACATTTATATCATAACGATCACTAAAATTAAAATTAATCTCTCTACCTAATAAAAGAGTAGCAAATTTGTCACGTGCCAATCAATTAGAGCTTGAAATTAATTATTTGCCACTTGTCAATCTTTGGTTTTTTCTCATTAATTACATTTCCACTAATTCACTCATCCCTTTTACACAGATGAAACACGTCAACAAAAAATTGATTTGTAATATTAATTGCCTAATTTATTACAATAACCCTTAATCAATAAATGTAATTTCAAACAATAATAATAATAACAATAATAATAGTTAATATAATAATAATAAATAGATAAATAAATCTTAATTTTTTAATCTTTTAATTTCGTTCAAATATAATGAATTTCGGTTTACCCTTGATAATAATGTAATTATTGGAAAAGGGGCTGGTTCGTTTGTAAATTTGTAATATACGATTTTTTTTTCTTTTTATTTATTTTAATGCTTCCAGTAAAAAAACAAATAATATTATAAATCACTATCTTACCAAATAAAATATTTAATGTTATGTATACAAAAATATATATAATTTCAAAATATATATCTTAATTAATAATTTATTTACAATAATTGATTAGTAATTATAAGTTTTTTTTTATAAAAATTTAATTTATTTTATAACCGTGGTTCCCACGGGTTATAACCTAGTAATTAAATAAAAGAAAAAACAAAAAATAAATTAACAAATTAAGGAAATTCAAACGATGCTTTGAATGATCATTGTGATAGACACCCTCAACCAGACTCTCAACTCCCTTAACAGCTCAACCAGACTCTCATCAGACTCTGTCGACGCTTCCACCTGACCTCTTCCCATTCACCGACTGCCGCCCATTCAACCAGCCGACATTCGCCCTCAACCAGACTCCCGCTCCAGCTAGCTTGTAGAATTCAAAACTTAAGTATCATAATTGTACTACATTTTTTTTGTTAATTACATTTACATTCATCAATAAGCTTCAAGGCTTTTATTCAAAATAGTAATCTTATCAATGAATTGACAATTGATTTTTTAATATTTGTTTTTCTTATATTTAAGACTTTCATTCACAAGGATATAAAGGGGTGTTCGTTTGAATTGATCAGTTTGATCTGATCCGGTCAAATGAATCTAAATATATTTTGATTTTCAAAACATGAATCATAATAGTCCAAAATATATTTATATTAGATCCGATCCAACCACAAAATAATTTGGTTGGACCGGTGTCACACCCGCAAACCAGAATGGCGGAAACGTTCGGGGGCGGAGGACGTCATATTCAGTATCATAACAGTTCATAGTAAGGAAAGTACACACCACTATATATATAAAAAGGTTTCAAAATGTTTACATAATTGTATTTGTTACATGTTCGAAAGAAAAATACATAAACATCTTTCAAAAGAAGTAATTAACGTCGTAGCGTTAATCCCCAAAAGTTGATTTCCAAACCTGCTTAGCGGTTCCTTGAGAATACAAGTTATTTCAAAGAAAAAGTGTCAACAATTAAGTTGGTGAGTTCATAAGCGGTTTTGAGAAAATGTATGTCATTCCAAAGTTCGTGCGTTTTTCAAGAAAATCCATTATTTCCTTATAAAAGTATGAAATGCATATGAATGTTCATGTCGTGAATCGTAAATGGTTGTACCAGGAAAATCCCTTATTTTCCTATTAGTTGATTGTTTTGGATACAGGAAAATCCCTTATTTTCCTAAAGTAACAGGCAGTCTCAAATGTCCAAGATCGAAAAATCGCAAGCAACCGACATGCTTAAAAGGTTGAGGCATAGTTTTATATAGTAAAGCTATACGAAGATCTCACTCGTTAAATGAAGAATAGTTTTAATAGCTACTCATTCATAAAATCAGAATACCATAATAGTTGTCTATCTAGTGAGTTTTATAACCATACTAAACATAATATGCCTGTGGTGACTGTCTTCAGGCGTCGAAACGTTTATGACAAACTGTCACCCAAAGGACTGTAGCTAACAGTCAGGGCGCGGGATCATGACTTCCCGTATAGATCTATACACATTTGACACGCTCTCCAAATGGTAGACTCTGGTTATAATAGACAGGACTTTAGGTAGTACCTTTTTAACAAATAGGTAGCATTTGAAGATGTAATCGTCTCACAGATTCTCAACTAAGTCTGTATTAAAATAATAGTTTTGTATGCAATATTTATCCTCTTTCACAATGTTTGACAAAGCATAAATCATAAGTTCTTTGAATGCATAAAATGGTTTAACAAGGATGGCTACCCTAGATACTATGCATTTTGTATAAGTCTAACTCATGCAAAGTATAACAAGAGTTTTCACGTTTTCACTCAGGATCAACCGTGTGTTTACTTGTATTCTCCCCCGAAATGTATTAAAAGTATATTATAAAGTATTTGAAGGTGTATAAAAGGGGTATGAACTCACTTGATTGAAGTGGTTGTTTTGAAGTAGTCGAGAGAAGAATCGAGCAGAACTTCTACTAGAGAGAGTTGAAATCTCGGGATTCTCGGGGATCTCGGGAGTGTAGAATTTCCTTCGGAGCTCGAGTATAAAACCCGGGGCTTCACGTGGGCAGTACTTCAACTGGAGAGAAGCAGTGTCTCGGGAACTTCGGGGCGTCGGCCTTGCGTCGTGTTCCAGGAGTGTTACCGGGGCTTCGGGGTGGTTTAGAGGAGCTTAACAGAGAATAGAAGTAGGAGAGAGGTTAGGAATGAGCAGCCAAACTTGAAAGGCTTCAATTTTATATGTAGGCTAAAAATCGAAGTTCACGTCGTGAGTTTGCCCCGATTCGCTCATGGAATGCGTCATCTGTCAAGTGGCTCTGAAATGCTCAGTCAGACTATTCACGCCGTGGACACAGTGTTCACGTCGTGAACACAGACAATTCTAACACAGCGTCAAAATTCGTGTCCCGAACTTCAGAAAATCATTTATATCGCATACGAGCTCCGTTTTCGCCGTTCTTTATATCCACGCGTAGCTATGAAAAGGTTCTACAATTCTCGTTTAGACTCCGTCGGAAAATTTTGACTTTATTTTTAATATTATATTTTTAACAGGCCGGGACAGGAATAGTTCGTTAAAAATCCATAACTTCTTCATCCGATATCCGTTTTCGTCAGACTTTTTACCTATGAAATACCATCGATGAGATCTTTGATTCTCGTTTAGGTCATGTTGGCAAAAAGTCGCTCGATCTCGATTTCGAGTTTTTAGCTGTCTACTGCTATGTCTGAAACTTCAAAAAATCATAACTTCCGCATATGAAGTCAGATTTGGGCATTCTTTTTATGTATGTTTACGGTTTTGGGATATCTACAACTTTCCTTTAGACACCTAAGGTTGAAAAGTATTTTATTGAAATTTCTCGTTTTATGCTTAACAGTGTTTTAATGGTATTGCCGCGGATCTTCGATTGGTCATAACTTCTTCGTTATAACTCAGATTGTAGTGTTCTTTATATTTTTGGAAACCTCGTTACGATATATACCACTTGGTATATCCCAATTACTGTTTTATAAAAGTTAAATTTTGACCCTAATTTTGCTGGTGTTACAATCGGTTTTTACGATTCGGTTTTAGGAGGTATAACATTTAGAAAAATATAAAATTTGAAGATTAGCCAAATCTACAAAAGAAACTAAAATAAATATATTTAGTTATGAATTATAATTTATAAATAACTGCTAAGAAAAATAGATTAAAGTTAATATTTCGTTAACAATTTTTTTATGATAAGAAGTACATATTAAGGTATTATTTTGGATGAAAATTTCTAATAATTAAAAGAAATAGCAAATTTATAAATAGTTAAGTATACATATTATAAAAAAAGTTGTTATTCGGGTTTTTCTGTATCAAATTCTTATTTTATAAGCTAAAACCAATCCAAAATTCAAAACAATAATTCGGCTTTGTTGAAAATCAATCCAAAAATTTGAATGTCCGAACCAAATAGTGTGATCCAAACGATCTAATCAGACAATTTGGTTTTATCCAAATAGCGAACAACCGTAAGGACATAGTCAATTTCACTAGTTTGTTACATTAATTTGAATTTGGTAGCTAATACTTAAATATTTTGATTACGGTTCTAGAACTGTGTTAGTTGAATGTTAATTTGTCATTCTCATTTGTTATAGAAACTAGATACAAGGATGTCATTCTCGAATTCTTACAGTTGAATTTTAAAAATAGATTATGGATATACCAGAAGATGAATGATTTAATTAGTTGAAGAGTATTGGGGAACTTGCCAAGAAAATGGTTGAATAACATAAGCATATAATGTTTCCTAAGGTTTATCTTCTCTTGAAACTTGCAATTATCTAAACAATGATTGTGACATACGTTTCATGAGGAAGTGGAGAAAATTCATACGTCCAAGTATCATAATACTTTACAATTTAGTAACATTTATGAACATATACTAACTATTCAAAGAAAGTTTGACAGATGCACTCAAGACATCAAAAACAATGTTATTCAAACACTTCACACTAACCACACGTGCAAAATTTTGCTCGAAATTAACTACTTACATATTTCTTCCTTTTTAAAACTTATCAAATAAAATATATATTTCTCTCGATTAAAGGATCTCAAGGAACATGCACTTGTTTTTTACATCAAAGCTACATTTTTTGCAACAACATAAGGGTATATGCGTCTCTAGGGGCGTGAAGAAAAATTTAAACCGGATAAGCAAATGGAACCGAATGTCGTTCGTTTATTTGGTTAAAGTTAACCAAATAAGAACCTAAAATGCATAAACCTAAAAAAACTATAAAAACCCTAAAAATCTATCAAAAATACTTTGATATATTTAATCTTTTTTTCAGCGAATGTGTCCCAAAACTTACGATTTTTAGTCCTATAAAGTCAAACATTTATATATATATATATATATATATATATATATATATATATATATATATATATATTAGATATCTTAAAGTATTTTTTTTCTCTATGTATTTCTATGAAAGATCCACAGAAAATGTATAAACCAAAAAAAAAAAAAAAAAACTGTAAAAAATATATATAAAAAATACTTTGAGATATCTAATCTTTTTTTTTTACTTTGCAAAATTAAAATCGCAACTTTTTATATAAAATGTAATTATAGACCATCATAAACTCGCATAAACTAGTAATGATTTTAATGTTTGAAATTAGGTGTCTTCACTTTCACATCAAGTGAAGCTATACCTTTTATTCTAATCATGTTTTTTAAATGGGCTCATGTAACGTCCCAAAATTCAAGACTAAAAATTTCTTTTAATAAAACATTACATAAAGAAAAGTCATCAATCCAAAACATAATCAGAGTATTAATTTCCAAAACACATGTTCGTTATCAGAGTAAACATTCTCAGGCTGTCTAATCTATGGTGTGTGCCATGCGATCACCCCGAGCTCTTCCCTCCGCTACCGGAAGTACCTGAAACCAAAACTGAAAACCGTAAGCATGAAGCTTAGTGAGTTCCCCACCCTACCACATACCATGCATAACCACATACTGCACACACTGGGCCACGCCTGCTATCCTGGGCCTCTCCCCTTACCTCGGGCCTCGCCCGCTACAACGGCCCCGCCGCTCCAGGCCCTGCCTGGCTTCGAGCCCCGTTCGGATACATATCTGTTTCACTTAGGCCTCGCCTATCACAGGGCCTCGCCCGCTAACATATAATAGCACATAAACATATCACAACACATAAGCTAAACACATACTAACAGATCCTGTCCTAAGGCCTCGCTTATCCTGGGCCTCGCCCTTGTCTTGCTACTGATGAGTCATGGAACCCCGTCCATGCTCCTATTGATAGTGAGATACGGGCCCAACCCACACTCACTCTTTCCTTAACTTGGGCCTCACCCCTAACCTGTTGCTAATGAGATGTGGAACACCATCCACACTCTACTATTGGTGAGATACGAGACCTCGCCCAAACTCACCTCCCTACCAGGCACATATAAGTATCACACAGACAACAAGTATAAACTATCACATAAACCATTCCTTGGGCACCCGCCCGCTGTCATTGGACCTCATCCTGAATATCATACTAGCATAATGTGCCTAGGGCTAACCCCCGGGTCTTCTTACTCATAACTACATGGGCCGACATTGTGGCCGTAGACCCATTCACACAAAAGGGAAACTCACCTGCACTTGCTGGACTTGCTGATAATCCCTCTGCCTCTGCCTGGCAACTCTCTGAACTCCTGCTCCACTAGCTCCCCGAGCTACCAATATCAATGCAACACTTAGTCTAACTGACCCCCGAAAGTCAACTAAGTCAACTCTGGTCAATGTCAAAGTCCTGGTCAAAGTCAACCTCCCAGGGCAACCCTACTTGCCAAGTCTGCCTACTGACTCGTCGCGTTCATAAGCTCAGAGTCCTTCCATTTACGACTCGACTCGCCAAGTCAGTCCATGACTCGCCGAGTCTACCGATTTCTGAGTCCTGACCTGTCCAACTCACCGAGTCTCCACTCGACTCACTGATTCGAGTCTCAACTCGAAGGGTTTGGGGTTTCGCGACTTGACTCGCCGAGTCCAAGAACAGACTCGCTGAGTCCAAGACAACCTTCAACAGACTCGCCGAGTTGTTCTTCCAACTCTCCGAGTTCCTGCCTAACTTCATCCGACTCACCGAGTCTACCCATGTGACTCGCCGAGTCACTCCAGCTCTTAATCCATGCAGTGGCTTTTCGAGCCAAACAGGGGCTCCAACACATAGATCCATACTTCCAAGGCCTATTCCTCACGTAAAGTGGCAAACTTTACGTGTAGACATGGAGATCTAGGCTTAAAACACTCTAAACTAGGGTTTATGACAACCACGCTTCACCAACATACCAAGAGCTGATACTTTATGGGATTCTAGACCAAAACAAGCATGTACCTGAGGTAGCAACCTCAGATCTGAACTTCTAGCTCGAAATGGTTACTATCATGCCAAGAATGCCCAAAACTCACACATAGATCTAGGTGCAAAGGAGTCCGAGAACTAGTTTATTACCTCCAAATGTTCATAAATGTCTTCCCAATCCCGGATCTCACTACTAGAAAAAAGGCCTTTTACGACGCTCATTGCGCGTCGTAAAAGGCACAGACGACGCGCAAATGCGTGTCAAGGAAGGCCATGTCATAAAGATAGACGACGCGCATATGCGCGTCGTCTAGAGACGACGCGCATTTACGACGCGCATTTACGACGCGCATTTACGACGCTCTCTTATGATACGCAATGCGCGTCAAGGAAGGCTGTGTCATAAAGATAGACGACGTGCAAATGCGCGTCATCTAGAGACGACGCGCCTTGATGATACGCAATGGGCGTCAAGGAAGGCCATGTCATAAAGATAGACGACGTGCAAGTGCGCGTCATCTATAGACGACGCGCTTTTATAATACGCAATGCGCGTCAAGGAAGGCCATGTCATAAACAAAGATGACGCTCAAATGCGCGTCGTCTCAATGCGCGTCGTCTAGAGACGACGCGCTCTTATGATACGCAATGCGCGTCAAGGAAGGCCATGTCATAAACAAAGACGACGCTCAAATGCATGTCGTAACCTTACGTCTCTCGTTTTTACTACGCGCCTTTACGACGTTTTTACGACGTGCATTTACAACACACATTTACAACGTGAATACACATAATAAATGACAAATATACCAAAACATTCATTTCATCTAAACGTCAAATATACCAAAACTTTACATATATGTTGAATTACCTAAGTTGTAACTACATGTTACCTTAAGTAACATTACTAAAAGTTAGCAAAAAATTGTACATGTGTCTCAAAAGACTACCTAACATTACACATGTCAAAAGACCATACCTAGCATTAGTGGTTAACCATAACATTGTTTTGCGGATACATTGTCAAAAGACCATACATGTCATCGATAAATGAAGCCTGTAACAAACATTGACCATTCTTCACGTATCTCATCGATATCAGCAGTTGTGTACTCAGCTTTGCCATCCCCGATCTGTGAAAACATTTGCATATTGTTTTTATTAATAAAAAATAGCATATTAAAATATTCTGTAACAGTAAGGATGCCATAAATTATAGTAATGAAAGTAGAATGCTATATCCTTACATTGTCTTTGACCAACACTTCAATTCCTTCTTCCACTATCTCCTTCATGAACCTTAGCATGTAGTAGCCACATTCGGTAGATCCGGGCTGAACTGGACACTACAAAGTTACATATAAAATGATCATTTCAATTGATCCAAAAAATAAAGTTAAAACTACAATTTCAATAAGGAATTAAGTGCTGACCGTAACATTAACCCAATTTAGTTTAACCCTTTTGTTGGATCCACTTTGTGTAGTGTACAAAACCATTGCCCTATAAAAAAAACATTAACAAATATGCGTTTATTGTACTCACATCAAGTGTTTTGATAATTTATATTACTTACGAATCAACAATTTGCTTCAACTGCATATTGAAATTGCCAGAGCTCAAGGAATCAAGATAATAGCAAGTATCCGATTTCATGTCTAGTACACCCAATACCCAATGTCTTCTACAAAAACCACAAAAAAAAATAAAATGTCAAATAACATAATTGCAGTCATTTTAAAAATAAAATTTCAAATAACAATACCCAGGATTGTAGGGCATAAAGATGATGTCATTGCCCTTTCTTTTAGACAATCGATCTGCTAAACCTCTGCTTGCATCGTCAACATTCTTAGATTTCCCTTTACGCGTACTTGGTGAGATTACTGCCGGGTTCACAAAGCAAATTCCATGGTCTCTTTCTGGGGAGCCATACTTCAATTTGTTAAACAACACCCTGTTATCATACAAACACTAAATTCATTAAACATTTTTTTAAGACACATTGTTATTTAAATTAAATTTCTTGCACTTACATCATATAAGACACAATAACAGCACCTGTCAGCTCATCCATTGTAAGAACTGCTTCAAAATCATCCCAAGTTAAGTACGTGTAACTATCGTACCCAAAAAGATCATTCTCACTCTGCACTCTTATAGAATCAACCTTTGTAACTTGTCCATCAGCCATCATTGCAGTCATTTTCAAAATACTACTGTTCTCAATCCTTATCCTTGTCTTCATCTGTGCTCTGGTCCACCTTCTCTGAACGGTCACATTTTGTTTCTCCTTTTTAATCTTCTTTTCTATCCCAATCAGTACTTCTTCCACATCATTCCCTTCTTCCACATCATTCCCTCCTTCCATATCACATGGTTGTTTTTCTTTCTTATTACTTCCTATTTCTTCTTTTGCAGGTGTTGCATCTTCCTTCACTGGTGTTACATCTTCATTCACTGGTGTTGCAGCTTTCTTCACTGGTGTTGCATGCTTTTTCACAGATTTCGCCACCACTTTTCCCTACAAATGCAATCAAAAATACAAATAGTATTACCAAAAAAATTAAGAAGTCACTCAAATATCAGAAAAATTAAGATAACCAAGGGAAAATATGTTCAAATAGTATTACCAGGTCAGAGCATCGAATAACTAAGTGTCTTGGCCAGCTTAGTATGTGTCCCAGTGCATCTTTGACCTTCACAATGAACTCCTCTTCAAGTGGAAAGGGTACTAAAGCTTCTCCTTGCAAAATTGTTTCAATCATAACTTCAATGTTTTCATCTGTTACATAAACATAAAAAATAATTAAGATTCAGTCTTCTAAAAAATGAAAATATATAAATAATAATAATGCAAATATATTTCAAAATACCCGATGCTTTCATTATGGTTCCTTTAGCAACCACATTTGCAGCAAATTCAACCGCAAGAAGACATGAATTATCCTGCAAAATATAGTATGTTAGTTTGTAGAAAAAGAAAATTATTTAAATATATTTTTCATAATTGTCTTCAAGGACTTACAAGTGATTCATTCTGTGGTTGTTTTTCAAAATCTTCAATGACGCCCCCTATTTGGCAACTTGCAGCTTCAGAAACATTAAGTACACCTCTTTTTAGTTTCTCCAAGTCATCTTCAAGTTTGTTTATTCGTTTATCCACCCTCTCGTTCTCAATCTCCAAGTAATACTTAACATTCTTGGGTAAATAAAAGTATTGTTGTGGCGTTATAAATCTACCCATCCCTCGTACACGCCCACGTTGTTCGTGAGTACCCAACGCCTCTGTAAGCACATCATGTGTTCCACATGTAACCTCTCCAAAGCTTCCCGATTTCTGAAGCTCATCCTGTAAAAAAATAAAATGGGACAAATGTTAGAAAAATAAAATGGGACAAATGTTATGTTTTTTTATATATTTGGGAATTAATGAAACTTACAATTTTATCAACAATCGTCTTCACATCTGCATCGTATCCTCCTGTCTTCAACTCTCGTGCTTTTTTCCACAGCACTGTCCTATCAATCTCCTCTTCCGTCTTGCCGGTTTCTTGCATCTAAATTATCAAGAATAACAAAATCAATTAACATAAATATATACAAATAAAATAATCAATATTTAGTGGGAATCATACAATGTCATTAATGAGTCCAGCATATCCTTTTCTGCTCAAACGATGATTGTATTTATGATGTGCACGAGTATTTTTAGCTTTCATACTTTTCTCCTGCATTAGAAACATTAAAATTATAAATACAAACATTAAAATTGTAACTAAAAATGCATATAAGAAAAGTTTAACAAACCTCCCACTTCTTTGTAACTCTATGGGATACAAAAACTTTCCAATCTTCTTTCTTTATAAACGGATAATCTTTCGGAGGTTTGAATAGATTTGCCTTGGGATCTTTACTTCGGTTCTTAATGAACTTTGCATATAGATAATGCTTGAAGTTTCTCCACTTCTTCCCGATCGATTGGAGAATTTGCTTCCGGCTCTTTGGGTCAACTACAAACTTTTCCTGAAACATAAAAAAAAGGTTGGTTCAAAAACAAATCTGAACAGGGACAAAAACAGGGACAAAAACATATCTGAACAAAGGTAATAACAGGAAGAAAACAGAGACTTACCAAAACATATTGCCATAATCCTTCCCTTACTTCCTCACCAACTTCCAGCCACGAGTCATATGTTATGGGAACCATTGTTCTTGCAACCAAACCCTCAAAAGTAGACAGTTTTGTGGCTTCCTTTCCAACCGGGACACCTTTTTTATTGTAAGTTATTACAAGCTTCACTTTATTAGCTTTTGTCTTTGTTGTCGGACCTCTTTGTTTGGAGTCCTCGTGATCAGAAGCTGAATCTGATTCCATGTCACAAAAACACAACCTGTTTCAACAAGATTCAAATTAAATTAAGTACGTTGTTATTTGTTGCAGTTGGACATTGATTAATCACATTCAAAATCTGAAATAAAAACATACCAAAAACTTTATTATTCTGCAAAAATAATTATTTAAACTAATATGCCCTCGCCATCCGGACGCGTACACAAAAAATCATCATCAAGGTCTAATAAAGCGGAGTCTTGTGTTAAATCAAAAGTAACATCAAATTCCAACATATCATCAGTTTCACCATTTGATCCATACTTGTACATCCTATGAGGTGTGAATCCAACAACATGCAAATTCTCATCTTCTTGATCTTGAACATAAAAAACCTGTTTGACTTGACTAGCTAATACGAAGGGTTCAGACTTTTGACCAAGCCTATCAAAGTTAACTACCGTGAATCCTAAATCATCCTTTTTTACTCCACGACTATCAACCCAATCACACATGAATACAGGAATACTAAACATGTGATAATTAAGATCCCATATCTCCTTTATACGGCCGAAGTAAGTTACAGCACCATACACAGGATTGGAGTCTTTTGCACTAGCAATCTGCATGGTATGTGCAACTAAAGACACTCCACTGCATTGAGTTGTTCTAGACTCATCTCGAGATGCTGTATGAAAATGATATTCATTTATGGCAAAACCGCTATATTTAGTAACAGCAAAATTAGGCCCTTTGGCCAACCAACGAACATCATCACAAATATCTTCCCCGTTAGCCAAACGTTTTCCAACCTAATAGAAAAATATATAATTAATGTAATTCAAAAAAATAATTAAAAATATTGTAATTCTAACATTCTTATTTTAAAAACAAACCTCTTTCTTAAACCAACTAATAAATGTCCGACTATGTTGGCTCTGCAACCATGTACTCTTGCGAGCATGACGGGGGTTCAGATCCTTCAATTCCAACATATGCTGCCTGAAGTGTATTACAAGTTAAAAGAATGTTTTATATGATAGATAATGGTATAAGAGTATACAGTTTCATGTAATTCTTACTCTATATACGGCTCCACAACAGCAGTGTTTCGTAATACATAAAGATGAGCTTGATCAAGTAACTGAGCATCTACAGCATCAATTGTAGCCTTTGATAAAGGCTTGCCACTGCGGATTCTTTCATCAACACGCTCATGAGGATTGCCAATTGATTTCTTGTTTTTTAAGTAGTCTGAACAAAATTCTAAGGCCTCCTCTGCCACATAACACTCTGCAATGCAACCCTCGGGTCGATGATGATTTCTTACATACCCTTTAAGTGTTTTCATGTATCTCTCAAATGGATACATCCACCTAAAATGAACCGGGCCACACAACCTCACCTCTCTAACTAAATGCACCATCAAGTGAGTCATGACATCGAAAAATGAAGGAGGAAAGTACTTCTCTAACAAACATAATGTTAATACGATGTCACTTTGCAACTTGCCTAGCTTACTAACATCAACAACTTTACTACACAACTCATTGAAAAAATGACACAGGCTTAGGATTGTTCTCCGCACCTTCACATCTAACACCCCTTTGATTGCAAATGGAAGAAGTTGTTGCATTAGTACATGGCAATCATTAGACTTCAAACCATTCATCTTTGAAACATCATCCGACACGAGATTCTTGAAATTAGAGCAATACCCATAAGGAACTTTTATGTTAGACAGGGTTTCATAAAATAGATGTTTCTCTGCAGAATTCAATGTGTACTTGGCAGGCGGAAGCCAATGTCGATCCCCTTTTGGTTCAGGTCGTAATTCAGTCTTGATGCCCAACGCTTCAAGATCTTGTCGTGCTTTTAATCCATCCTTCGTCTTGTGAGGCAAATTCAACGCTGTCCCATAAACACTCTCGGTCACATTTTTTTCTATGTGCATGAGATCTAACTGATGCCGAACAGGCAACTTCTTCCAATATTCAAGTTCAAAAAAAATTGACTTTTTATGCCAAAATTTAGATCTCTCGTCGATACTTTCTTTTTTCTTCTTTGTCTTCTCCTTCTTTGGCGTTTCCTTCTTTGACACTCCCTTCCTTGACTTTATCTTCTTTAACTTTATCTTCTTTGATCCTACCTTCTTTGATACTACCTTCTTTGGCTTTATCTTCTTACCCCATGTAGTCTCAAATCCCGCCAGATAGTCATAAATCTCTTCAGCTGATGATGGTTGTGGCATAAAATCGTGCTCCTGTTGATTGTTGAAATGTTTTTTTCTTTTGCGAAAAGGATGTTCAAGTGGTAGGAATCTTCTATGCCCAAGGAAGCATACTTTTTTGGACTTTGGCAACCATTGTGAACAAGTATTCTTTGAACATATTGGACAAGCATAATAACCTTTGGTAACACACCCCGAAAGATTACCATACGCGGGAAAATCACTTATAGTCCAAAGTAATATTGCTCTTAAATTGAAGTATTCTTTCTTATGAGAATCAAAAGTCTCAACGCCAGTTTCCCACAAGAGCTTTAGATCTTCTATCAATGGTGCCAAGTAGACATCAATATTGTTACCAGGTTGGTTTGGCCCGGATATCAACAGAGTCAACATCATGAATTTTCTTGACATACACAAATAAGGGGGTAGATTATATGTTATTAGGATAACTGGCCAACAACTATGCTTGGAACTTAATGACTTGTGTGGATTGATACCATCAGCAGACAAGGCTAATCTAAGATTTCGTTTTTCCTGTCCGAATTCTTTCCACGTGTTATCAACAAGCTTCCAAGAAGGGGTATCGCGAGGATGAGTAAGCTTCCCACTATTGACCCGACCTTGTGCATGCCAAGTTAAGTCATGAGCAATTTGTGGTATTGAAAACATTCTTCTAAATCTAGGGATGATAGGAAAATACCACAAAACTTTTGAAGGTACGTTTTTGGAATTCTTCTTCCAACGAGAAGTGCCACAAGTTGGACAATGAGAAGCATCTTTATGTTCTTTCCAGAATAGAACACAATCATTTTCACATGCATGAATCTTCTCATATTGTAGACCTACTCCTTTTAGCAACTTCTTGGACTCATATATCGAGCTAGGGATGGTATTGTTTGATGGTAAGATATCTTTTAGGACAGACAACAAAGCATCAAAACTAGCATCAGACCATCCAAATTGACCCTTCAAATGTTGGAATTTCAATAATCCACTAAGTGCATTATACTTTGACCCTACATAAAGTGGCTTATCACACTCTTCAAGAAGTGATTTCAACGAATCAGGTTCATCGTCTACGTATTTGAAGGCATCATGAAGCATATCCTTTGTATAAATAGCATCAGGAGGAATGGAATTGTTAGGGCATCTAGAATCACTATTGGGTTGTTTTTCTCCATGGAAAGACCAAATCTTATAATTCTCATCGAAGCCGTGGGCAAACAAATGATAACGGACAT
Source organism: Lactuca sativa (assembly GCF_002870075.4). NCBI lineage: Eukaryota > Viridiplantae > Streptophyta > Magnoliopsida > Asterales > Asteraceae > Lactuca > Lactuca sativa. The sequence continues at coordinate 68,901,694 of NC_056625.2, read as the reverse complement.
TGTCAATTGAGTGGTGACACAAATTGATGCAATTTACACAAGGGCATGGAATAACATCTAACTTTGGATTATTAGTTTGTGCAAACTCTAGAAAAGCATTCACACCTTCATCATATGCATTTGATAATCTACTAGAGGAAATCCATGATTTATCCATTAAACATTTGTTGCCAACCTACATAATTATTTAACATTTAAAGCAATAATGATTACGCATGTTTAGGGACAAAAACTATGCAAAAACAAAACTGTACAGGGCCAAAACTATACAGGGACAAAAAAATTATACAGGGGCCAAAACTGTACAGTGACAAAACTGAAGCAGGGAACAAAACTGTATAGGTTATCATTTACTTTTTCAGCATCCAGTTACTTTTTCAGCTTGTTTGAATATTTTTATGTGTTTGTTATAAAATTTTATGAACTTTTACAGAAATTTGAAAATTAGAAATACTTTTAAAATTTTGAATATGATCTTTTTTGCAGAAATTTTAAAGTTAGAAATGGGCTAAACATGTGTCCAGCACAAAACCACCTGCAAACCCGTTATTTCATAATTTATGGGTTTGACCTTTATACCCTTGGGTGGTCAATCTGTTTAAAATTAGGTATTAACTGTCAGTTGACAGTTACATTCTAAAAATGTATAAATATTTATGTTTGATGTTAATTGTGATTAATACTACATAAGAAGTTCCTATAGGTATGGCTGTTCTTTGTTGTTTTTTTCTTTCTTTCTTTCTCTTCTGTCTTTGTTGGTTAATGAGTTGATGTTTCTACAAATGTATAAATATTTATGTTTGTTGGTTAATTTATAGTGGTGTTTCCATTCCTGATTTAATGTGGGAGATTGAGGTTAGTAAAATTTTCATCACAAGTCGATTAATTATCATTTTATTATTATTTAAAGATGATTGAATTGATTTGTATGAATCCTGTGAAAGGGTGAGTAATTATTGTTTTTGTTATAAAATTTTCATCACAGGTAACTGTTTCTCAAGGTTGTTTTTAGAATCTGTAATAAGTTTAGTTATAGATTAATTATTGTTTTTGTTATAATATGATTGAATTGATTTGTATGAATCCTGTTAAAGGGTGAGTACCTAAGATCTATAGGTATGGCTGTTCTTTGTTGTTTTTTTCTTTCTTTCTTTCTCTTCTGTCTTTGTTGGTTAATGAGTTGATGTTTCTACTTGTTTCCATTCCTGATTTAATGTGGGAGATTGAGGTTAGTAAAATTTTCATCACAAGTCGATTAATTATCATTTTATTATTATTTAAAGATGATTGAATTGATTTGTATGAATCCTGTGAAAGGGTGAGTAATTATTGTTTTTGTTATAAAATTTTCATCACAGGTAAACTCTCTGTTTCTCAAGGTTGTTTTTAGAATCTGTAATAAGTTTAGTTATAGATTAATTATTGTTTTTGTTATAATATGATTGAATTGATTTGTATGAATCCTGTTAAAGGGTGAACATGATGGATCTGTTAGAAAAGAAGAGGTGCAGGTGTTATATGTATTGCTTGTAGAGTAGCAAGAAGCTTTTTGGATGACATTCTTTTTAATCTCATTCTGTTGAGCTATATGTTATATGTATTTATTGTAAAGTATGTACAATATATGTTAGGCTTTTGATTGTTTTTAATGTTAAGTTAAAAAGGCTTGGATATTTTAAACGAATATTCACAAAAGTGAATTTTTAATCAAAATAATATAATAGAATCTATATTAGAAAATGAAAAATAAAAAACTTATGTACCCTAAAAAATAGATAGATTAAAAATAAATTCCTTTTCTTACCTGAGTATGTGGAATATCAGTGTAATTTATAGCAGAAACTGTTGCTTTATCACCCTTTGAGCCTGCAGCAAGTAACAAAAAATTGTAACTCATTGTAACTACATGCATATTGCAATGCACAATTATGAAAAAAATTAACGAACACCATTTAGTGTACAAACCACAGTCAGATTATGTCAAAGCCTAGAAACATCTCATTCATCAATCCTATTATAAGTATACAAAATGCAAAGCTAGAATAGTAATTTTTGCCATGTAAGCTAATTTTTTTGGCAGTGCCCATCATACCTACTTGCATGGGAAACCAGGGACATCAACCTTCTAAATGACTAAAAGTAGGTTCTACTCCTAATTGCATTTGATCATAAGTGAAAATGTTTCTTGTAAGAATAAATTAATAATTGGAGGAGATACTAACCGTATAATATGCACAGCACCAAGCCACATACAGCTGTAGTTACCACCCAGATCAATGCACTTTTAATCCTCTTGCCAATAGTCCTACAAGCAAAAATAGTTAGAAGCATAAATACATACACTTTCAATGTTTAATGAGAAGCTTCAAGTTACAGATGATGAATACAAGACAATGTTAAATGGGAAGCTTCAAGTTACAGATGGCAGTGGTTTGATATAGGTGTACAGAAAAGAAGTTGAAGATAGGCTTGCCTTATTAGGCATGCTCATGTTTATACAAATTATAATTATTTAAGAACCCATGTTTTAATGTAGTTTTTGAATCTGACCCTTGGCTGTAAATAAACATTGTAAAGTGGTTTAATACTAATATTCATAAAACAAGATAGTAAGATAAGTTGGTGTATATATTTTGGTTTTAGAAAGGTGTGAGAGACCAAAAGAATTGAACATGTGTGTGGCTATGTATTATGTATGTATGTATGTTTGGAAGTAGCCATTAGCCAAAAGAATGGATCTTCTTTGAAAACAAGGGAAAAGTGGAGGGACCGAATTGTAATATTGTGTGCTTTCTGTTTTCATCGACCCACATGCAAGCTAAATACTACAATTCAGGAGGATTGATTGTACCTGCAATCTCCTTGCCATCTATTTATAACTCGGTCTACCTTGATAAGCCTAGGTGTAAGATTAAACTACTCTTCTCTACTGAGATTGGTACATGGGTGTTTGTCAGTGAAGTTAAATCAACTTCAGATATCTCCACGCAAGGAGTCAATGATCCATCTAAGGGGCTAATAGGAGGCTTAACAAATGAAGCCTTGTACAGCTTTGGAGTCCAATTGGAAAAACATATAGAGTTAGTTCATTCTTCATACAGAGGTTTGTATGCTTTAGGGGAATTAATACCTCCTAAACCTCCGGATCACAATGTTATTTTGGTTCCCTGTTCCACTGTTGAATTGAATTGTCTAGTGGTTGATGTTTATTGGTGTTATATCTTAGTACAATCAACTAATAAAGAGTTGTTATTGATATACAAACATGAACAATTATTAATTGGCTTTGTATTAAGGCAAAGAATCGACTTTATTTTTAACAAGATCGATGAGATGAATGTTTTGTTTGTTTGTAGCCAGAAGATTTGTTGCAATAAAATCAGAATTTTCTTTAGCTAGCAGTTTTGTGTTTGTCTTTTTTTGCAAATTATGCACCTATTTGAAAATTGAATATGATAAGTCTGATGAGTATATCATTATTTACAAGCCTCTACTTCAAGATGGTGGTATTGATAGAGAATGTGATAAAGAATGGACCTTCAAGATGGTGGTATTGATAGAGTATATCTGTTTTGCTCTTATGCAGAAACATCCCTACGTAGCACTGTTATTGAAACAAAACAAACTGCTGAAGGTAGTCATAAGCAAAAGGTAGGCATTAGGCAAAGGGTAATTTGGTCTTTGTGCATTGGGTGTTACATTTTCACTCCTGAAATTTTTTGTATGTGATGAAAATTGACAGGGATTATTTTTTTTGCATAAAATACTTGAGGCCTGAAGTATTTTAACTAAAAAATATATGTAAGAAAGTACAAATACGTGAGTTATTATATGACCTTAACCTTTTAATAATTTGCCAAGTACATGCCACGTAGTTTGCATGTCAGCAAACACTTATCAGATAATTTTTTTTTCATTGTGTGTGAAGGTTGGATCTTCCAAAAAAATCAAAGATGTTAACAAACGTAGTAGTTTAATTAAAATATTTCCAACAAAAACACAAGTCGAGAGCAACTATGTGAAACCTTAACTATGTTGGAAAATTAAGTTGGGATCGGAGTGGAATAGGCGTAACAGAAGAACATATATGAAGTAAAACATAAGACAAGTATTACCTGGTCAAATTTTTCCGAGGTTCATGATGTCTTTTCTCTTCCTCCGCTTTTCAGATCTAATCAACAAAGATTTCTCATTTAGAGGGAGAGGGACGGTTATAGAAGTGATGAAGAGGTGAGATAATGAAATTCGAAATCAAAGAGGTTTATTTCTATTTTTGCAAACACACCCACAGATAAAGAGAGATAGAAAGGGTAATCGGGGTATTTTACATCTTTTGATTCGAAAGGGTGTTCGTGGAAGACTGGGAAGCTCAGATGATGACAGCAAATTAGCAAATATTATATCTGAAAGGCATCGGAGGGATAAAACAATTGGGTTGCACTCTCCAATGAACGCACCTTGATGATTGCAATGGTTGCTGGTATTGGTGGAGAGTAGCAGCTCTAACCTGATAGTTGATACCCAGTTCGGAGAAAGATTGTTGGGTGGGTTTTTAATACGTGATTTTTTTTGGAAGATCCAACCTTCACACACAGTGATGAAGAGTGGTGTTCCTAACTTCTGTGTTGTTCTTCTAGCACTAAATGATCTAGGGTATTATTGTCTTTTTCTATTTTATGATACACAAGGTTTAAACTTTAATGATAATAATTAATATGTTAATTGATGTATTTATTTGTATAGGTATAAAGCAAAGGGAATTCGGTTGGATTTTGGTGATCTTGCTTATCTTTCATGTGACAAAAGAAAGTTCTTTGAAATAATTGGAATGGAATTTGGAGTTCCGAGGTTTGGAAAGACTGGAATCACTGCTGGTAATGACCTCAATGAAGAAACTTTGGATGCTTTAAACAAACAGGCAAGCTTTTTATAGATTTTTAATTCTTAAGAGTATTGAATCATTTAGTATTTTGTAACTTTGATTATCGACTTGGTCTTTGTGCAGGAAGTTTCTCTTGAGAGAACTTTTCTGATTAGGGCAGGAGGATAATTATTTGGATTTCCTTTCTGATTTGTTCTTATTTCCATTTAGTAATCAAATAGCTTCCTAGATCTATATATCTCATATTTGAGTTTCATTTATCTATTATTGGATTTTGGTTTCTATCAAAGAGGTTGTGTGATGATCAAAATGCAAAATGAATCAATGGCTGATTTCATAAATACATACACTTTCAATGTTTAATATGCTCTAACTAGTCTTTTGGTTCCAGAATAAGATGCTTTTTGACTAATTAAGTGAAACAACTTAGAACTTTTTTCTATGTTCTTAAGAAGATCAAGTGTCCTTGCAGAATTTCTCAACAGTTAAAAAATAAATCTAGACTCAGACATCTACATTTAGGGTTTAATGAATGCTTCAACCATGATTTCATAATCTCAATCCCTATTACAAATCGTCCATACATACACCCAATCGAAATGAAAGATACAACATGATTTCATAATTTCATAAGTACAATCAGAAAACATAAAAAATTATGTTCTACCAGACCAGGGTTCGAAGAACCTGAAGAGAAACATCTCACAGGGGAGTTAGATTAAGAGTATTTTGAGGGATTTTTCGACTCTTTTCTTAGGCAACTGTCATTATGTATACACGGTTAGCTAATCCTTTCTTCACCTTGAGAACAAGGTGAAAGTTTGGGATAAAAAGTAGAGAAAATGTTCGCAAGATGAAAGAAGGGGATAAAAACATTACATATAACTTGAGAAGCTTGAGATTTTACCTTGTGTTCGACTTGAGAAGCTTCAGTAGGTGAGAAACCCTTGAATGTGTTCAACTTAGCATCAGATTCATGGCTACCAGGCGCTTCTTCCCCTTGTCTCGACTTTCTTCTGCTCTTTCTCTTTTGTTACAACGTTATATGGCCAACCGGGAAGCTCACTTGGGTCGATGATCGGTTCAACAGGAACACCTTAATCGGACCTAGGGCACGTAAATTCATGGCTACCAGGCGCTTCTTCCCCTTGTCTCGACTTTCTTCTGCTCTTTCTCCAATGATGTCAGTTGAACCCACGATCGTCGGCGAGGCGAAATCAGCCAGAGAAGTAACCTAACGATCGGAGGAGGAGACGTTGTCTGCAAGGGAAGGCGAGTCGAGGTCTCACCGTCGATAGAATCGTAGTAGAGAGTGAAGTGACTGATGAATAGTGAGTGTTAGATATTTTGTTAGTAACCTCGATTTTTGTGAACAGATGCGCGCCTTTCACTAAAATTATAATGCGACACTTTGAGACGGCGCACATTTTACATTAAGTGCCCTCCGTGTTTTTAAGTTTTTTACATTAGACACTAACTCTAAAGACACTCAATAAAACGCGACATATATACTTAAATTTTTTGAAGAGATGACATTTTTTTAATGTCACTCTCTCTTGCGTAACATAGATCAATGAGCGTCGTATTTTGCGCGTCGTAAAAGGCCTTTTTTCTTGTAGTGTCTATAGCCCCTTATTGCACCTCCAAGATCCTTCTTCCTTATCCAAGCTTTAATGCACTCTTCAAGGCAATAATTAGCTCAAAAATGGATATGGCGGCTAGGGTTTGGTGTTCTAGGTTAGAGAGGTAGTAAAGGAACCCTAGGGAAGAGAATGAGACGCTTAAATAGGCTCCAAGTCCTGAATTTAGGGTTTTCCTCGTTCAGACCAGACTCGTCGAGTCTCCTTGGCCTACTCGCCAAGTTGGTCACTTACTCCTTGACCCGGATCCCGCTCGGACTCGTCGAGTTCCTCCTTGGACTCGACGAGTCGTCCCTTAAACTTAAGGTTTCCGTTTTTTTCATGGACTCGACGAGTCGTCCCTTAAACTTAGGGTTTCCCGTAGTCTTACAACACTTTCCACCACTGACTGCTAGTGAATGCTACGGCTGCCCCATAGTCTAACATCACTTTCTACTACTGACTGTTAATACGAAAGCACCCCATGCTATCAGCTCTCAAGATCCTCCTTCTGACTCACTCTAGTCCTATAGGCAATCCTACAACCTGAATTCCCAACAACATACTAACCATCACCAATACACGTACTAGCTAAGGGGGAGTTTCTCAAACTCCCAACCCTGAACTCCCCAATCTATCAACGATGTACTACATCTTTTCCTTCTCGGAGGTCGCGTACTCATTCTGGGTCTGGATGCTCCTACCTTTACACACTCGGAGGATTCTCACCCACTTTGATCCTGCCTACCCCTTGCTGGTCAATGCTCGAAAAGAAATCTCAATCCTTGCTACCATTCCATAATCAATCTGCTGAGGAACCCCAAGCTTACCATAGCTAGGGATTTAACCAGTCCATCTCTAACACTATACAACTTCGATCTAGCGAGGCATGCCAAGTCCCTCCCAGACATGCTACAGTTACTGCATCCTAAGTAACCTTCTCATATAGAGCCCATCCCTTAACTACCATTCAAATATCCAAGGTATGCAGATGGCATATAACTCGATCACAATCATGCCGCTCAAAATAAAATACTCATACCGATAATGACGCAGAACCATAACAATATAATCATGCACAAATAAAAGAACTGAAAACGGAAATCGCATACCTGCAACGTCCGCTGCCGCTCGTGCCTCCATGGTGGTCATCTGAAAAGCCCTGCCTCCTACTGTAGGCGCCTCTGCACGGCCCTGACGACCGTCTGTGATCCTCAAAGTTACAGGGGAAGGTGTGTCACACCCCAAAACCAAGAATGGCGGAAACGTTCCGGGGTGGAGGACGTCATGTACAGTATCACAACAGTGTAAAGTAGTAAACAAGCAACAACATCATCCATTGCATTAAAAGTAAAGTTTTAATACATGTGTGTTCTTTCATTGTAATAAGATACCAAAATATACAATCAAAATAAAAGATGAGTCTTGTCTGTGCTCCGTCTTCTCAAAACCTGGCCATCATACCTGTCTACTGGTGACCTGAGAAAACAAGTTATTTTGAAAGCGAGTATGTAACAACTCAAATTTTCAAACAAATTTTTTTTTCATTTTTAAAAATGTATTTATTTCCATTCAAAAAAAGGCATAAATAGTTTAAGTATTCTGTCAAATACAAATAATCAAAATCCCAAGATCATAAAAGCAGTCTTCAGTGTGTATCGATCACGCCGGCGCCTTCCCACGGTCCTCGCTAGTACCTGAAATACATGTACAACAACTGTAAGCATAAATGCTTAGTGAGTTCCCCAATATACAACTTACGCACATACGCCTTTCCAGGCCCGACCTTCCGGTCCATGTGTCTCAGGGGACTTCCGTCCCTGCTGGGTAAACCTTCCGGTCCTACCCACGCCGACCTTCCGGTCCATCACACAACATATCGCCTTCCGGCCCATAACATATTGCCTTCCGGCCCATAATATAATCGCCTTCCGGCCCATAGCATACATAGCACACATATAACAAATAACTTACCACATATAGCATACATATCACATAGCATATCTGACCTTCCGGTCACACAGTCAAACCCTTCCGGGTACAGTATAGTGAGAAGACTCACCTCGTAAAAGCTGAAAGCTAGCAAATCCTGAAATCACTCGTGCACAACCCGACGAGCTACAACCTCCCTATAACATCACATATCTCATTAATACTTATATCTTCTAACTGTGACTATCCCTAAGAAGTCAGGCTTAGGTCAACTCTGGTCAACGGTCAACGGTCAACTTGACCGGACTCGGCGAGTACCATGGCGACTCGGCGAGTCTAGACGTCCTCCAACTTTCTGAGATTCATTATCTACTCGTCGAGTATCCTCCTCGACTCGACGAGTTACCCCTGGAAGAATCGCGGGGCCACCCCGACTCCACTCGCCGAGTCTGAAGAACAACTCGGCGAGTCCCAGTAAATCTTCAAGCTACTCGCCGAGTCTGAAGAACAACTCGGCGAGTCCATGCCATGCAGACGAGCAACTGCTTACTAAATTACGTATGGTCCCGAGATATACAATCATGGGACTTTCTGGACTTCTAAACATCTTATTACTGGGGTATAAACGTTTGGGTAATAACATAATAACCCATCTAATCACTAAATGGGTTTCATAAACCCTAATTTCGCATACACATCAAATAACAGAATTGGAATCCGAAATATTACCTGGAATATGCCCTCTCTGAGTCTCCAAATCGTAGAACTCGAATCCCTTGCTATTCCTTTAGCCAAAACCCTTCTCCTCCTTGCCCAACAACCTCTTCAAGCCCTAATATCCTCCAATCTTGCTCTAGATGCCCACAACCGTTTAGGGTTCCTCTCAATCGACTAAAGACGGACAATGACGACATATAAGAGCATTATATACGATCCTAAACCGAACGGTTAGGGTTTCTGCTGAACAGCGTCGACTCGCCGAGTCCATATCTGGACTCGTCGAGTCCAGTCGCGAACCCGCGACCAAGTCTGCGATCCTACTCGGCGAGTCTAGGCTCCAACTCGCCGAGTCCCCTCTTAACTCACCCCAAAGACATAATTAAACAATACCTGAGATTTCGGGCTGTTACAACTCTCCCCCACTTAGATTAGACTTCGCCCTCGATGTCTCACTCTGCAAATAGCTCCGGATGCTGCTCCCGCATCTCGCGTTCCGGTTCCCAAGTCATTTCCGATCCCTTACGGTGTTGCCATTGAACCAACACCAGAGGTACCTCCTTGTTCCTCAGAACCTTGATCTTCCGATCTCTGATAGCCACTGGTCTCTCCGCGTAATTCAGGCTCGCATCCACCTGAATATCCTCTAATGGAACCACTGCCGACTCATCGGCTATGCACTTCCTCAACTGCGATACATGAAAAGTGTTGTGGATCTGACCCAACTCCGCTGGCAACTCCAACCGATAGGCTACCCGGCCTATCCTTGCAATCACACGAAATGGCCCAATATACCGGGGCCCCAACTTGCCCCTTTTCCTGAATCGAATCACTCCTTTCCAAGGAGAGACCTTCAGGAGGACGAAGTCGCCGACCTGAAATTCAAGCTCGGATCGGCGCCTGTCTGCATAACTCTTCTGCCGGCTCTGGGCGGTCAATAACCTCTGCCTAACTTGCTGAATCTGCTCTGTCGTCTGAAGCACGATCTCCGTGCTGCCCATTACTCTCTGTCCCACCTCTCCCCAGCAAATGGGGGTCCGACACCTCCTACCATACAACAGCTCAAAAGGTGGCATACCAATGCTCGAATGATGGCTGTTGTTGTAGGAAAACTCTGCTAAGGGTAAATATGCATCCCAGCTACCCCCGAAGTCTAATACACACGCTCGAAGCATGTCTTCCAGCGTCTGAATCGTCCGCTCGCTCTGACCGTCTGTCTGGGGATGGTATGCGGTACTAAAATGCAATTTAGTACCCAGCTCCTCGTGGAATTTCTTCCAGAATCTGGAAGTGAAGCGCACATCACGGTCTGACACAATCGAGATCGGCACCCCATGCCGATGTACCACTTCTCTCACATATATCTCTGCCAACTTCTCCGCTGAAGAACTCTCGCTGATGGCAAGGAAGTGTGCACTCTTCGTCAACCTATCCACAATCACCCAAATTGCATCAACTCCCCTGGCAGTCCTCGGCAGTTTGGTGATAAAATCCATAGTGATCTGTTCCCACTTCCACTCGGGGATCTCCAATGGCTGTAACTTGCCATGCGGTCTCTGGTGCTCGGCCTTAACCCTACGGCAGGTCAAGCACCTCTCAACGAACCATGCCACGTCCCTCTTCATACAGGGCCACCAATACTCCTTCCTCAAATCCAAATACATCTTTGTGGCACCGGGATGGATCGAGAATTTCAACCTATGAGCCTCTTCCATCAAAGAAATACGCGTACCGCCCACGAACGGTACCCAGATCGGACCCTGAAACGTCATAAGCCCTCGACTATCCTTAACAAACTCTGAAATTAACCCCACAACCCGCTCTTTCTTCTGCATTTCTGGTCGCACAGCCTCTGCCTGTGCCCCACGAATAGCGTCCAATACTGGAGTCACCACAGTCAGTCTCAAGCATACATCTCGCAATGGAGTGCTCTCCGCCCTGCGGCTCAACGCGTCGGCTACCACATTAGCCTTGCCTGGGTGGTACAGGATCTCACAATCGTAATCCTTGACCACATCCAACCACCTCCTCTGACGCATATTTAGGTTGGGCTGATCCATCAAATACTTCAAGCTCTTATGGTCCGTATAGATCGTACATCGAACCCCATACAGGTAGTGACGCCAAATCTTGAGAGCGAACACTACTGCTCCCAACTCTAAATCATGCGTGGGGTATCTCGCCTCATGAGGTTTCAGCTGTCTCGACGCATACGCTATCACATGACCCCTCTGCATCAACACTGCACCCAGTCCCGAAATCGATGCGTCGCAATATACCACAAAATCTTCCATCCCTTCTGGGAGAGCTAATACCGGGGCTTCGCACAACCTCTGGCGAAGTGTCTCGAAGGAGGTCTGCTGCTCGGGCCCCCATGAGAATGCAACACCCTTCCGGGTCAATCTGGTGAGTGGCACTGCGATCTTGGAGAAATCCTTGATGAATCTCCGGTAATACCCTGCCAACCCAAGGAAGCTCCTGATCTCAGAAGGTGACTTCGGCACCTCCCAACTCATCACCGCCTCAACCTTGGCCGGATCGACCGATATCCCTTTCTGATTGACAACATGTCCTAGAAATTGGACCTCTCGCAGCCAGAAATCACATTTGGAGAACTTTGCATAAAGCTTCTCCGACCTCAATACCTCAAGGACCTCCCTCAAATGCTCCTCATGCTGCTCTCTAGATCTAGAATACACCAGAATGTCGTCGATGAATACAATCACTGACCGATCCAACATCGGTCTGCATACCCTGTTCATGAGATCCATGAACACCGCCGGGGCATTGGTGAGTCCGAAAGGCATCACCACAAACTCATAATGCCCATATCGCGTCCTAAACGCTGTCTTCTGGACATCCTCCTCCCGCACTCTCACCTGATGGTACCCCGACCTCATATCGATCTTGGAAAACCAAGACGCTCCCTGCAACTGATCGAATAAATCATCGATCCTTGGTAACGGGTAACGGTTCTTGACCGTCAACTTGTTCAACTCCCGGTAATCAATACACATCCGGTGTGAACCATCCTTCTTCTTGACGAACAGAATAGGTGCTCCCCACGGCGAGCTGCTCGGCCGAATGAATCCCTTCCCCAACAGCTCCTGGAGCTGCGAGGACAACTCTTGCATCTCTGGAGGTGCAAGACGATAAGGCACCTTAGCAATAGGCGCGACCCCCGGAACTAGATCGATACCAAACTCTACTTGCCTCGCAGGAGGTACTCCCGGCAGCTCCTCGGGAAAAACATCTGGAAACTCACGCACCACAGGGACCTCCTCAACTGATTTCGGTCTCTCGGGAACCTCCCGCGTATCCATCACATACGCCACAAAACCCTTACAGCCCTGCTGTAGAAACTGCCTCGCCCTAGCGGCCGAACAAAAAGCTGATCCCGAACGGGTACCCTCGCCGTACACCGAAAGGACTCCCCCACTATGGTCTCGTATGGTCACCAGCTGACGCTCACAGTCGATGACAGCGCCGAATCGGCTCAACCAGTCCATGCCTACGATGACACAGACATCACCCATCGCAATAGGGATTAGGTCTATCGGGAATTCAACCCCGAAAATCTCTAGTACACATCCCCGAAGAACCTCCGTGACACAAATCACTTTCTCGTCAGCTATAGAAACTCTCAAAGGTCGACTCAACGACTCACGACTAACGCTGATATGCTGACTAAAGGCTAAGGACACAAAGGACCTACTCGCACCCGAGTCAAATAACACTAAGGCAGGCACAGAGTTCACAAGAAAAGTACCTACGCATAATATAACATAAGCATAACATCTCGACATTAAAATAATTACATGAATTACAACATACCTGCCACAACATCGGGCACAGCGCGGACCTCCTCCGCAGTCAGCTGAAAAGCTCTCCCCCGGGCCCTCGGGGCCTCGGCCTTCACTGGTCTAGTCGCAGCAGCTCCGGCAGCAGGTGCAGATCCCTGAAGAAGCTGAGGGCACTCGGCCTTCCTATGGCCAGTCTGGTTGCAATGAAAGCAAACCGTAATACCTTGGGACACTCCCTAGCAATGTGCCCCTCGTTGCCACACTTGTAGCAAGCACCTGATCGACACGCCCCCTCATGACCCTTGCCGCACTTTCCGCAAGTGCGACTCTTCGAACCTCCCGTCCTCGCATCGACGGACTTGGTCCGCTTGGCTGCCGGCTGGAACTGAGCCGGTCGCCGGTCCACCCGCTGAGACTCGGCCTCCTCCCTGGCCTGGGTCTCCAACTCGATCTCGCGCTTCCTGGCATTCGCCTGAAGCTCAGCAAAAGTATGGTAGGTGGAGTTCGACACGAACTCCCGGATATCCCTCCTCAACACTCCCAAGTACCGGCTCATCCGAGCCTGATCAGTGGACACCAGCTCGGGGCAGAACATCGCCCTCTCATGAAACTTCCGTGTAATCACCGCAACAGAATCAGTACCCTGCTTGAGGGTTAAGAACTCTTGCACCAATCGTTCCCTCTCCACCGGGGGAACGTACTCATCCCTGAACATGGCAGTAAACCCCTCCCATGTCACCGCTGTAGTCTCTGCCAAAGTGAAGTTCGCCGTCACGAACTTCCACCAGTCCTTCGCTCCCAGGCGGAGCTGGTTCAAAGCGAACCGTACCCTCAGGTGCTCCGGGCATGAACATGTGTAGAAGCACCCCTCTATGTCCGCGATCCACCTCATCGCAGCAATCGGATCCTGCGTCCCATCGAACTCCGGTGGCTTCGTGTTGCTGAACTCTCGGAACAGCAACGAGTCACCTCCCTGTGGCCTAGCAGCGGCCACAGCTGCGGTAGCTGCAGCGGTTGCAGCCTCAGTCAACGCGGCGTACTGCTCATCGAATGTCTCCATCAGGGTGGTCTTAATAGACCCAAACATCTCCGGGATCTCAGCCCGGATCGCTGCTGCCACCTCCTCGTGAATCATCTGACGAATATCCTCGTCACTCACACCACTCGTACTCGCTCCGTGGCGCGGTCTAACCATGACGTCTCTGAAATACAACATAAAACTATCAGAGACTCCACCGAGTATAATTGTACTCGATACGCAACCCTACTCAGTCCCCGATATCCAGGGATTCTTACTTGGGTCTCCCACTGACCCGGTGTCCTTGGTAGTACGGGCCCAATACTACCGACCACACCGCATCAATGTTCATCCCAAGTCCTCCTCCCCAAACTCCGGATAGTGAGTACTCTACTGCTGATATGCACTATCTACCCGCATGCTAGCAACACATCTCATATAGGCAAATTTCCCTAGACTAAGGTATCACAAATCAGGCCACTCTAGTCCTATCATGGATACCTAGTCTTCTAGCATGCATAACCATTCATATCATATAATATTGTAAGGTATTTTGGGGATCTTTACCGTTCGGGCGCTGACTGATCGTACACACTGTTTCTTTCTTGCTTACCACAAAACCATTTACAAAAATTTATGCCTTTATTTTAAAATTTTCCCTCAAATCCCCGGTTTGAGTTCAGCTACTCCAGAAGGTGCACCCGAATCCCTCAAACCAAGGCTCTGATACCAATTGTAACAACTCAAATTTTCAAACAAATTTTTTTTTCATTTTTAAAAATGTATTTATTTCCATTCAAAACAAGGCATAAATAGTTTAAGTATTCTGTCAAATACAAATAATCAAAATCCCAAGATCATAAAAGCAGTCTTCAGTGTGTATCGATCACGCCGGCGCCTTCCCACGGTCCTCGCTAGTACCTGAAATACATGTACAACAACTGTAAGCATAAATGCTTAGTGAGTTCCCCAATATAAAACTTACGCACATATGCCTTTCCAGGCCCGACCTTCCGGTCCATGTGTCTCAGGGGACTTTCGTCCCTGCTGGGTAAACCTTCCGGTCCTACCCACGCCGACCTTCCGGTCCATCACACAACATATCGCCTTCCGGCCCATAACATATTGCCTTCCGGCCCATAATATAATCGCCTTCCGGCCCATAGCATACATAGCACACATATAACAAATAACTTACCACATATAGCATACATATCACATAGCATATCTGACCTTCCGGTCACACAGTCAAACCCTTCCGGGTACAGTATAGTGAGAAGACTCACCTCGTAAAAGCTGAAAGCTAGCAAATCCTGAAATCACTCGTGCACAACCCGACGAGCTACAACCTCCCAATAACATCACATATCTCATTAATACTTATATCTTCTAACTGTGACTATCCCTAAGAAGTCAGGCTTAGGTCAACTCTGGTCAACGGTCAACGGTCAACTTGACCGGACTCGGTGAGTACCATGGCGACTCGGCGAGTCTAGACGTCCTCCAACTTTCTGAGATTCATTATCTACTCGTCGAGTATCCTCCTCGACCCGACGAGTTACCCCTGGAAGAATCGCGGGGCCACCCCGACTCCACTCGCCGAGTCTGAAGAACAACTCGGCGAGTCCCAGTAAATCTTCAAGCTACTCGCCGAGTCTGAAGAACAACTCGGCGAGTCCATGCCATGCAGACGAGCAACTGCTTACTAAATTACGTATGGTCCCGAGATATACAATCATGGGACTTTCTGGACTTTTAAACATCTTATTACTGGGGTATAAACGTTTGAGTAATAACATAATAACCCATCTAATCACTAAATGGGTTTCATAAACCCTAATTTCGCATACACATCAAATAACAGAATTGGAATCCGAAATATTACCTGGAATATGCCCTCTCTGAGTCTCCAAATCGCAGAACTCGAATCCCTTGCTGTTCCTTTAGCCAAAACCCTTCTCCTCCTTGCCCAACAACCTCTTCAAGCCCTAATATCCTCCAATCTTGCTCTAGATGCCCACAGCCGTTTAGGGTTCCTCTCAATCGACTAAAGACGGACAATGACGGCATATAAGAGCATTATATACGATCCAAAACCGAACGGTTAGGGTTTCTGCTGAACAGCGTCGACTCGCCGAGTCCAGTCGCGAACCCGCGACCAAGTCTGCGATCCTACTCGGCGAGTCTAGGCTCCAACTCGCCGAGTCCCCTCTTAACTCACCCCAAAGACATAATTAAACAATACCTGAGATTTCGGGCTGTTACAGAGTATCAGCCTAAAGCTGGTGAATTCATAAGTATTTAAGTGTCATTGTCTTGTTTTGGAAATCTGTTATGTATGCTATGTCAATCTTTGAATGAAACAGTTGATATAAGTATGAAAACCCTAGAAAATCCCATATTTCCTACTAGTATGAAATGTAGTCTTCTACCAAGACCCGAATGTTTTGCTACTAAAATGATCGTTTTTCCTTCCTTTTTGACTATTACAAATAGTACTTAGTCTAACTCATCGTTTATGTGAATGTATCACAAAATAAAGTAATAGGAAAAATGTAATCATGTAAGTGTTATCCTTTTGTATTAGGATTAACACGACATCGCGTCAATCGAAATGTATAACCTTTAAACATGCGTAGATTGTTCAATTTCCCTCTTTAGCTGTAGCAGGTTTAAGGAATGGTTACTCCCGTAAAGGTACTCCGAATATAAGTATTAACCGTAGGCATCCGTAGATGGTCATTTACCTCTGTAGCGAACAACAGGTTAAAGGAATTGTTAGTCCCGTAAAGGTACCCCTAATATAAGTAATAACCTTAGGCATCCGTAGCTGTTCATCTACCGCTGTTGCTAACAGGTGGGTTCCGGAATGGTTAGTCTCGTCTAGATATCCCGTTGAACTGGGATAGGCAGGACAATTTACACATAATGTACTAATAAATCAACCTAGTGAGTCTTGGTACAAGTATCCATGTAAGTATATACATGTAAATGTATCTATGTAAAGGTATTCATGTAAGGTATTCATGTAAGCGTATCTATGTAGACGTATTCATGTAACATGTAATGTATAGTATAGACTCATCAATGAACTGACTCTGGTGTAATTCCTTGTAATAGGAATAATGCTTTGTATCTTCTAACTATCCCTATAATAGTTACCTGGAAGGTAATTGGTTGTCCAAGCAGGTTTATACACCCTTGCTACACAAGAGTGTGGGAAACTGAATGAAGGTTGAAAACTATAATGTCAATACATATATAAGAACATAAGTGTATAGATATAGTTTTGTTCAAGAAGATAAAATGGTTTTACGAGACATCTATGAGTTTTGAACAATAATTAACAATGACTTGATGTCATTTCAATAAACATTTCAAGTGTAATACTTTTGCTACCAAGGTATTTTTAAGACAGAAAACCATTTCATGCATCACATTTTGAAGTATGTGAAATCTATTGGATGAAAACACAGTTATAAATACATATGAGTGATTTAATAACATGTTGTTTCCTACTTTTATTCCCCTCCCCCATTAAATAATTTAAAATCATTTAAAACATTGATTAAGGGGTATGAACTCACCTGAAGACGGTGGTTTGGATGAACCGAACGGTGTAGGATTGTTAGGTGTCAAGTGAGAACTTGTACACACACTATAATCCTAATGAACATATAATCACACATATATGCAACCAATTATTCTTAAACTACTAATTGAAAATGTTAAGACATCCTAGAACATGATAAACACTTTATTTAAGTGTTATAAGCCCTAAGGATTTCATCTAAGTTGCTGTGGGACAAGGAAAATGGGTTTAGGGTTCCAAAGGACCCTATACATGAGTTTACTCTTCAATAAACCTCACACAAGGAGTTTAAGATCGTAAACCCTTGAGTTTACGGTCGTAAGCTCCTAAGCTTCATGTCATTTTGTGTTTTGAAGTTCTAAATGATCCCTAGAAGCATTCATACTTGGTGTTTTAATCCTTGGAAGAGTGTAGGGCTTAAATACACTCCTTTGAGGAGTTCACGACCCTGGGACCATTTCCCTTAGAGATTACAGCCGTAATCTCTCATGGGGATGGGTTTTTTTATGTTTGAAGGTCCCTAAATAACTAGGAGTAAATCAAGGTTATTGTTCCAAGGCTTTAGGAGTGATTAAGGCACACTTTGGCCCTTGAGTTTGGAGTTCACGGTCTAAGAACTTCTTGGGTCGTGAACACCTTACTCTTGGTGTTCATGGTTGATTTCTAGTCCTATAAACACTAGCATACAAGTCTAAGGTAGTTACATATCAAGGGGAAAGGACTAGGCATCATTTTACCCTTATAAAAGAGTTTACTCCCCAAGGTGTTCTTGGGCGGTAAACTCTCGAATCTTGCTGTTTTGTTATGAAATCTATGTTATTGAGCACATTATAAGCCATATAATACAACTAGAGAGAGGTACTCACGATTTGGGATGAAAATCCGAAGATCCGTGAGAGAGAAAATGGCTTTTCTCTAATTGGAAATGTAACTAATGAATGAATATGGCTCAGATTTCTATATATAGTCCTAGGATTTTTGGCAGAAAATCTTTTATTCACGAAATGAACTCTAATATAATAAAGTTTTGGAATAACAGAGTTGCACAAAACCCCAGTGCATCCACTCTCCAGATATCTCCTTAAGTGTAAACCCTGAAATACTCAAACTTGTACGGAAAAGTCTGAAAATTTACTGCGACTGTTCTGACTTCTATTGAAGTGATATTGTTTGTACATAATAGAATTTCGGGTTGTCACATCATCCCCCCGTTACAAGGAATTTCGTCCCGAAATTAGAACTTAAGCAAATAAGAAGTTACAAATAACTAAGCGAAAAGATGAGGATATTTTAGTTTCATCTGATCCTCTCGTTCCCAAGTGAATTCAGGTCCTCGTTTGGTGTTCCAACGAACCTTCACTATCGGGATACGGCTCTGCTTTGTTTGCTTGACCTCTTGGTCAATGATCTCTACTGGTTCCTCCACGAAGTTGAGGCTCTCGTTGATCTCGATCTCGTCGAGTGGAATAACAAGAGTCTCGTCAGACATACACTTTTTCAAGTTCGAGACATGGAAGGTAGGATGTACGTTACTGAGTTCGCGCGGTAGATTGAGTTTGTAAGCTACGGGGCCGATTCGGGCAAGGATCTCGAAAGGCCTTACGTATCTTGGATTGAGCTTCCCACGCTTTCCGAAGCGTATCAAGTCCTTCCAGGGTGAGACTTTCAGTAGAACTCGGTCGCTCACCTGGAATTCCAACGGTTTCCTTCGCTTGTCAGCGTAGCTTTTCTGTTGGTCTCTAGATGCTTTCAATCGTTCACGAATTTGAACGATCTTCTCTGTCGTTTCCCGAATGATCTCTGGACCCGTGAGAGTGCTTTTAGGAACTCGTCCCTTAGCTAATTGGGTATCACCCACCTCAGCCCAACACAGAGGGGATCTGCACTTTTGGCCATAGAGGGCCTCGAATGGAGCTGCCTTTATGCTCATGTGATAACTGTTGTTGTAGGAAAATTCGACAAGGGGTAAATGGGTATCCCATGCTTTCCCAAAGTCAATCACACAGGCTCGCAACATATCTTATAAGGTTTGGATAGTTCTCTCACTTTGTCGTCGTTACAAAGTTCCCTAGGAACTAGGTTTGGGTAGTTCTCTCACTTTGTCTATCGGTCTGTGGATGGTAGGCTGTACTCATGTACAGCCTAGTTCCTAGGGAACTTTGTAACGACTGCCAGAACCTTGAAGTGAATCTACTATCTCTATCTAAGATAATGGATATGGGAACACCGTGCAGTCATACAATCTCCCTAATGTAGGTTCTCGTAGGTTTCTCCATTTTTTCGGTTTCTTTGATTGGCAAGAAGTGTGTAGACTTGGTCAGTCTATCGACGATGACCCATATGGAATCAAGTCCACCCGTCGTCTTGGGCAACTTGGTTATGAAGTCCATAGTGATCCGCTCCCACTTCCATTCTGGTATCTCCGGTTGCTGTAGAAGACCAGAGGGTTTCTGGTATTCGACCTTGACCTTTGCGTAAGTAAGGCATTGACTCACGAATTTAGCAATATCTACTTTCATGTTAGGCCACCAGTATAACTTTTTAAGATCCACATACATCTTATCTGAACCTGGGTGGACGGAATAACGAGTGTTGTGAGCCTCGGTCATGACCAAGTCTCTGAAGCCACCGTGTTTCGGTGTCCAGATCCGATCCATGAGGTATAAGGCTCCGCCACCCTTGACTTCCAAGTTCTTATCCATATCTCTAAGGGATTCACCTGCCATGTTTTCAGGTTTCAAAGCGTCGAGCTGAGCCTCCTTAATTTGCGTGGACAAGTGTGAATGGATAGTTAGAGTCAAAGATTTGACTCTACGACCAGCATATTCTTTCTGACTTAGGGCGTCGGCTACTACATTGGCTATACCCGGATGATAACGAATTTCGCACTCGTAATCACTGAGTAGCTCGACCCACCGTCGTTGTCTCATGTTAAGCTCCTTCTGGTCGAAAATGTGTTGTAGACTTTTGTGGTCTATAAAGATCGTGCTTTTTGTACCATACAAGTAGTGTCTCCAGATCTTCAGAGCAAACACAACTTCTCCTAGTTCAAGATCATGGGTGGTGTAGTTAACCTCATGTGTCTTCAGCTGTCTCGAGGCATAGGCTATGACTTTACCTTGCTGCATTAGAACACATCCGAGTCCTTGATTTGATGCATCGCAATAGACAACGAAGTCTTCTATCCCTTCGGGGAGGGATAGTATTGGTGCGGTGCACAAGGCTCGCTTGAGTGTTTGGAACGCTCTTTCTTGTTTCTCCTCCCAGTCAAAGGCCACGCCTTTCTGGGTCAGGGTTGTAAGAGGTTTTGCTATGTAGGAGAAGTTCTGAATGAACCTGCAATAGTAGCCAGCGAGACCTAGAAATTGACGAATTTCTGTAGGTGTCTTCGGTGCTGACCAGTTCTCAACGGCCTTGATTTTGGAAGGGTCCACGTGTATTCCTTCTTCACTAACAACATGGCCCAAGAATTCGACTCGTTGGATACAAAATTCGCACTTGGAGAACTTCGCATAGAGCTTCTACGCTCGCAATGTTTCTAAGACTCTACGGAGATGTTGACTATGTTCCTCCTTACTTCGAGATTAGATAAGTATGTCATCAATGAAAACAATGACGAACTGATCCAAGTAAGGAAGACACACCCTATTCATCAGATCCATGAATACTGCGGGTGCGTTAGTTAATTCGAACGACATCACCACAAACTCGTAGTGTCCATAACGAGTTCGGAAGGTTGTCTTGGGAACATCCTCCTCTAACACTCGTAGTTGGTGATATCCGGATCGTAGATCTATCTTCGAGAAGTAGTTGGCTCCTTGAAGTTGATCAAATAAATCGTCAATGCGGGGCAAAGGATAACGATTTTTAATGGTAAGCTTGTTGAGTTCTATATAGTCGATGCACATGCGAAACGATCCATCTTTCTTCTTGACGAACAAGACCGATGCTCCCCATGGTGAGAAGCTTGGCCTAATGAATCCCTTCTTGAGAAGTTCGTTAAGCTGACTGGAAAGTTCCTGCATCTCGGCCGGTGCCAGACGATAAGGAGACTTGGCTACAGGAGTAGCTCCTGGCACTAAGTCGATTTTGAACTCGACTTGGCGTTGTGGTGGTAATCCGAGAAGTTCTTCTGGGAAGATGTCGGGAAAGTCGCGTACTTCGGGGATTTTCTGAATGTCTTTTACCTCTTGACTCGTATCGACGATGTGTGTGAGGAATGCATGATATTCCTTTCGCAAGTACTTCTGGGCTTGGATGCACGAAATGATGTGAAGGCTCGTACTAGGTTTGTCGCCATAGATAACTAAGGTTTCGTTGTTAGGAAGGTTAAGATGAATTGCTTTTTCAAAGCACATGATGTCGGCGCGAAGAAGACTCAACCAATCAATGCCGATGATAACATCAAACATTTAATTGGGACCGGCATGAGGTCTATCTTGAAAGTATGGCCATCTAAAGTTAAAGTACAACCTACGTATATGCAGTTAGTACTCTCCATTTTCCCGTTAGCCATTTCTACCGTGAATGAATTATCTAATGCACATGGTTTTTGTTTAAGCAGGTGTGCAAATTTATGACTTACGAAACTTTTCTCTGCTCCACTGTCGAAAAGTATGCAAGCATATGAGTTATCGAGGAGAAACATACCAGTAACTATCGTAGGATCAGCTACCGCTTCCTCATGGCCCAAGGCCATACCTCTTCCTACTCCTCCAGCCATCCTCGCTTTAGGGCAATTCCTCTTGTAGTGGCCCACTTCGCCACAACCATAGCAAGTTTGGCCTATACCGGCATTAGGAACCTGGGCGGCCTGAGCTGTTGGAGTCTTGTCGAAACGGGCTGTATGCCCCTTCCTATTGCAGTTAGAACACTGCATCTCCTTGCAAGGTCCATGGTGGTGGAAGCTGTATTTGTTGCACTTCGGGAGAGTTCTTGCATAAGTTTTTGCTGGTAAGGGGTTCGCAGGGACAACGGGAGTTACTGTGGCAACATTGATTGCCACAAGTTGTTGTCTCTTGGAGGATTCTTGCGAAGCCCCTCTTTTCCTCTTGTTCCACCCCTTCTTGTTGTTGTTGACCTTTTGTGGTCCGGGTGCAGGGATTATTGGGTATTGTTGTTTCCCGTGATCTATGAGAGATTGTGCCAGCTCCTTGGCACTATCGAAGGTGACAGGCTTGGAAGCTAACACGCTTGACTGGATCTGGGGCGACAGTTCCCAGATATATCTCTCTATCTTCTTTCTATTGATAGCAACCATATCAGGGCATAGGATTGCCATATCACATAACCTATTTGTGTAGGTTGATATGTTGGATCCAACCATTTGTAGACCCCAGAGTTCCTGCTCGAGTTTTTGTATTTCACCTCGAGGACAATACTCTCTCATCAGCATGTCCTTCAAGTGTTCCCAGCTGATGGAATATGCCACCACTAAAGTCAGATACTTAACATGGCCGTTCCACCATGTTAGTGCTCTATCAGAGAAGGTGCAAGTTGCAAACTTGACCTTGTTGCCCTCCTGGCAAGCACGAATTTCAAAGACTGATTCCATCTTTTCAATCCATTGTCTTAACACCATAATCCCACCAGTTCCATTGAAGCTTCGGGGTTTGGCGTTCGTGAAGTCCTTGTAGGTGCATTCCCGGGGATGTCCATGGCTTTCGCCGTGGTTTGAGGGATGTGCACCTGATCCTGATCCACTAGGGACAGGAGCGTTGATGGCTGACACAGCAGCTGCTACTGCTGCTGTGAAGGCTGCCTGGAACATAGTGGTATCGAAAGGTGAAGGTGGTTGAGGAGGTTGAGGTGGTGGTATCGGTGTTTCGTTATTTGGGTGACGCCTGGGATTCCTGCATGGCGGCATCTTTAACTATACGTTTAAAAGATGATGAAATGGATAAGAATAAACGAATAATGAATGTGTCTCATGGACTAACTCTCCATAGTCCAACAACACAATGAATGGTATAACTAAATGAAGATGATAACGTTTGGATAATAATTTCCATATGATTAGATATCTGTCAATAATACTGGGATTACAGATGTAACAAGTTCAGGTAAAATGGCCTAGAAGTAGGCCTTACATCAACCAAGATAGGAAAATTTTGTCAGAATTATGACTAGATCAAGACCTAACAGGTCTAAGATTTACAAAGATAGGAAATTAGACCAAAGTTTTTACATAAACTAGGTTATATCCAAAAGATGAGTCGTCGAGATTCTATCGGCGTCGAGAACTGCTAGCATGAGTTCTTGATCCCGAAAGTAGGCGTTCTATGTCCCTCATACACCTGTCAACTCTCACTTGCTGAGCTCGAAGTTCCCTAACTTCAGCTTGAGTTTCAGCAAGTTCCCTCTGCAGAGCTGCATTGCAGACCAGAGTCCTTTCATGAGCAGACTCTAGTTGGCGAATGTGGACAGTGTTAACGCCAGAGTTGGCGTCAATCTCCATGACTCGATCGATAGTTGCTTGACCCAATATTATGTTCTTAGAAATTCTACAAACCATGATGGGTAGGACCCTGTCAGTAGAACCTCCCTCAGTGAGGTTGTAGAAACTTCTGTCTCCGTTGTAGGGAATGGGTTGACCCTGTTCCTGACTCCATTTATTCATGTTAGTGGCCCACAGAGGTGTGGGTCCTTGAAATACGGGACGGGGGTTCAGGTTTGGGTCTTGAGTAGCTAGGGGTAGGGTCTTGACTTCAGGCTCCGAGTCAGAACTATCGGAAAAACCCTCAACATGGTGATCATCCAAAGGGATTGGGTGATCATCTTCTGGTTCTTCCTCTAGCCATCCAGCGTTGCCTTGGTTTGGGAAGTACAGATCGCCGTGATGAAATCCAGCCATTAAAATCTACGCGAGAAAAGGGATATAAGAAATAGCTAAATAGACGAACTGACTAAGATAATTACAGTAAGACCAAATACCCCTATGGTATTTCTTTATGGTTGTGTTGGTAAGTTTTTAGACTTGTTGCCACATCACAACCATTCTTGGGCATATGCTAATCACTCCTTGGACCAGCATAGTTGATCAGGCTATGCCATTCCCAAGACTGACCATATATCCCCAGGCTTACTTGTGATATTCAACAATCGTAATACTTTTGTTCTTGTCAATGTGACACTGATTTTAGTATGAATGCAGGCACGTATACTTACTTAAATATTTTATTATTTAGAAGTATAACTCTTAGACAGAGTGTTTTAATCCCAATGTATTTATAGTTAGTATATATTTTATGGGTTGATATACTATATTAACTATAAACAATGCTCTGATACCAACCTATCACACCCCAAAACCAAGAACGGCAGAAACATTCCGGGGTGGAGTACGTCATGTACAGTATCACAACAGTGTAAAGTAGTAAACAAGCAACAATATTATCCATTACATTAAAAGTAAAGTTTTAATACATGTGTGTTCTTTCATTGTAATAAGACACCAAAATATACAATCAAAATAAAAGACGAGTCTTGTTTGTGCTCTGTCTTCTCAAAACCTGGCCATCGTACCTGTCTACTGGTGACCTGAGAATACAAGTTATTTTGAAAGCGAGTATCAGCCTAAAGCTGGTGAATTCATAAGTATTTAAGTGTCATTGTCTTGTTTTGGAAAGCTGTTATGTATGCTATGTCAATCTTTGAATGAAACAGTTGATATAAGTATGAAAACCCTAGAAAATCCCATATTTCCTACTAGTATGAAATGTAGTCTTCTACCAAGACCCGAATGTTTTTCTACTAAAACGATAGTTTTTCCTTCCTTTTTGACTATTACAAATAGTACTTAGTTTAACTCATCGTTTATGTGAATGTATTGCAAAATAAAGTAATAAGAAAAATGTAATCATGTAAGTGTTATCCTTTTGTATTAGGATTAACACAACGTCGCGTCAAGCGAAATGTATAACCTTTCAAGATCAGTAGATTGTTCAATTTTCTTCTATAGCTGCAACACGTTTAAGGAATGGTTAATCCCGTAAAGGTACTCCTAATATAAGTATTAACCGTAGGCATCCGTAGATGGTCATTTACCTCTGTAGCGAACAACAGGTTAAAGGAATGGTTAGTCCCGTAAAGGTACCCCTAGTATAAGTAATAACCGTAGGCATCCGTAGATGTTCATCTACCATTGTTACTAACAGGTGGGTTCCAGAATGGTTAGTACCGTCTAGATATCCCGTTGAATTGGGATAGGCAGGACAATTTACACATAATGTACTAATAAATCATCCTAGTGAATCTAGGTACAAGTGTCCATGTAAGTGTATACAGGTAAATGTATCTATGTAAAGGTATTCATGTAAGGTATTCATGTAAGCGTTTTTATGTAGACGTATTCATGTAACATGTAATGTATAGTATAGACTCATGAATGAACTGACTCTGGTGTAATTCCTTGTAATAGGAATAATGTTTTGTATCTTCTAAATATCCCTATTATAGTTAACTGGAAGGTAATTGGTTGTCCAAGCAGGTTTATACACCCTTGCTACACAAGAGTGTGGGAAACTGAATGAAGGCTGAAAACTATAATGTCAATACATATATAAGAACATAAGTGTATAGATATAGTTTTGTTCAAGAAGATAAAATGGTTTTACGAGACATCTATGAGTTTTGAACAATAATTAACAATGACTTGATGTCATTTCAATAAACATTTCAAGTGTAATACTTTTGCTACCAAGGTATTTTTAAGACAGAAAACCATTTCATGCATCACATTTTGAAGTATGTGAAATCTATTGGATGAAAACACAGTTATAAATACATATGAGTGATTTAATAACATGTTGTTTCCTACTTTTATTCCCCTCCCCCATTAAAGAATTTAAAATCATTTAAAACATTGAGTAAGGGGTATGAACTCACCTGAAGACGGTGGTTTGGATGAACCGAACGGTGTAGGATTGTTAGGTGTCAAGTGAGAACTTGTAGACACACTATGATCCTAATGAACATATAATCACACATATATCCAACCAATTAGTCTTAAACTACTAGTTGAAAATGTTAAGACATCCTAGAACATGATAAACACTTTATTTAAGTGTTATAAGCCCTAAGGATTTCATCTAAGTTGCTGTGGGACAAGGCAAATGGGTTTAGGGTTCCAAAGGACCCTATACACGAGTTTACTCTCCAATAAACCTCACACAAGGAGTTTACGGTCGTAAACCCTTGAGTTTACGGCCGTAAGCTCCTAAGCTTCATGTCATTTTGTGTTTTGAAGTTCTAAATGATCCCTAGAAGTATTCATACCTGGTGTTTTAATCCTTGGAAGAGTGTAGGGCTTAAATACACTCCTTTGAGGAGTTCACGGTCCTGGGACCATTTCCCTTAGAGATTACGACCGTAATCTCTCATGGGGATGGGTTTTTTTTTTTTTGATGTTTTAAGGTCCCTAAATAACTAGGAGTAAATTAAGGCTATTGTTCCAAGGCTTTAGGAGTGATTAAGGCACTCTTTGGCCCTTGAGTTTGGAGTTCACGGTCCAAGAACTTCTTGGGCCGTGAACACCTTAATCTTGATGTTCATGGTTGATTTCTAGTCCTATAAACACTAGCATACAAGTCTAAGGTAGTTACATATCAAGGGGAAAGGACTAGGCATCATTTTACCCTTATAAAAGAGTTTACTCCCCAAGGTGTTCTTGGGCGGTAAACTCTCGAATCTTGCTGTTTTGTTATGAAATCTATGTTATTGAGCACATTATAAGCCATATAATACAACTAGAGAGAGGTACTCACGATTTGGGATGAAAATCCGAAGATCCGTGAGAGAGAAAATGGCTTTTCTCTAATTGGAAATGTAACTAATGAATGAATATGGCTCAGATTTCTATATATAGTCCTAGGATTTTTGGCAGAAAATCTTTTATTCACGAAATGAACTCTAATATAATAAAGTTTTGGAATAACAGAGTTGCACAAAACCCCAGTGCATCCACTCTCCAGATATCTCCTTAAGTGTAAACCTGAAAAACTCAAACTTATACGAAAAAGTCTGAAAATTTACTACGACTGTTCTGACTTCTATTGAAGTGATATTGTTTGTACAGAATAGAATTTCGGGTTTTCACAAGGTGCCACCACCTGTCCTGCCGGAAGCAAACTGGGGCACTGGGCCTTCTTGTGGCCCCGCTGATTGTAGTGAAAACATATCAAGTCTGATCCCTGTGTGGTGGTAACCGTACAATCCCTGCTAAAATGACCAGTCCGACCGCACTTGAAGTAGCCAGACTCACCGCCGCTACCACTCCTACACGCGCCCCCATGCGCCCTGCCACACTTCCCGCACCAGCTGCGGTCCTGATAATCCCTCGATCTCGGATCCGATCCCTTGGGCCTTTTGCCCGAACCTGTGGCTCCCTGAACCTCATTCGACTTCCTCTTCCGGATCTTCTCCAAATCAATTTCTCTCTCCCCGGCCCGAGAATCATATCTTCTAGTGTCTTACAACTGGATCTGCTCATGAACTCCCTGATGTCATCCCTCAACATCTCATGGTATCGGGCCTTCTTCATCTCCTCATCCGCGACATACTTCGGTACAAGAAGAGCCCTCTCCCTGAACTTGGCAGTGATCTCCGCCACAGTCTCAGTGGTCTGTGTCTAATCCTGAAACTCCTGTGCCAACTACTGCACCTCAATAATCGGTGAAAACTCAGCCCTGAACCGGGACGAGAAATTGCCCCATGTCATTGCGTCCAACGCGGCATCATCCCCCAAAGCATGACCAATCTCTTCCCACCAATCCCTTGCTCTGTCCTTCAGAAGACAGGAAGCGAGTCCGACCTTGTCCCCCTCAGGACACCGGCTCGTACAGAATGCGTTGGCAACATCAGCCAACCATCTGCTGCTAGCGATGGGGTCTTTAGCCCCATGATAATATGGTGCCCCGCAAGCCCTGTACTCTCGAAATGTCAAGGTACGCGCTCCCATCAAATCCATCATCTCTGTACGGAAGGCTCCCAACCTCTCATCCAAAATCTCCAATATACCCTCCTTGACCGTGCCAAAGATCACAGGAGTCTGATCTAGAATACTGCACGTAACCTCAACTGATATCAACTCCCTCATCCGCTCCTCGAGCTGCTTGGCTCCTGAACCCGAGCCTGATCCCTCTCCGGCGCCTCGTCCACCTACTGGTCTCTCTCGCAACGTCACGATACTGAAAATATAATACATCCTCTATCAGAATACTTATCACTGCTGCGAGACCAAACACACACCCTACCAGGTTCCCGGTCTTGTCTCGGCCTTTCCCGAATCGAGTACGGATCCTCTGCTTTCAGTAGTACGGGCCCATACTACCTTCCACATCTATCCGTACTTTCCTCAGGAATTGCTTCGACTCCACCAGGTCCCTTATCCACTACTACTGCTCCCAGCAATATCTCATCCGAGGCTTACCCTAGGGAAACCTCTGAATCAACTCAAACCAGTCCTCAGCTGCTGAAGGTCTCCTTGTGATGCCAATTAGCCATTACCTGGATACCATCACATGTGACGAGGCTCAGATAATCCTTCGAGTAAAAGACTCGTCCCTACAACGGTTAGACTCAAACGAGAGCTGCGCAATAGGGCCAAATCTAGCATTATGAGATTATTCAAACCTGATCACATGTGACATGACGTATTCACCTAATGGCTAACTCCCATCACTCAAAATCCCACAATGCACAAAGCAAGCAGCATTCAGACAAGGGGAAATCTAACCATAACATACTCAATCAATCATATCCACATAGCAAGAATCTGAACTAGCATGCAACACAAACTCATAAACTCAGGCATAACCTAAACAGGCTATCCTACTACTGTCTGATCAGCATTATCATGCAGCTCAAAGCACATATAATAGGCACATAAGGCATCCTCCTTAGATGCTTAGTCCTAATCTAGCATGCCGTTCTACTAACTGATAATCATAACATAGACTTGTATGGGTATTTTGGGGTACTTACTTGAGCTCGGCTGATTGCATGCACCACACCCTTTTTCTCTTTTCAAAGTTCTTTTCTTTCTAAATTCTTTTTGCTTTTCTAAAACTGTTTTCTTTCTCAAAACTGTCTTTTCATTTTGAAAACTTCTATACCAATTCCTCAGTTTGAGTTCAGACACACCTAAGAGCATGTCTGAATCCCTCAAACCAAGGCTCTGATACCAACTTGTAACGTCCCAAAATTCAAGACTAAAAATTTCTTTTAATAAAACATTACTTAAAGCAAAGTCATCAATCCAAAACATAATCAGAGTATTAATTTCCAAAACACATGTTGGTTATCAGAGTAAACATTCCCAGGCTGTCTAATCTATGGTGTGTGCCATGCGATCACCCCGAGCTCTTCCCTCCGCTACCGGAAGTACCTGAAACCAAAACTGAAAACCATAAGCATGAAGCTTAGTGAGTTCCCCACCCTACCACATACCATGCATAACCACATACTGCACACATTGGGACACGCCCGCTATCCTGGGCCTCTCCCCTTACCTCGGGCCTCGCCCGCTACAACGGCCCCGCCGCTCCAGGCCCTGCCTGGCTTCGAGCCCCGTTCGGATACATATCTGTTTCACTTAGGCCTCGCCTATCACAGGGCCTCGCCCGCTAACATATAATAGCACATAAACATATCACAACACATAAGCTAAACACATACTAACAGATCCTGTCCTAAGGCCTCGCTTATCCTGGGCCTCGCCCTTGTCTTGCTACTGATGAGTCATGGAACCCCGTCCATGCTCCTACTGATAGTGAGATACGGGCCCAAACCACACTCACTCTTTCCTTAACTTGGGCCTCGCCCCTAACCTGTTGCTAATGAGATGTGGAACACCATCCACACTCTACTATTGGTGAGATACGAGACTCTGCCCAAACTCACCTCCCTACCAGGCACATATAAGTATCACACAGACAACAAGTATAAACTATCACATAAACCATTCCTTGGGCACCCACCTGCTGTCATTGGACCTCATCCTGAATATCATACTAGCATAATGTGCCTAGGGCTAACCCCCGCGTCTTCTTACTCATAACTACATGGGCCGGCATTGTAGCCGTAGACCTATTCACACAAAAGGGAAACTCACCTGCACTTGCTGGACTTGCTGATAATCCCTCTACCTCTGCCTGGCAACTCTCTGAACTCCTGCTCCACCAGCTCCCCGAGCTACCAATATCAATGCAACACTTAGTCTAACTGACCCCCGAAAGTCAACTAAGTCAACTCTGGTCAACGTCAAAGTCTTGGTCAAAATCAACCTCCCAGGGCAACCCTACTCGCCAAGTCTGCCTACTGACTCGTCGAGTTCATAAGCTCAGAGTCCTTCCATTTACGACTCGACTCGCCGAGTCAATCCATGACTCGCCGAGTCTACCGATTTCTGAGTCCTGACCTGTCCAACTCACCGAGTCTCCACTCGACTCACTGATTCGAGTCTCAACTTGAAGGGTTTGGGGTTTCGCGACTTGACTCGCCGAGTCCAAGAACAGACTCGCTGAGTCCAAGACAATCTTCAACAGACTCGCCGAGTTGTTCTTCCAACTCGCCGAGTTCCTGCCCAACTTCATCCGACTCACCGAGTCTACCCATGTGACTCGCCGAGTCACTCCAACTCTTAATCCATGCAGTTGCTTTCTGAGCCAAACAGGGGCTCCAACACATAGATCCATACTTCCTAGGCCTATTCCTCACGTAAAGTGGCAAACTTTATGTGTAGATATTGAGATCTAGGCTCAAAAACTCCAAACTACGGTTTATGACAACCATGCTTCACCAACATACCAAGAGCTGATACTTTTTGGGATTCTAGACCAAAACAAGCATGGACCTAAGGTAGCAACCTCAGATCTGAACTTCTAGCTCGAAATGGTTACTATCATGCTAAGAATGCCCAAAACTCACACATAGATCTAGGTGCAAAGGAGTCCAAGAACTAGTTTATTACCTCCAAATGTTCAGAAATGTCTTCCTAATCCCGGATCTATAGCCCCTTCTTGCACCTCCAAGTTCCTTCTTCCTTCTCCAAGCTTTAATGCACTCTTCAAGGCAATAATTAGCTCAAAAATGGATATGGCGGCTAGGGTTTGGTGTTCTGGGTTAGAGAGGCAGTAAAGGAATCCTAGGGAAGAGAATGAGGCGCTTATATTGGCTCCAAGTCTCGAATTTAGGGTTTTCCTCGTTCAGACCAGACTCGTCGAGTCTCCTTGGCCGACTCGCCGAGTCGGTCACTTACTCCTTGACCAGAATCCCGCTCGGACTCGCCGAGTTCCTCCTTGGACTTGACGAGTCGTGCCTTAAACTTAGGGTTTCCCTTCCTTTCATGGCCTTCCTGACTTTGGGTGTTACAACTCAACTTATGCTAATGTAAAGTCTTTTATGGTAATAATGATTTTCATGGTAAGGTTAAGGGGTATGGTTATATTCAACCCAATAAATAAGTAATATCATATGAGCATCATGTGAACTCCACTATAAACCCATTACCAAATCATTAGTCATTGGAAATGGTTTTCACTCCATATCATTTTTTTCATTTTTTTTGACATTATTAGATTAAATTAAAAAACTAGTTCAAATAACACACATTAAATTAAAAACACATTACATTAATTTTAAAACACACAAATTTAAATCCAAAAATACTTAAAAAACATAAAAAAAAACCCTAAATTACTTATTTATCCTAAATTACTTAAAAAAAATACCAACTAAAACATAAATATTAGAACCTCATTTCATATTTATTGCGGACTCGTTGTTGGATTTTTAGAAATGTCGCTAGATCTTTTGGGTCGAGATCCGGTTCGGGCTTTCTGTTTATGATTTGAAGATCAGTAAGAGCGATTTTTTGGCGACGAGCTTCCTCCGTTGATTGATATTTTTTTTCTAGAAAATTTAGAGTTTTATCTAAGGATTCCACAGCTCGTCGTCGCTAGTTGCGGTTTCTTTTCCGCTTGAAGACGCCACCCATTTTGCTTTGTCCCTTCCGGTTGGTCGACGAAGTTGGACTTCTGGTGAACCCTCTACATCGACAACATCGAATTCATCATTGAGGTCCAGGCCAAAACCCACGTCCGAATCGAAAGTTCTTTGGTCTTTTGTTGGAGTCGGTGGTCGAGTCCGAATGCGACGTCTCCAGATTAAGGCCCCATTTTGGACCATTACGGTAAACTTCCCAAGCTTTTTGGTGACCGAATGGTTTACCATTGTTGGTAACTTTGAATTGGTAGCACGCGGTTGATAAAATGTTGAAGTCGTTGCAACCACTTTTCTGCATATTTTTTAGATTTTCAAATATGTCATTAAACTTTGTGCAAGCCGCTCGTAGATCACGCCATTTTTCGTTGACTGCGTCGTACGACCTATCCGTTTTCATTCTTAGTAGCACGTGAAAGTAATCCAAAATACGATTCCAAAAACTTTCTCGGATTGTTCGTTGCCTCTTCTCGAGTCACACGATATGAAATTTCAAGCTTTCGCTAACGCTTCCTCCTCTTCTTCATTCCAAGCCACTGCTTTTTTTTTCCTTTTGCTTTTGGCTTCCTTCTTCGAGATGGTTGTGGTGTTTCTTGGACCCATTCGTCGTTGTTGTCGAGGTTTAAAATTTGTGATTGAGATAATGGGACTTGGGATGATTGTGTTTGGAATTGTTGTGGTTGAAATTGTTGAGAATGTTGTTGAAAACCTTGAAATCGGGGTTGAATAAATTGTTGTTGTTGGAAGAATTGTGGGTTGTATGGAAGGTTAGTGAATACAAATTGTTGTTGGATTGGAGAGTTCAACAATTACATGTATGTTTGTTAATCATTTGGAGCGTTTTGGGTGTTTGGAGTGGATGAGGTATTTTGGTTTGGGTCCACTTTTGAAGAAAAGATAAAGAAAGTAGAAGAAATTTTGTGATTTGGAAGAGTAAAATCAAGGTAAAATGTGTAGTATATATAGGTAAAAGATGTAAGATGTTATTTAAATTTAAAAGTTTAATATTTTTTTTTTAAAGTTGATTAAATGGTCGAATGTACCACCATTAGTTTCTCTCTTCCTTCCCTATTGGTTGTCTTTGTCCGTGGATAGTACTACACCAAAAGCCACCTATGCCGCTACGTGCACCTGGAACGGAGTTCATGTGTAGATTGGTTTGCCATGTCAGATTCTACGCGTAGTTTTCCCTTTTCCATACGGGAAGACCTAAATTAAAATTGCCATGGTAAATACGAAGTGGTTTCTTTAGTTGGTTTAATAAGAACGCAACCATAAATATCTATTTGTAAGTATATTTAAAAATATATCCATTTAATAAGCTTGTTTAAAGTACACCCATTTTATAAATACTTTTTCAAACTACATCATTTTACTCAAAAAAAAACTCTATTTAGTAGTGCCTAGGAGATATGATTTATAATTTTATTATATATCAGGGGTAGAAGCAGTCACTTTTTGTGTGTATATATTCCAACAGCTTGTTCTTCCAAGCATGAAACATCACTCCGAAATGAGTGAAATAAAGCTTCTTGGGACAGCTGCAAGTCCATTTGTGAATCGAGTTCAGTTCGTCCTCAACCTTAAGTCCATCGAATACGAGTTTATTGATGAGAATCTAACTTGCAAAAGTGAGCTCCTATTGACATCGAACCCAGTGCTTAAGAAAGTACCCGTTCTTTTGCATGCAAACAAACCACCCATTTGTGAGTCTCTTATCATAATCGAGTATCTAGATGAAATCGAACCCAATATCCACAAAATTCTCCCAACAGACCCTTCAGATCGAGCACATAACCGGTTTTGGGCCCACTACATTGATAACAAGGTATATATGCCAAACGATCGATATAATATAATAATACTTATTTTTAATGCGAGTTTCTAATTTTTTGTTGGCATTTATTGCAAATCCTTGACAGTTTACACCATTGTATCTTGAATTGAGACAAGCACAAGGGAAAGATGTAAAAGAAGCAGTAAAACATAAGATTATCAAAGGATCACAACTATTGGAAGAAGCATTTGTGAAATTTAGCAAGGGCAAGGGTTATTTTGGTGGGCAAGACATAGGGTATTTAGATGTTGTTCTTGGATCTTTTCTGGGTTTAACAAACATTATTGAGAAAGATAATGAATTCAAGGTGTTTGATGAAGTTAGAACTCCAAAACTTGCAGAATGGGAAAAAC
This sequence comes from Lactuca sativa, assembly GCF_002870075.4. NCBI lineage: Eukaryota > Viridiplantae > Streptophyta > Magnoliopsida > Asterales > Asteraceae > Lactuca > Lactuca sativa. The sequence continues at coordinate 68,866,941 of NC_056625.2, read as the reverse complement.
GTATATGGTTACATGAAGCCATTAAGGGTGACATCCCTGGGGAAGAAACACTCATGAACCTGATGCTTTTAAAATGTAAATCATCATGAGTTTCTTGAAATTAACTATTATGTAAACTCTGTTCAAGGTTACCATATTTCAATTAGGTTTGAACAACTTATATTTTGTTTTATACTTTTATTATAAGCAAAGATCACACTCATGATCTTTTATTGTATGCTCTTTTAAGTATTCTAATATAAACTACTTCGTTAATGCAAAAATGATTTACCAGAAAGCATGTGCATGTACAAAACTACCATGGACCTTCATTGTTCATTTCTAGTGTAGTACAAGGGCGTCATATGGATTTATGTCACAAGAAAAAAAACAATATTAACAAGATATTTGACATTAATCTTAATAATATTTTTAATTAGCACAGAAGAAAGTTTTACATAGACGCAGCAGGTAAGCAAACAACAAGTTGTGCTGCAACCCCTTTTTGGATGACAAAACTAATTCTTTTAAAAACAACAACTATAGATCTTGAAGTCATAACATTACTATGCATGACCCGTTGGACTCTACTGAGTAGCTCCACAACTTCTGGCGCAAGGAAACCGAAAATATAAAATACAAAGAGTATAAACATGTGTTGATTTTTCCATGCACGCTTTCTCATGTTTTGCTACTTTGTTTGATGCAACTTTTAAAGCAGTTTATCTCACAGTGAAAACCCCACTTCCCAGACCCACAAGAGGGGAAACCCGTGTTAGATCCACGAATACATGTTTTCCTCCGGCCAATCCAAATACTAAAACATCAACTGGTCTAAGTGTTGATCTTCCTTCAAATGGGCCAGTCAAAAAATTGACAGAATGACAGGTGTCTCTTTCTTGGCGGAAACACCAGTACGCCTAAATATGTCGAAAAGAACATCCCTAACCAGGTCGTGTCGGTACTTGAAACACGGGAGCTCTTTACAATGAACGACATGCTCCTTAAAGGAGTCCAAGCATGCCTTACGACAAACAGGGCAAGTTTCGTCAGCCGGAAATAAGGGGATCATAAGGCGATACTTGAGGATCACACGATACTCCACCGGCGATAGTTGTTAGCCAAGACCGTCAATAGGAATAGTCATAACGAAATCCTGAGCATGTGGGGCCCGTAGACACTCAAAAATTGTTTTCTGCCTAATCGTCATGTCGAAATGAACTTCCATATCCTGGACAGTTTTATTAAAAAGGTCACTGGACAATTTTTCTAACCGTCAAAGATAACCATGAATACCCATAATTTTGTTTTGCTTTTAGAGTCGGGTATGAGTTATATATATCTTCAAATTTAAAAAAAAATTGGTTCACGTCAAATTTGTTAATAATATACAGCTATTTTATTTTATTTTATTTATAAACATGATCATGCTTGTGAGCCTTATTGTGCTCAATGATTTGTACTTAATTAGAAAGGAAACTTAAAGAAATAATTAGTTTAGAGTCGTCGAGTTCTATTATGATGAAGGATGTAAGGGGTATTTCCTATTAAATGTTTTGTTATTAAATTTGATATCTCTTAACTTTTGATCAAATTGAAGTTGCTTATATGGTTGTATTTCGAACTTTTGGTCTATAATAAGTCAATTTATAATCTTTAATACCAACAATTTAAATCAAATACTTGCTTTAGTCTTTGTTTGTTTTTTGGAACCGACGAACGAAATTTATTAAAATAAAAGACAACACTAGCAAGAAACTAGACGACGGGACAAACAAAAAGATTTAATTACAAACACACGAATGGACAAATACACCATTTCAATCCAATTAACAACCCCTTTTGTGCTCCTATGTTCAAACCAAATATAAACCATGCATTTGATCATATCAGCAACCTTAGTGGGAGAGGTCTACTTGACATAGCAATGGACGTAATTTTTAGTCATTTAGAAGCATCAGTTATTTATATATTTCTATTTCTCTGAAAATTCTAACCGGTCAATATTTCGTGTTAGCATAGGTCCATAAATAAAAGGTGGCATGGAATCATGGAGAGAGTTTTGCAATATAAAGGAGTTGGGATCCATTATAATTTGTCATTTTATTACAATGTTCATACTATATATTGTATCTCTTTCTAATTTATTAAATAAACATACGAAAACTTAAATATTATTTCCGTTCCATATTAATAGTTCATGTTTTCTTTTTGATTTGTCATAAAATAATAGTCTACTTTAAAAATAAACATTTTTTTTACCAAAATACCTCTCATGATTAGATAAACTATCATGAAATTAAATACAACAAAAGGATAGAATTAATGCAACAAATGATATATTTATCATTTCATTTAATAAAGTTATTGGTAATTAATGTTTTTTTAAACAGTGTGTTTTTTGTCTGTGGACATTAATTTTGGAACGAATGGAGTATTATTTTTAGTATATAGTGGCTAAAACTTTAAAAAATCCTTTTTTGGTCGGTTTCATAGGATCCTGTCTTTTTCCTTTAATTTTGTCAAAATATTAAGAATTGTTTAAAGATTGCCTTAATAACCAAAATATTAAGACTTTTATGAATATTACCCCTGAACTTATATATATATATATATATATATATATATATATATATATATATATATATTATTAACAAAATATTGAAAAATATAACACTTTTTTATTATAAACAATGAAAATACGGTTGTTGTTAATTTCTAGGAACCTAAAGACAGACATCATTTAGGTGCTATGCTTATGATAGATATTATTATTGCATGACAAGAAAATATGATGTTATAATATGATATAAGATTAGATTTTCTTCTTAAAATATATCACGGAAATATGGAGTATTGAATTTGGAAATTGTCATCGAAAATGGCAATTATTAGGTTTGACGTTATGTCTGGACTAAATTTGAATATGACGATTTTTGGAGAGAGCTAACATGTGTATTAATGAAAAGGATACCACAAGGAGAATTAGTAAACGTTCTCGATTGATTCCTTTGGAAGCTACCTAAAAGCTTCTTAGAGATCTATGAGAGAAAAGTGTTGAAGGACGTTTTAGTGATATGTCGACGCTCGGAGAAAAAGACAAGTAGAAATGAATAAAATATAATTATACGGCACAAACATCTCAGCTTGTGTAAATAAGAACTATGTTGAATAATGAGAATGAAAATAGTGTAAACAGAAGGATATTCGATAAGAATAGATAACTATTTAGATAACTTGTATTTATCTTATATCTGTTGTACAACTTACAAATCCTAAAATATAGGATCTCAATTGTAATTATCTTCAATATAAATATATCATCGTTCTCCTGTAGGAGACTTTTAAGCCAAAATACTTTCTCTTTCTTACTTGGTATCAGAGCGCAGGATCTCTAGATCCTTTATACCCTTCCTGTTAAATCGACCTTCCTCTGATCAATTACCATGACTACCCCCACTCTCATAAATTCCTCAAAAATAGCCAAAGCAATAACCTGCAAATTGACTCGTACAAATATTCTACTCTGGAAGGCACAGGTAGTTCCAATCCTACGAGGGGTCAAACTTTTTGGCTACCTTGATGGAACCATAGTCATGCCAGCAGCAAAAATCATTGTTGGTATAGGAGATGCAGCAAAACAAGAAGACAATCATGAGTATGAGTCCTGGGTCACTCAAGATCAAGCAATACTTGGCGGCTTACTATCCTCCATGACGGAAGAAGTGCTATCTCAACTCACTCGTTGTACAGATACGTCCAACCAACTATAGACTTCTCTCCAAACTATGTTTGCTGCTCAACATAAAGGTAACTCTATTTAGATCCGTACACAACTCTCAAATACAAAGAAAGGTGACATGACAACCTCCAAATACTATCAGAAGATGACTTCTTTTGCTGACACTATGGCTAATATTGGTCACCCGATGACTGATGAGGAAGTTATTGGCTATGTTTTAGTCGGGTTAGGTCCAGGCCATGGAGACCTGTTTACAGCCATCACAGTTCTAAGTAACACCAAAGAAGTCAAGCTGTTAGAAGTCTACTCATATCTCATAGCTCATAAAGCTCAGACAAAAACGATGAATGGATCAACAGATTTTGTAATCTCTGCCAACTCTGTTACAAAGCAGGAGACTAGTAACCCTCAAAAGGCTCAAGGCAATAACAAGTACAATAATTTAAGCCATAACAGTGACCAGAGAAACAATTATCGCAATAATGGAAACCGTGGTCGAGGACGTGGCAGAGGAAGACAATATGGTGGAGGCCCAAGGTGTCAAGTTTGTGGCATACCAGGACACACAACTTTGAACTGCATGAATCGGTTCAATCATGCATATCAAGCCAATGAGTATCATGGCGGGAATAGCACCACATATGGAAGTTACACCCATGATCCAAATTGATATCTTGACATCGGAGCAACGGATCACCTTACAAGCGACCTTGATTGTTTGTCTATTAATCCTGAACGCTAACAAGGAAAATATTAAGTTCAAGTAGCTAATGGCATAGGTTTGCATATCTCTCATGTTGGTCATTCTAAAATTCAATGTTTAGGTCGGCCACATGTTCTTAAAAATATCTTGCACGTTCCTCACATTAACAAACATCTTCTGTCAGACAATAAACTTGTTACTGATAATCATGTGTTTATTGAAATTTACCCCAATATTTTCTTTGTTAAGGACATACACACGAAGAAAATGCTTCTAATTGGTAAAAGCAAATGTGGTCTCTTCTCGGTGCCCATTCGTGATATTCATCGCTATGTTGGATCAAGCACCAAACTTTCGTCATCCCAATGGCATCAACGCCTCTGTCATCCTACTTCAACAATTGTCAAGTCTATCTTGAAGTCTAATAATTTAGGTTTTTCCTTTAGTAACGAGTCATCTGTTTGTGATGCATGTCAACATGAAAAGAGTCATCAACTTCCTTATAATAATTCTGTTCATGTCACTTCATCACCACTTGAGCTTATTCACACTGATGTTTGGGGACCGACTCAAGTGTCTAGTGGTGGTTTTCGATATTATGTTAGTTTTTTGGATGATTTTAGTCGTTACACTTGGATTTATTGCATTAAACAAAAATCTTATGTTGAACAAGTTTTCTACAGTTTTCAAAAACATGTTGAGCATTTACTGAACACTAAAATTTGTATCATACAATCTGATTAGGGGGTGAATACCATAAACTTCACAAATATTTTCAACAATGTGGCATATCTCACCAAGTGTCATGTCCGCATACATCTCAACAAAATGGTATGGCTGAAAGAAAACGTCGTCATATCGTTGAAACAGGCTTGGCCTTGCTTGCTCACTCGTCCCTTCTTCTTCGATATTGGGATGAAGCTTTTCTCACAACCTGTTACCTAATAAATCGTATGCCAAGTCGTACTATCCAAAACTCTACCCCTATTACACGTCTCATGAACATCATACCTAACTACACATTCTTACGCACTTTTAGGTGTGCTTGTTGGCCAAGTCTTCGTAAATATAACACACATAAGCTCTATTTCTGATCTACCATATGTGTTTTCTTGGGTTATAGTTCTATGCACAAAGGGTACAAGTGTCTCGATAAATGAACAGGTAGAATTTACATCTCTCGAGATGTGGTTTTTGATGAGTCTCGTTTTCCATTCGCTACTTTTGTATCGTCTATACCACCATCATCATCTCCCAATGTGTCGTTCCCTCAAAACAAGCTAAATGTTATGAATGACCATATGAGAAAATATGATCTATCTTTGTTATTAGCTAACTCTTTTGATGCAGTTGTAGTTCCTGTGATGATTAATACCAGGTCTCACCCACCAAATAGCACATCTTTGTTGCCTCTTCCAAGAATCTCACCGCCGATACCCTCGAACAATGTACCTATCAACTTACCAGATGCACTGACTTCCACTGGTACAACTACAGTAGCCGACTGTACAACCCACGAAGATTCTACACCAGTGTCACCTGCTCCATCTAGTTCACCGGTACCATCTAGTCCAGATGTCCCTCCAACCAAGTCATCTGGCACTCCTTCTGGTAGAGTTACATGAAGTCAAGTCGGAAATTTTTTCCTAAAACAGTTTTCTGATGGAACAATTCTTTATAATCCAAATAGACGTGCCTTTCTTGTTGAACCTACATCACATCAACATGCTCTTGTTGACTCTAAATGGCGTAATGCTATGGAGGATCAATTTACTTCATTACAGAAAAATAACACCTGGTCTCTAGTACCTAAACCACATAGGGCAAGCATTGTTGGGTGTAAGTGGATTTTTAAAACCAAACTTAATCCCGATGGCTCTCTTGATAAACACAAGGCGCGTTTAGTTGCTCGTGGGTTCACTCAACAATATGGTGTTGATTATCATGATACATTTAGTCCGGTGGTCAAATCTGTTACTGTTCGTTTAGTTCTTTCCCTTGCCGTGTCCAAAAGTTGGCACTTAAGAGAAATTGATGTTAGCAATGCCTTCTTGCATGGGTTCTTAAACGAGGATGTTTATATGAAACAACCCCCCGATTTTGAAGATTCTCGTCATCCTCATTATGTATGCAAACTTCAGAGGGCTATCTATGGGCTTAAACAATCTCCCCGTGCTTGGTTCTCTTGCTTGAGTGAAAAATTGTATCATCTTGGCTTCCGTTCATCTAAGGCTGATACTTCCTTGTTTGTGTTTCACCATGGCAAGCATATTGTCTCCATGTTAGTCTATGTAGATGAGATCGTTATTGCTGGATCTTCCAAATCGCTCGTGGATCAGCTTGTGAGGAATCTTTCCTTTACTTTTCCTATTAAAGATCTTGGCGGCTTCCATAATTTTCTTGGGATTGAAGTCACTCACTATTCAGGGGGAAATACATTATTTCAACACAAGTATGCCTCTGATCTTATTCATCGAGCTCATATGGAGAATTGTAAGAGTGTATCAATCCCCATGTCTGTCACAGATAAACTTGCAAAGGATTGTGGTAAAGTTTTAAGTGATGAGGATGCTTTCAAGTATAGGAGCACGGTTGGAGGTTTACAATATCTTACCTTAAAACGACCTGATGTTTTGTTTGCAGTCCACAAGGTTTGTCAGTATCTCTCCAAACCTACCGATATGCATTGGGAGGTGGTAAAATGTATACTTAGGTATATAAAAGGAACAGTTAATGTTGGACTTAATATTCCGAATTCTAAGTCTACACTACTTAGTGTCGTTATAGATGCAGATTGGGTTGGTTTCTTAGATTATCACAGATCCATCGGAGGTTTTGCGGTGTTCTTAGGGACAAATTTGATCCCATGGAGTTCTCGAAAGCAACCTACATTATCTCGTTCAAGTACATAGGCAGAATACAAGGCGTTAGCAAATGGTACTGCTGAAGTAATACGGGTTCAATCATTACTCAAAGAAATTGGAGTGTGCCAACCAAGACCACCAGTTTTGAGGTGTGATAATTTAAGTACTACCAATCTATAACAAAAAATATTGTGTTTCATGCAAGAAAAAAACACATTGAAGTTGATTTTCGATTTGTTAGAGAAAAGGTGGCAATGGGGGCTCTTGATGTTGGATTCATTTCTACTAATGATCAGATAGTCGATGGATTTACCAAACCAGTTACTTGTGATATGCTGGATCGTATGAAGTACAATCTTAATCTTGTGACAGTTAAGATTGAAGGGGAATGTAAACAGAAGGGTATCCGATAAGAATAGATAACTATTTAGATAAATTGTATTTATCTAGTATCTATTGTAAAGCTTACAAAACCTAAAATATAGGATCTCAATTGTACTCATCTTCAATATAAATATATCATCGTTCTCCTGTAGGAGACTTTTAAGCCAAAATACCCTGTCTTTCTTACTAATATAATAACGAAAATATGAATAGTGAGAAAAGAAAGATGAGATGTGTTGCCGAATAAAAAAGGAGAGATTTGGTTCTCACCCGAAGACAACCATAAGAATGCGAAAAACAAGAATTAAGAACCTCAATGTGTATTAATTAAGAAAAATGAAGGTAAAATACTCAAAGAAGTATGACCAAAGGAATCAAAGACAAAAATAACAAAAATTAAAGCATATAAAATAATTGGAAATTATGGATACCAAATACGAGAAATGAATATATGCGAAAAATATTGTTGTCAGACAACTGTCAAAGTAAACGTATATTTATAAAACGATAAACTAAAACACCCAAGTGGAACATAATAAATTTCAGAGTAATATCCCTCAAGAATAAAAAAGAGAATTTAGAGCAAATAAAAGTATACAGGTAAATAAAATGCAAAGTTACAGTCATGGCATTAAAGCTTAAAAAAGGTTTTAATGAGCAATCTTGGATATATGAAAATATAATGTCATTAGTGACAAACGATCCGAAAAGAAAGTGTTGTAGATGAAACATTTTCCGAAAGATGTAGTGAAATGATAAAGATATTATAAGCATAAAAGACGAGGAAATAAGTAAAACTACACTACCTAAATGCGTTAAGTTTGACAAGAAAAATTTCAAAAGGAAAGATAATTTTGTAAGAAATACTTCAACGAATTTAATGTTGATTGAAAGTAGAAGCAAATAAAACATCGACGATCTATAAGCTGATGGGAGTTCATCATCGCGATGTAGTAAGTTGGTAAGATGTATTCCCTTTAATGGAAAGAAGCCTATGCTAGCCCTTCTTGGAAGTTTCCATGCATAAAGACAATTAGATTGGTTAGTATCAGTTTTGGTGACGAAGAGTGATATATTGTAGTACATCTAGTCACACCTTCGCCTTGCCAAAAATATGTGAAACACCTGAAACCATAAACCAAAACTGTAAGAACAAAGTTTAGTGATTTTCCCCTAAAGTACCAACATACAAGAGATAACATATACAATGATCAACATGCATACAGAGCCTTCAGCCTGACTGGAACCCCCTGCCTACAGACTATCTGGACTGCTCACAGAACCTTCAGCATGACTGGACCGTCGCACCGGGCCATCAGCCTATCTAGACCGCTCACAGAACCTTCAGCATGACTGGACCTCACCGGGCCTTCAGCATATCTGGACCGTTCTCCGGGCCTTCGGCCTAACTGGTACGTCCCACTGGCCTTCAGTCTATCCGGTCCGCCCTGGGTCTATTGGCCTTCAGCACTATGCAGGACCACATAAACCCACCCACACAATAACCATGTCGACATATACATAACAACTAAGCATACATATAACATACCGATATAATATTACTAGGTTTGTTGACTGGCAGCAGAAAGCAGTACAATGTCAACCCAACTACACTACATCATCACATGCAACCAGTAACCATATAGCCAGAACAGATAATAGGTAGATCACTAACCATAACATCATCCTATCTACAAGGATACAGATCTAACATATCACAATAGTACTCAATCATACGATAAACCAGGATAACAATCAAAGGGCCGACCTTGGTGAAACACACAGACGATCCCTAACTGTTGGCTGACGGATTCCCCGAACTGTCATTATCAAAACAACATCCAATTATCAATTGTGTTCCAAACCGTAACCATAAATCCATTACTAAGATAAATGACCAATTTACCCCTTACCTAGTTTGGGCCAAAACTTAGGCCCAAACCCAATAATTCAAAAAGGCCCAAATACCAAAATCCACCTAAGGCCCAAATCATGGCCCAATTTTCCAAATTGGGTCCAAATCCATAGTGGGCCTCCACAAATAATTATTAACCCAAAACCTGATGACCCAACATGGCCCGAAGCAACAAAGCCCTGAAGATGTCCCAAATCGAAGCCCAGATACTGAAATCCCACTTTGTTGAGTGTGTGGGGCATATTCGGCTTGTACGCTAAGCGTACTGGCTTAAGAGCTTGTACGATGCGCGTATAGGCTTGTACGTCCAACATACTCCTCTTGTTTGACCAACTGTCAATTCTAGCTCTTAATCCATTAAGCCAAGACGTCCAAAACCTCAGAATAGCTAAATATAAGTGACATGATCCATAAAGTCGAAGGATTTAAGCCTTTTCATGGCTTAATGAAGTCCAACACGAAATATGAACTCCAAAGGTCCAAATCACTCCAAAATGTCTAAAAAACTTCTTAATACCTTAAGACCTTAGTCCAAACTTCCAGATCTGATTCAAAGGGACTTATTAAGTCATAAAGTTCCCGACTTTATGACTTAGCATGACCTAATAGGACCCAAATCAAAACTCTAAGTCCCAAGCTTCAAGAAAAGATTACCAAATCATGCATGGAAGGTTTATACTCATCAAGATCCAAACTTTATGACTCCAAAACCCCAACAAGGGCCAAATATGTAGCTCAAAGGTTCTAAAGTAACTTCTACTCACAAGAACCACCACATAGGGACCAAAATCATAACAAAGTGACACCTATCTAGATCTACAAGAAAGAGTTGTCAAGGTTGAGACTTTATACCTCCAGTAGTTAGATCTAGGCGAACAAAGTCTGGATCCAAAAGCTCCAAGTCAAGAAATGACTCTTCAAGAAGTTCCTTCTTCCTCCTCAAGCACCAAAAACACACATAATTCATTTTGAAGCTCAACAATCACTTAAATGGGGGCTAAGGGTTGATTTCTAGGCTTTATTGGGATGGACGTTGAAGATATTAGGGTTAGGTTATGAGATAAGGAGCTTAAATAGGGTCCATGACCCTAAAATAGGGTTTGGGTGTCAGATTGGAGTACGCCCAACGTACGTATGGTACACCCAGCATACTCCGAAGAGCACCCGTGACCATCCTGGTCAGTACGCCCAATGTATGCCAAGGTACGCCATGCGTACCCGGCTATACCCTAAAACCTCCAAACTTCCGAAGGCCATAACTTCTTCGTTATAAGTATGTTTCCGATGATCCTTATATCCACGAAAAGGTAACGAGAAGCTCTATGCTTCTATCAAATCACAGTTGCGTTACAATATCCTAAACAAACATCCAATTTCCATAAAAGCCCAAGCTGACATATTACCAAAATACCCTTTAGCTCCAAAGCGCCAACCGAATAACCGGATAATACAAATTACATCATCCACCCCCAAATAAGTCCAAATATAAATTCCTTAAGGGTCCTAAGCATAATAATAGATGAATGTACAAAAATGCTTATAGCTGAATGTAAATACCATACTACACATATATTTTATATTGAATTGAGACGAGCATAAGGGAAAGATGTAAAAAATCAGTAAAACATAAGATGATTAAATGATCACGACTATTGGAAGAAACATTTGCAAAATTAAGTAAGGGTAAGGGTCGGTAGGAATGACATAAGGTATTTAGATGTTGTTCTTGGATGTTTTCTGGGTTTACCAAATATTGTTGAGAAATGTAATGAATTCAAGGATTTTAATGAAGTTAGAACTCCAAAACCTCCAGAATGGGAAAAGGGTATATGGTCACATGCACCCATTAAGGGTGGCATCCTTGGGGAAGAATCACTCACGAATTTGATTCTTTTAATACGTAAACCATCGGGAATTTCTTTTATTATAAGCAAAGATCACACTTGTTATCTTTTATTGTAGGTTTTTTTTATTTATCATTATGCGTACTTTGTGCCCAAATTTCTAATTTTATAATATTTGTTTAGAAAGATATTACGATGACATGGTCAAAATTTATTTAAATGTGTTAAGTAGTAACAATATGTTTGATAGGTATGACCTGATGATTTGGTTTTTAGCCTTATTATTCTTTTTTTAATCTATTGAATTATAACCATGAGAATTGTTTTGTATTTCAAAATATGGCTATAGTCGGATTGTCTACGCATTACAGTTTAGATCAAAAAAATGTTTGGATGTGTAATTTAAAACGTATAAAAAATTATTACGAAAACTGAACTCTGTTACTATGTAATAGTCGGTTTCTTAGAACAACTGTAACATGTATAAAAATCTTCATAAATTAAAAACTATTAGATTCAACCCAAATTCATATAGTGTTTACAAAATAGTGTTCAAAACATTTCCGACATCAGAGTTTTCCCAAAATCATAGATCGTAAATGTAAGGTCCCAAAATTCAAGACTAAAAATTTCTTTTAATGAAACATTACTTAAAGCAAAATCATCAATCCAAAACATAATCAGAGTATTAATTTCCAAAACACATGTTCGTTATCAGAGTAAAACATTCCAAGACTGTCTAATCTATGGTGTGTGCCATGCGATCACCACGAGCTCTTCCCTCCGCTACCGGAAGTACCTGAAACCAAAACTGAAAACCGTAAACACAAAGATTAGTGAGTTCCCCAACCTACCACATACCATGCATAACCACATACTGCACATACTAGGCAACGCCCGCGATTCTGGGCCTTGCCCCTACCTCGGGCCTCGCCTACTACAACGGCCCCGCCGCTCCAGGCCTCGCCTGACTTCGAGCCCCGCTCGGATACAGATCTGTTTCACTTAGGCCTCGCCTGTCATTGGGCCTCGCCCGCCAACAAATACTAACACATAAACATATCGCAACAGATACACACTAAACATACACTACCGAATCCTGTTCTAAAGGCCTCGCCTATCTGGGGCCTCGCCCATGTCCTGCAACTAGTGAGTCATGGAACCCCGTCCACACTCCTACTGGTAGTGAGATACGGGCCCAACCCACACTCACTCTTTCCCTAACTTGGGCCTCGCCCCTGTTCTGCTGCTAATAAGATGTGGAACACCATCCACACTCTGCTATTGGTGAGATACGGGACCTCGCCCACACTCACCTCCCTACCAGGCACATACATGTATCACACAGACAACAAATATAAACTATCATATAAACCATTCCTTGGGCACCCGCCCGCTATCATTGGACCTCGTCCTGAATATCATACTAGCATACTGTGCCTAGGGCTAACCCTCGGGTCTTCTACTCATAACTACATGGGGCGGCATTGTGGCCTTAGGCCCATTTACACAAAGGGAAACTCACCTGCACTTGCTGAACTTGTTGTTAACCCCTCTAGCTGCTACCCGGAAACTCTCTGAACTCCTGCTCCACTAGCTCCCCGAGCTACCAATATCAATGCAACACTTAGTCTAACTGTCCCCCGAAAGTCAACTAAGTCAACTCTGGTCAACGTCAAAGTCCTAGTCAAAGTCAACCTTCCAGGTCAACCCTACTCGCCGAGTCTGCCTACTGACTCGCCGAGTTCACCGATTTCTGAGTCCTGTCCTGTCCAACTCACCGAGTTCCCACTCAACTCACTGATCTGAGTCTTAACTCGAATGGTTTGGGGTTTCGCGACTTGAATCGCCAAGTCCAAGAACAGATTCGTCGAGTCCAAGGCAATCTTCAACAGACTCGCCAATTTGTTCTTCCAACTTGCTGAGTTCCTGCCCAACTCTTTCCAACTCACCGAGTCCACCCATGTGACTCGCCGAGTCGCTCCTGCTCTTAATCCATGCAGTGGCTTTTCGAGCCAAACAGGGGCTCCAACACATAGATCCATACTTCTAAGGCCTATTCCTCACGTAAAGTGGCAAACTTTACGTGTAGCTATGGAGATCTAGGCTCAAAACACTCCAAACTAGGGTTTATGACAAACATACTCCACCAACATACCAAGAGCTGTTACTTTATGAGATTCTAGACCAAAACAAGCATGGACCTGAGGTAGCAACCTCAGATCTAAATTTCTAGCTCAAAATGGTTACTTATCATGCCAAGAATGCCTAAAACTCACACATAAGAATAGATCTTGGTGAAAAGGAGTCCAAGTACTAGTTTATTACCTCCAAATATTCTGAAATGTCTTCCTAATCTCGGATCTATAGCCCCTTCTCGCACCTCCAAGATCCTTTTTCCTTCTCTAAGCTTTATTGCACTCTTCAAGGCAATAATTAGCTCAAAAACGGATATGGCGGCTAGGGTTTGGTGTTCTGGGTTAGAGAGGTAGTAAAGGAACCCTAGGGAAGAGAATGAGACGTTTAAATAGGCACCAAGTCTCGGATTTAGGGTTTTCCTCGTTCAGACCAGACTCGTCGACTTGCCGAGTCGGTCACTTACTCGATAACCAGGATCCCACTCCGACTCGTCGAGTTCCTCCCTGGACTCGACGACTTGAACCTTTGATTAGAGTTTTCTTTTATTTCTTGGCCTATCGGATTTTGGGTGTTACAACTCTTCCCCAATTAAACTAAACTTCGTCCTCGAAGTTTGCTATGGCCAACTATCCTGTGAACTGCCTCCAACTCTCTGTCTGGGAAAACTAACACCCTAACCCTTGCGGACTACCTCTGTTGTGATGGGTTTTGGATATAAGAACTTTCCCTATGTGCACATACAACTCTATAGCTTGGATCTACGTTTCACTAATTGAACATGCAACATATCCAAGACTTTCATGGCTAGATCTAATGTAAACTAACAATCAAAACATATGAAAACAGATCTAGAATAATACCTTGAGTTACTTGCTTGAAAACCTTCTTCTTTTTGGAGCTTAGAGTCACAAATGTCACTCCTCTAATGGCTTATAAACACCAACTAGCAAGAAGATGATTTGAGAGAGATGAGGAAGAGGGAAATCGGCTCTAGGGTTACTCCAATAGTATGGCTGGCCGATTTCCTCAACCATATGGGTCTATTTATACTGTGAGCTCCTAGGGTTTCACCCTAAAACCCTAATTGGATAACTTAGCCTCTCTACTCTCCCTTAAGTCCAGAAACCCTAGTTGTCGTGTGTGAGAGGATCAAAGTGCAATTAGAGCTTGGAGAAGTGGTTGTTGAAGGAATCTTGAAGGAGAAGAGACTTGGATCAAAGGGCTTTGCAAGGATTCGGATTAACCTTCTCTTGGGGCTCCCTTTTGAGGTATTATCTCATTATTTGAGCTGTTATTATCTAGATTCATCATTTTTGGAGGTGTTAGAGATCTTATCCTTTGGTGTATTGGAGTTTAGACGTTAGATCTGAGGTTGCTACCTCAGATCTGGAATGGAGAAGGGTTAGAATGCATAAAAGTCCCTGTTTATGAGTGATTGAAGGAGCTACCTTGTCCCAAACCCAAACCCTAGAGTGAAAATGCCTAGATCTCCTTGGATTCACGTAAAGTTTGCCACTTTACGTGATGGATTGCCTTAGGAAGGGTAGATCTATGGTTGGGATCATCTGCATGGCTTGGAAAGCCTCTGTATGGATTCAGACCCGGTGGTACTCGGCGAGTCACATGGGTAGACTCGGCGAGTTGCTTGAAGATAAGCTGGAACTCGGCGAGTTGGAAGAACAATTCGGCGAGTTGGATGAAGATGGCCTGGAACTCGGCGAGTTGGAAGAACAACTTGGCGAGTAGTTGAAGATAGCCATGGACTCGACGAGTCTGTTCTTGGACTCGGCGAGTCTTGTCGAGGGGTCCCAATCTTTTCTTGTTGAGCTGTGAATCGGTGAGTCAAAGGATGACTCGGTGAGTTGTGTGCGAGTGGACTTAGAGTTGTTGGACTCGACGAGTCTCTGGGTGACTCGGCAAGTTGAGTCGCGGATTGGGGAAGTTCTGAGCATAGGGACTCGGCGAGTCATCAGGTTGACTCGGCGAGTAGAGTCAGTCAGGGGTTGACTTTGACTTTGACCAAGGGTTGACCAGTTGTCTTCCAGGGGTATTTTGGTAATTATTGAGTTCAGTGCTTTGGTGTTGTTCAGTGGAGGAGTTCGTGTTGGAGTTTGGAGCAGCGGGATCTTATCTGTTCGGTCGGCAGTTTCGAGGTGACTTATCCTCACTATATCAACAGGGTCTAAGGCACCAAGGCCGGCCCTTTATCGGATTGAGATCCGAGTATTTGTTGTATGTTATTGCTTTGATATGTTGCATCCTGGTAACTAGGATGGTATATGCTAGAGACCTGGTTGAGATCAGTATCCTGAGATGTAGGGTGATGCTATGCTAGTGACCGGTTAGGTCGGTATCCTGGTTAGGATGATGATATGTTATGTGATCTGCTGATCGGTTTGCTGATTGTGAATTGTTATATGTTTGTATGTTTATGTGCACATGGTTGTTTGGACTAGAGTTGGGTTGTGGCGGGTCCTCCTTTGTGCTGTAGGCCAAGATACCCAGGGTGGACCGGTTGTCCCGAATGCCCAGCGAGCGGTCCGGATAGGCTGTAGGCCCCAAGAGGGCGGACCAGACGTGCCGAGGCTCGGAGAGTGGACCAGGCTGACTGAAGGCCCGGTGTGGGCGGACCAGTCATACTGTAGACTCAGAGAGTGGACCAGGTGGATTGAAGGCCCGGTGCGGGCGGACCAATCACACTGCAGAGTCGATGGATGTGGCTAGATTTGGAGAGTGGACCAGGTGGATTGAAGGCCCGATGCGGGCGGACCAATCACACTGCAGACTCGAGGTATATGGCTAGACTCGGAGGGTGGACTAGGTGGACTGTTGGTTGGTGCGGGGGACCAGTCCCACAGTAGACCCGAAGTGCATGGCTGTTCTGTGATCGGATATGTTATGGCATGTTATGCGTGTATGGTATATGTGGTTGGTATTTTGGGGATATCTCACTAAGCTTTCGGGCTTACAGTTGTGGTTTAATGTTTTTCAGGTTCTTCAGGAGACCGTGGCAAGGCGAAGGCGTGATCGTACCGCTCCTCATGTTTTTGTCGTGATGTGATTCTGGGAATACTTTAATTTAATGTATTGAAAACCTTTTTGTAATAACTTGAATGGAATCGGGTTGTTTTTAAAAAATTTAAATTGGTTGGAATTTTTCGGTCGTTACAAGTTGGTATCAGAGCCTTGGTTTGAGTGAATTGGAGGAACACTCGTGTGACTCCAATCTCAAATCGAGGAGAGTTTTCAAAAGAGAATTTAAAATGGTTTTCAAAATGAGTAAAGGAGGACGCGGAGGTACGATCAGCCGGAGCCGGTAAGTAACCCCAAAATACCATACATGATATTTGTTTCTGAGCTTTGATAGAACAGCATGCTAGTGCTAGGCTAGGGATCTTCAGGATTTCATGATAATGCTGCCTGATTTGTGATGCCGGTAGCCTAGGGTTTCCTTGTGGGAGATTTCCAGTGTTCCTCTAGTGGTGAGGGTTGAGCGCTTGTTTGTATGTTTTCTCTAGGGCGTTGTGGTAGTACTTCATACAAATATGGGTAGGTGTGGAAGGTAGTATGGGCCTGTACTACTGAAAGCACAGGACCCATACGCGTATCAGGGAAACCATGACCTCTAGGGTGGGGTTGAGAGTTGGTTCCCGGGTTAGTGGGAAGTGTCTGAGATTTTGTGGTGTTTTCAGTATGGAGATTCCGAGGCATGCTGGGAGTGGATCCGGGTCAGGATCGGGTGCAGGAGAGGGAGTTCCGATCGGGTCAGTGCCGCCTGAGGTTATTGGTCAGATGAGCACATGCGATTTGGATGCGAGGATTTGTGAGATCCTGCGTGATGAGATTGCTGCGTTGTTCCGGGCTGAGTTGCCGAAACTGTTTGGGTCGATCAAGACCGCCATGGTTGAGTATTTTGATGAGCGCTATGCAGCTCTCACAGAGACGGCTGCTGCGGCGGCTACAGCGGCTGTAGTAGCGGTAGGGGGAGGAGCTGGTCGGGGTTTTCAGTATCGGGACTTCGATAATACGAAGCCTCCCACCTTTGATGGAGTTCAGGAATTGATTGTTGCTATGAGATGGTTGTCGGACGTGGAGGGGTGTTTCTTCACGTGTTCATGCCCTGCTAATCAGAGGGTGAGGTGTGCTCTGAACCTGTTGAGGCTCGGGGCGAAGGAGTGGTGGAGATTGACCACGGGGTCATATTCGGATGCGCAGAGGGCTACGGTTTCATGGGATCAGTTCAGAGAGATGTTCGGCACTCGTAATGTTCCGCGAGTTGAGAGGTAGAGATTGGCTCAGGAGTTCCTTGAGCTGAAGCAGGGTTCGGAGTCGGTGACTGAGATCACCAGGATGTTCACTGAGAGGGCGATGTTCTGCCCTGAGTTCGCTTCGGAGCAGGCTCAGATGTCTCGATATCTGAGCATGCTCAAGAGGGATATCAGACAGTTTGTGTCTACGCAGAGGTGCGAGACCTTGTTTGAGTTGCAGGAGGCCGCCAGGCGGCGTGAGTTAGAGATTGAGTTGCAGTTGCGTGAGCTGAGGCAGGCTCCGGTGCAGTCGCAGCCGGCACCGAAACGGTCCAAGACCGTTGATTCTAGAGTGGGAGATCTGAGCAGCCACCATTGTGGGAAGTGTGGGAAGGGGCACACCGGAGTTTGTAGGTCCGGTGGTGCATGCCGCAAGTGCGGAAAGGAGGGGCACTATGCGAGGGATTGTCGGCAGTCAGCGTCGGTTCGGGATTTGAGGATTTGTTATCATTGTCATCAGGTTGGGCATTTGAGGGTCAACTGTCCACAACTCGCTGCTGGACCGGTGCAGGCTCCAGCACCGGCCACTTTGAGGATCACGGGTGGAGGTCAGGGTGGAGCGAAGCCCCCAAGGGTTCAGGGTCGTGCTTTTCAGCTTACAGCAGAGGAGGTCAGAGCAGTGTCGGATGCAGCTGTGAGTATGTTTCTTTCTTGATGTCTTGTTTATCTTGTGATTATTGTGGAGTATTGTTTATCTGCTAGTCTCATTGTGTGGTTTTCGGTGTGGTATTCGTTGTTCTTTGAGGGTTATGGTATGGTTATGGGTTAGTGATGAGAATTTTGTTGGTTATCATTCATGAGGGTTATTAGTGGAAACCTGGCATTGGTCTGAATGTCGGGTAGCATCTGCTTTCTGAGGAGTGGTTAGCTGCAGATTGAGTTTCTTTCGAGCGGGATGATCAGTGTGGAAAAGTGATTTTTGTGAAGGTTGCTAGTGCTAGTGGGAATTAGTCTGCGTGTAAGTCTTGGTTTGGCGCATGGTTGTTTTGGGAGGTCAGTGATAGCGACCGGTGGTTGTTAGTCAATACCATAAGTTGGGGAGAATCGTAAAATTCTCCGGAAGATCGATGAGCATTGGAGGTTGTTTAGATGCTTGGGATTCAGCAGTGTTCTGTCAGCCAAGAGGGTAGGCTGGTATGAGTGAGTGGCAGGCATGCAGGGCGGGATACAGACCTAGGGCATTTGATTGTGGAGGGCCTGGGATCAGGCCGGGATTGAGTTGTATGATGGAGATAGAGTTCGGAACCCCTAGAGGGCTAGAACAGTATGCATGGGTGGATTTCCCAGAGAGATAACTCGGAATGATGAACGTTAGTTGAGCGGTTCGGATAGGCTGAAGGCCGGTAGGCATACCAGTCAGGCCGAAGGCTCGGAGAACGGTCCAGCTAGACTGAAGGCATTGGAGGGCGGTCAAGATTGGCTGAAGGTTCTGAGAGTGGTCCAGATTGGCTGAAGGCCTGTTAAGGCGGTCCAGTCATGCTGAAGACTCTGCAGGTATTGATAGATCGGTTCGAGGAAATGGATGGAGTATGTTGCGATGTGTTAGCATTAGAAGGTCTGGCCCCGGGTATTGATCTTGATTAGTGGAGATGGTGCATGGACTCGAGAGTCCTTGCGAGTAGAGTCAGAGCATGTGTGTTGGATGGATAGCGGTTACGTTATGAAGGAGTGGTGTAGTGTTGGGCGAGCACCGTGGCACTTGTCGTAGTGACAAGGCGGCCAAGTGGATTTCCCTGGTAAAGGAAAGAGAGAGGAGTGTAACTCTGAGAGGGAGTGAAAATTCACGGAAGTGAAAGCAGTAGAGTAGAGTTATGTTTGGAGTAATCCAAGTATGGTCATTGAGCAGCATGTTTGCGGCAGTGGAATGGAATCACATCCGGATTGGATGTCTGCTGAGGTCACGGAAGGAATTTCGAGGGAGTAGAGCCAAGAGGCTCGGAAAGGAGTCTTGCGCTCTCAGTGTGATTCTGATTAGGGAATTGTGTATGTAGTGGTGGTTCATCCTGGGGGATGTTTGGAGATGTCGTCAGTGTGAAGGGTTTTCCCAACTCGAGAGTGCTAGGGCTAGTTCAGCATGTGCATGCGATTGCAAGGGGAGAACTCATGGGAGTTGCTCTGAGGCTGAAGAATGTGTCATTCTGTCAGCAGGGTGTGGATAAAGCTGAACTCGGATCGGGAATTCGGTGGTTCATGGTTATTTCTAGCTTAGATGGGTCGAGCGATTGTTGTGATTTGGAGCAGTGATGCATCATGAGTAGTACTTATTTATTAAGTGGGGTTATCAGAAGGTGAAGCCGGTGTCCGGCTTGAGACGGTGGTCTGGACACCGTAAGAAAGGAGAAAGTGAGTTCGAGTTTCGATGGTTGTGCCTTGAGGAACCTGGTCTGGTTAATGCCAGGTGGCGCGTTGCGGGAGTATTTCTAGAGTTGAGTTGCCGCAAGCTTCGAGGACGAAGCCTAATTTAAGTGGGGGAGAATTGTAACATCCCGGAATATCAAGAGTAAAGTTGAGGGGCTAAAAGAGTAATTTGGGAAGGGGAACTCAGCGAGTCCATGAGGGGACTCGACGAGTAGGGTCGCGACTTTGGTCTCGTGTTAAGTGGTCGACTCGGCGAGTCAGCGGATGGACTCGACGAGTAGGCGCTGAGTGGAGAAAACCCTAAATCCGGAGGATGAGCCCTATATAAAGAACATAACATCCTTTCCCCCAGCCTCTCTACTCTCCCTTAAGTCCAGAAACCCTAGTTGTCGTGTGTGAGAGGAACAAAGTGCAATTGGAGCTTGGAGAAGTGGTTGTTAAAGGAATCTTGAAGGAGAAGAGACTTGGATCAAAAGGATTTGCAAGGATTCAGATTAACCTTCTCTTGGGGCTCCCTTTTGAGGTATTATCTCATTATTTGAGCTGTTATTATCTAGATTCATCATTTTTGGAGGTGTTAGAGATCTTATCCTTTGGTGTATTGGAGTTTAGAGGTTAGATCTGAGGTTGCTACCTCAGATCTGGAATGGAGGAGGGTTAGAATGCATAAAAGTCCCTGTTTATGAGTGATTGAAGGAGCTACCTTGTCCCAAACCCAAACCCTAGAGTTAAAATGCCTAGATCTCCTTGGATTCACGTAAAGTTTGCCACTTTACGTGATGGATGGCCTTAGGAAGGGTAGATCTATGGTTGGGATCATCTGCATGGCTTGGAAAGCCTCTGTATGGATTCAGACCCGGTGGTACTCGGCGAGTCACATAGGTAGACTCGGGGAGTTACTTGAAGATAAGTTGGAACTCGGCGAGTTGGAAGAACAACTCGACGAGTTGGAAGAACAACTCGA
Source organism: Lactuca sativa (assembly GCF_002870075.4). Lineage (NCBI taxonomy): Eukaryota > Viridiplantae > Streptophyta > Magnoliopsida > Asterales > Asteraceae > Lactuca > Lactuca sativa. Next base: position 68,845,742 of record NC_056625.2, on the reverse strand, counting down.
CGAGTTGGATGAAGATGGCCTGGAACTCGGCGAGTTGGAAGAACAACTCGGCGAGTAGGTTGAAGATAGCCATGGACTTCACGAGTCTGTTCTTGGACTCGGCGAGTCTTGTCGAGGGGTCCCAATATTTTCTGGTTGAGCCGTGAATCGGTGAGTCAAAGGATGACTCGGTGAGTTGTGTGCGAGTGGACTCAGAGTTGTTGGACTCGGCGAGTCTCGGGGTGACTCGGCGAGTTGAGTCGCGGATTGGGGAAGTTCTGAGCATGGGGACTCGGCGAGTCATTGGGTTGACTCGGCGAGTAGAGTCAGTCAGGGGTTGACTTTGAATTTGACCAAGGGTTGACCAGTTGTCTTCTAGGGGTATTTTGGTAATTATTGAGTTCAGGGCTTTGGTGTTGTTCGGTGGAGGAGTTCGTGTCGGAGTTTGGAGCAGCGAGATCTTATCTGTTCAGTCGGCAGTTTCGAGGTGACTTATCCTCACTATATCAACAGGGTCTAAGGAACCAAGGCCGGCCCTTTATCGGATTGAGATCCGGGTATTTTTTGTATGTTATTGCTTTGATATGTTGCATCCTGGTAGCTAGGATGGTATATGCTAGAGACCTGGTTGAGATCGGTATCCTGAGATGTAGGGTGATGCTATGCTAGTGACCGGTTAGGTCGGTATCCTGGTTAGGATGATGATATGTTAGGTGATCTGCTGATCGGTTTGCTGATTGTGAATTGTTATATGTTTGTATGTTTATGTGCACATGGTTGTTTGGACTAGAGTTGGGTTGTGGCGGGTCCTACTTTGTGCTGTAGGCCAAGATACCCAGGGCGGACCGGTTGTCCCGAAGGCCCAGCGAGCGGTCCGGATAGGCTGTAGGCCCCAAGAGGGCGGACCAGACGTGCCGAGGCTCGGAGAGTGGACCAGGCTGACTGAAGGCCCGGTGTGGGCGGACCAGTCATACTGTAGACTCAGAGAGTGGACCAGGTGGATTGAAGGCCCGGTGCGGGCGGACCAATCACACTGCAGAGTCGATGGATGTGGCTAGATTTGGAGAGTGGACCAGGTGGATTGAAGGCCCGATGCGGGCGAACCAATCACACTGCAGACTCGAGGTATATGGCTAGACTCGGAGGGTGGACCAGGTGGACTGTTGGTCGGTGCGGGGGACCAGTCCCACAGTAGACCCGAAGTGCATGGCTGTTTTGTGATCGGATATGTTATGGCATGTTATGCGTGTATGGTATATGTGGTTGGTATTTTGGGGATATCTCACTAAGCTTTCGAGCTTACAGTTGTGGTTTAATTTTTTCAGGTTCTTCAGGAGACTGTGGCAAGGCGAAGGCGTGATCGTACCGCTCCTCATGTTTTTGTCGTGATGTGATTCTGGGAATACTTTAATTTAATGTATTGAAAACATTTTTGTAATAACTTTAATGGAATCGGGTTGTGTTTGAAAAAATTAAATTGGTTGGAATTTTTCGGTCGTTACAGAGCTCCTAGGGTTTCACCCTAAAACCCTAAGTGGATAACTTAGCCTCAAAACAATCCAAATCCTCTTCTAGATAAGGCCTTGGACAATTTCTAGGTGATCCACATCCCTAAAATCGTCCAACCCATATCCAAAAGGGTTATCAGCTCAAAATACAACTTTCACACATTTGACAGTTTATACCCCTTTATTCAATTAATTTCTTTAAGTCACCAAATTAATTCCTAATTAATTTATGACTTATATTAATCAAATAATATTATTATTTCTCTAACATATTATTCTTATAATACATTAATAATAATATCTCTTATCTCTAAATAACCCTATCAAGTTGTTATGGTGAAGGTAACCCAAAAGGACCATGCACAATCAGGTCAAGTACTTACCAAATATAGTTACAGCCTTAGACACTAATCCAACATGCTGGCCTTTCGCCCGGTCCTCCTGACGACCATTAATCCTTGCGGATAATAATCTCGGGTCAAACCTGACCCTGAACATCCTGGAAACACAACTTACTTAACCAACTATCCTTCTGCTACTCTCCGAGTACTGCACCTTAACCCATAGGGGTTCACCCCCTCTTTCCTTGTGCAATTTCCGCCCTTTCTAGGGCAACCTTCCATAACCAACTACTTACTCTGTCACTATGAAGGTTCTATCCTTCACCCACTCCATCATCCCCGCTACTTCCTGTACGGGTCATTACTGCCAGTATCCAATGGACAATGCTCTCTACTATAATTGGGTGTCGAGCACCCCACGATCAACTAACTGGATTCCACCATAGACCGCTTACCAACACTGCTACTGGCTAGAAATTTATATTATTCCTTATCTGCCCTTCGGATGAACTGAGACCACCCTGGTCCCTACCAATTTATCAATATCTAGATTACCAGCTCCCATCGGTCGCTAGCCCTAACATAACTCCTAGTCACTCCCAGCGACTTTCAATGAAACTTCGACCACCTATAACTGATCAATCTATTCTGCCATTCAGGCACTACAATCTTGGGATCCTTGATCCCCTACCTCGACACTAAGGTCCCTACCAGGTCCCACCTGTGCTGCTAAAACTCACGGGCCTCGCCCACGGGTCTCACCCGCCTCTATCCTTCTAGTCCCACTTGTCTAACTACTCTCGCTCGGGCCTCGCCCACAGGTCTCACCCAACCATACTACTGAGCAACCATGCTCTCAGGTCTCACCTATACTGCTACTCTCCTACGGGCCTCGCCCACGGGTGTACCCAACTATATCCTGGAGCGGCCTCTCCCAAGGTCTCACCTCTCTAGGGCTATACAGGAAAACTCCCTACCATTCTCGTCCATTACCCATTCCTGATCCCTATCTGATGACTAGGAGATAAGGGCCTCGCCCCAACTCTGCCAGCGAAGCTACTATGGAATGCTACGGCTTACCCCCAGTCTTACATCACCTTCCATAACTAACTGCTAGTGGATGCTACAGCTGCCCCGTAGTCTTACAACACTTTCTACCACTAACCGCTAATATGAAAGCACCCCATGCTATCAGTTCTCAAGATCCTCCTTCCGACTCACTCGAGTCCTGCAGGCAATCCTCCAACTTGAATTCTCAACCATGTACTAATCATTACCACTACACGCACTAACTGATGGGGAGTTTCTCAAACTCCCAACCCTAACCTCCTCAATCCATTAAACGCTGTACTACTTCTTTTTCTTCTCAAAGATTGTGTACTCATTCTGGATCTGCGTGCTCTTACCCTTGTACACTCAGAGGATTCTCCCCCACTTCAATCCTGCTTACACCTCGCTGCTTAATGCTCGAAAAGAAATCCCAATCCTTGCTACCATTCCATAATCAATCTGCTAAGGAACCCCAAGCTTACCATATCTAGGGATCTAACCAGTCTATTTCTAAAACTATACAACTCCGAACTAGCGAGACATCCAAGTCCCTCCCATGCATGCTTAAAGTTACTGCATCCTAAGTAACCATATCCAATAGAGCCCATCCCTTAACTACCATTCAAATTTCCAAGGTATGCAGATGGAATATAACTCGATCACAAGAAAGCCGCACAAAAATAAAATACTCAAACCAATAATGATGCAGAACCATAACAATATAATAATGCACAAATAAAAAGACTGAAAACGGAAGTCGCATACCTGCAACGTCCGATGCTGCTCGCGTCTCCAAGGTAGTCATATGAAAAGCCCTGCCTCCTACCGCAGGCGCCTCTGCACGACCCTGACGGCCGTCCGCGATCCTCAAAGTTGCAGGGGCAGGTGACATCACCCGTCCTGCCGGAAGCAAACTGGGGCACTGGACCTTCTAGTAGCCCCGCTGACCGTAGTGAAAACATATCAAATCTGATCCTTGTGTAGTGGTAACAGTACAATCCCTGCTAAAATGACTAGTCCGACCGCACTTGAAGCAGCCAGACTCACCACCACTACCACTCCTGCACGCGCCCCCGTGCGCCCTGCCACACTTCCCGCATCGGCTGCGGTCCTGATAATCCCTCGATCTTGATTCCAATCCCCTAAGCCTTTTTCCCGAGCCTGTGGCTGCCTGAACATCATTCGGCTTCCTCTTCCGGATCTGCTCCAAATCAATCTCTCCCTCTCTAGCTCGCGCGATCATATCCTCCAACGTTTTGCAGCTAGACCTGCTCACAAACTGGCTAATGTCATCCCTCAACATCTCATGGTATCGGGCCTTCTTCATCTCCTCATCCGTGGTATACTGCGGTACAAGAAGAGCCCTCTCCCTGAACTTGGCGGTGATCTCCGCCACAGTCTTAGTGGTCTGCGTCAAATCCTGAAACTCCCGTGCCAACTGCTGCACCTCAATAATCGGCGAAAACTCCGCCCTGAACCTGGCTGAGAAATCGCTCCATGTCATCGCTTCCAACGCGGCATCATCACCAATGGCATGACCAAACTCCTCCCACCAATCCCTCGCTCTGTCCTTCAGAAGACAGGAAGTGAGTCTGACCCTGTCCCCCTCGGGACACCGTCCTGTATGGAATGCGTTGGCAACATCAGCCAACCATCTGCTGCTAGCGATGGGATCCCTAACCCCATGATAATCTGGTTCCCCGCAAGCCCTGAACTCTTGAAATGTCAAGGTACGCGCTCCCATCAAAGCCATCATCTCGGTACGGAAGGCTCCCAGCCTCTCATCCAAAATCTCTAGTATACCCTCCTTGACCGTGCCAAAGATCACGAGAGTCTGATCTAGAATACTTCGCGTAACCTCCACTGATATCAACTCCCTCATTCAGTCCTCAAGCTGCTCGGCTCCTGAACCCGAGCCTAATCCCTCTCCAATGCCTGATCCGCCCACTGGCCTCTCTCGCAACGCACCATGCTGGAAATATACCACAACCACTATCAGAATACTTATAACTGCTGCGAGACCAAACACACACACTACCAGGTTCCCGGTCTTGTCTCGGACTTTCCTGAATCGAGTACAGATCCTCTGCTTTCAGTAGTATGGGCCCATACTACCTTCCACATCTATCTGTACTTTCCTCAAGAATTGCTTCGACTCCACCAGGTCCCTTTTCTACTAATACTACTACTACTACTACTCCCAACACTATCTCATCCTAGGCTTACCCTAGGGAAACCTCTAACTCTAACCAAACCAATCCTCAGCCGTTGAAGGCCTCCTTGTGATGCCAATTAGCCATCACCTGAATACCATCACATGTGACGAGGCTCAGATAATCCTTCGAGTAAAAGACTCATCCCTACAACGGTTGGACTCAGACAAGAGCTGCGTAATAGGGCCAAATCCAACACTCTTGTAACATCCCGAAAATTCAGAAGTATAGTTGAAGGGCTAAAGTGTAAATTAAGGCGGGGACTCGACGAGTAGGTCTTCCGACTCGCCGAGTCGGAGCGGGATTGGTCGTGGGATTAAGTGACCAACTCGCCAATTCGGTAGCTGGAACACGACAAGTTGGTGCTAATATCAGGATTATAGAGGAAGCCCTAATATCGGGGGTTGTGCCCTATATAAAGAACATAACTCCTTTTCCCCAGCCTCCTTACCTTCCCTTTGAGTTCCAGAAACCCTAGATTCTTGTGAGCTTTCCTTTGTGAGAGATTAGAGCCTTGGAGGAGGAAATCTTGGAGGGAAATTGAAGAGCAAGTAGATTGGAACAAGGGGATTTACAAATATTTAGCTTACTTTTCAGTTGGAGCTTTCATTTGAGGTAATAACTTGTTGTTTGAGCTTTTGTGCATCTAGATTTATCATTTGTGGGGTTTTGGGGGCATGAATGAGGTCCATCTTGAGTTTGGTGTGAGATATGAGGTTGCTACCTCAAATCTAGGCTTGCTATGACCCAAGGAGCCATAAAGTCTATGTTCATGGGATGTAGGTGAAGTCCTTTTGTCCCAACCCTTAGCCCAAGAGTGTTTTATGCTTAGATCTCTTTGGATTCACGTGAAGTTTGTCACTTTACGTGATGGATGGGTTGTAGGGAGTGGATCTATGGTTTGGAGCCCTTGCATGGCTTGGAAAGCCATTGTATGGATTAAGAATTAGAGGTATTCGGCGAGTCACATGAGTGAACTCGGCGAGTTGGATGAAGATGGGTAGGAACTCGACGAGTTGGAAGAACAACTTAGCGAGTATGTTGAATGTTTCCTTAGACTCGGCGACTCTGTTCTTGGACTCGACAAGTTTGGTCGTGGAGTCCTAACCTTTTTGGGTTGAGCTGTGAGTCGGTGAGTCGAGGGACGACTCGGTGAGTTGAGTGAGAAAGGACTCAGAGTTTGTTGGACTCGGCGAGTCTTGGGGCGACTCGGCGAGTTGAGTCGTGGATTTGGAGTTCTGAGTATAGGGACTCGACGAGTCAGCGGTTTGACTTGGCGAGTAGAGTCAGTCAGGAAGGTTGACTTTGACTGAGGACTTTGACTTTGACCAAGAGTTGACCAGTTGACTTCCAGGGGTATTTTGGTAATTATTGGCATTGATTTTGAGTTCAGTGGTTTGGCGTTGGCTAGTGGTGGAGATCGTGTCAGTGGTCGGAGCAGCTCGGTCTTATCTTTTCAGTCAGCAGTTGCGAGGTGAGTTATCCTCACTATATCGACAAGGTCTACGACACTAAGGTCGGCCCTTTATTGGATTGTAATCCGGGTACCGTTGTTATGTGATTGCTTTGCTATGTTTGCATCCTAGTAGTTAGGATGGTATATGTTAGAGACCTGGTTAAGGTCGATGTTCTGGTATATAGGATGATGCTATGCTAGTGACCGGTTAGGTCGGTATCCTGGTTAGGATGATATTATGTGATCTGCTAGATCGGTTTGATTGGATGTGAATTGTTATATGATTGTATGTTTATGTGCACATGGATGTTGGACTGGGGTTGGGTTGAGGCGGGTCCTGCTTTCTGTTGTAGGCCAACATACCCAGGGCGGACCGGTTATCCCGAAGGCCCAGCGAGCAGTCCGGATAGGCTGTAGGCTCCAAGAGGGCGGACCAGACGTGCCGAGACTCGAAAAGTGGACCAGGCCGACTAAAGGCCCGGTGCGGGCGGACCAGTCATACTATAGACTCAGAGAGTGGACCAGGTGTATTGAAGGCCCGTTGTGGGCGGACCAATCACACTGTAGACTCGATGTATATGGCTAGACTCGGAGGGTGGACCAGGTGGACTGAAGGCCCGGTACGGCGGACCAGTCAGACGGTAGACCCGAAGTGCATGGCTGTTCTGTGTTCTGTTATGAAATGACATGTTATGTGTATGGTATGTGGTTGGTATTTTGGGTGTATCTCACTAAGCTTTTGTTGGATTAGTGTCTAAGTCCATAACTATTTTGGTATGTACTTGACTCGATGGTGCATGGTCCTTTTGAGTTGCCTTCACAAAAGCAACTTGATAGGATGAATTATGGAGAGAAAGGATTAAATATGATTTATTAATATATTATGAGAATAATATATTAAAGGAGAAATCATATTGTTTAATTAATATTAGTCAATAATTAATTGGTAATTAGTTTTGTGACTAAAAGAGATTAATTAAACTTAAGGGACTGGAATTGTAATTATAAGATAATTGCAATTTGGGCCATTGATTGCCTTTTATTATAAGGTGGACGAATTCTATGGGGGAAGCCCATATGAAATCGTCCAAGGCCTTAAGGAAAGGGCTCCATGGGTTGCTTAGGGCTTAAGCATCCAATTTAGGGTTTCCTTGTTAGATAACCCTAATAGCCTCCTATATAAAGAGATCCCTTATGACCAAAAACGTGGCTAAGACTTCTCTAGGGTTTGTAGACGGTTTTGGGCAGCCTCCATCCTCTTTCCTCTTCATCCTCTTGCTTATGGTGTTTGTGAACCATTAGAGGAGTGACACTTGTGACTCTAACCCTTCCAAAGTCAATACAAGGAGATTTGGGATTGTTATTGCTACATAACAATCAAGGTAAAATCTCAAACCTATTCTCATGTTAATATGATTACTTGAATGCTAGAATTAGGGTTTATAGTCTTGGATAACTTGCATATACAATAGAGAAACCTAGATCCAAGCATTAGGGTTTGTATGAGCACATAGGATGTCTTATGATCAAAACCCATCAGTGGTATCATAGCCTAGACTGGTTTCAATAGTATTGATGCATTACATGTTCAAAAAATTCGATTTTTGATGTTTTGGAGGCTGGACTCGCCGAGTCCATAGCTGAACTCGCCGAGTCCATGCAGACTCGACGAGTCCAAGCTTGACTCGACGAGTCAACTCGTCAGATGGAGTATATCTCAGGATTTCTTGCTGTTTTTTCTTTGGGATAGTTACCTTATCATATTAGATCAATATAAATCTGATTTTATGATATATTTGACTATATTCTTGATCTAATTGAAGATATTTATCAATTAATAAGATAATTGTTTCCTTATGTGATAATTGATTAATTATTTTGATTAAATTGGTAAATTGTTTTGCAAGAAATCATTAAATAAATCAAATATGGATAATTATGTAATTAATTGTTAATTTAGATCATTTCTTATTTGATCCTTATGTTATGAAATGTTTCATATTTTTCCCTTAGGTTTTATAGTTTAAATTTGAACCCAAAAGTTTTGTTGTTTTGAAATTTAAATAGTTAAAACCCGAATGTTTTGAAAAAGGTTTCAAAACTTGCCCTCAAGTTTTGGAATTTAAATTTTGATTAATAGTTTAATTTTGATGTATATTTAAATTCTAAAAACAAATGTTTTGAAATGTTTCAAAACTTGCCCTCAAGTTTTGGAATTTAAAAGTTGATTAAAAGTTTAATTAGGAATGTTAAATTCTAAAACCCTAGTATTGTTTTGAAAAAGTTCAAATCACACCCTTATGGTTTTATTAATTAATTAAAGTGTATAATTAAAGGAGGTTTAATAAATCCATAAAATTTTAGGTTTACAATTTAATTGAATTAAAAGTATAATTGTTAAATTAGACCACCTAGTATTTTAAAAGTGTAAAATACACCCTATACTATATATAACATTAAAAGTCTAACATTATATATATGTATGAGTAAAAGTCAGTCTTACCGTTAGTAGGTCACATTCACGAAGCTGGTCTATAAGGGGTGTTTAAGGAAATTGCCTATAAAATGGCGATTGAATGGGTATCCACTCTTACCCACCGGACTCTTGACTAGTGGAGGGTCGTTAGCCGAACGGGTAGGATACGACGACACCTTCAATTATAAGTATAATGAATTATTAAAGTAACTAAATGTTTTCATAAAATTCTCAATCTTAGTTACTTAGGAAAAAGTGAATTGATGCAATTCCATGAAATTACACTTTGTGCCCTTGCAAAGACGTTAGTGGAGCGTGTGTGGTTTACCGGCAAACCAAATGGTTCTAAGCAAAGGTAGCAAAGGGTGACTCAATGTTTGTCATAGTTCGGTGGAGCGTGTGTGGTTTACCGGCACATCGAATAGGTGACTGTAACGTGTGTGGGCACCATGTAAGTTTGCATGGTTATTCACACCCTCTTTGTGATCCTCGGCATCCCAGTCATAAACAAGAGGGGCATATCGAGATTTAAACATGCCATTGAAAGTTCAATGAATCTCAAAGGATCTAGGAGTTTTCATAGATTTAAAACTTAAATTCTTTTTCGTTTTTCGTGGAGGAAATTAGTGAATCGTCATTCACTTACCTTCAAATATTCTGCAATTAGGGTTACGGCATCCCTCTCCCGAGTTGTAGAATATTGTGTTGGGTCATAGCCTTAGTATCTCATTTAGGTGATTTGCTAAGGACTCATTCAATCAACTAACTTGAATTCGTTTTCTCCCGTATTGTAGATGTCAAAGTTCGACAACTATGGTTTTCCCAAATCCCATGGAACAAGCATTCCACATGAAGATGGCATTCCACGATTCGATCAAGGAACAAGAGATCATACTTCACTTCCTCCTCCTCCTCAAATTATTCTCCCTAACCCACAAGTTCAAAGGCTTGAAAAGTTCAAGATCACTCAAGCCCTTTTGGCAAGTAAACATAAAGAAGGAAAGTCGATGTGTGCACACGTCCTAGGGATGAAGTCACACATTGATAAGTTAAGAATGTTGGGATCCGTTGTCTGTGAGGAAATGGCTGTTGATTGGGTTCTTCAGTCACTTCCTAACTCATATAGTGAGTTCGTAAAAGAGTACTATATGATGAACCGCGACGTGACCCTTATAGATCTCACCTATATGCTTATTGCTGCTGAATCAGAAATGTTTTGGCGCAATGGAAAAGCAAAGTTGATTGGTGAATCTGCCTTTAAGACCTCTATGGATATAGACAATGGCAACGAAAGACATGCTATGATCAAAAGGTTTGATCATAAGAGAAAGGCAATGTCTGAAGTAGTTCCATGTCATGTTCCAAAAGAGTCAATTTGCTTTTATTGCCAAGAAAATGGGCATTGGAGACGAAGCTGCCCTATTTACCTAAGAGATCTAAGAGATGGGAGAGTCAAAACGTATGGCTCTGCTTTAGGTAAAATCCATTGACTAACTCTTTTAAGCTTCTATTCTAGATTCTTAATACATAATGTGATAAGATTACAATTGATGTTTTGTAGGATCGAAGAAAAGAAAGGAAGCTTAAGGGAAGAAGTGAGCAGAATCTAACCATGAAGGAATGGATTTCGATCGCATTACTTGGAGATTAGATTCTTGAGCTACTACTTAGAGTTAGAATTACATTGCTAAGAAAGATGTATTAGCATAAGTTTTTCAATGAGTTGCATTGTAAGGACAAATTTTTCCGCAATAAAATAAATTTTGATTTTATATTATCCTTACAATGGCGTGTATGAAAAAATTGATGTTAAAATGTTTCTATTATTAACAATAATGGATTTGGTTCTTATTATGTTATTTATTGAAAGTCGAAAGTTTACCAAATAGGGGGAGTTTCTCATCGCCCAAGTTTCAATTGGACTTAAACTTGGAATCATGCAACTTGGTTGCACGATGAATGAGAAATTTCATATTTGGAAATTAGACAAATTCATTGACAAGGTGTAAAGTGAAGGACTTGGAGATCGAATACACAAAGTTGCGTGTTGATCAAGTCCACCATAAGAGTAACAAAGATATTTGTCATGATTTACTAAAGGTGTAGTAAATATGATTATACTTACAAGATTAAGTGTAATTCTGAATTGATTGAAAAAGTTTAAATCAATAGCAAAACGAATAAGAAGAATCAAGTAGGCAGAAAGATAAAAGTTTCTCCATTCTAAGAAGAAGGGAGAGTACCTTTTATGCTTTATGATAGATCTTAATGATTAAGAACTATATCTCAATTGATCCTCTAAGTGAGTCTTAGTACAATTGTATGTTTAAGAAGAGGAATCAAGGATTGGAGAAATGGTTAAATCAAGAAGTCAATCATACTTCGTTCCAATAACAAGTCTTAGAGTTAAGATCGCGACATTGAGTGATAAGTATTAAGAAAGGTTTATAACATTCATCAAATGTGGAAAGTTGTGATGTCTTGGATAAGACATAGACCAACTAGGACCAATTTATGAAGAGTTTTGATAAAAGCTACACTAACTCTTGAATATTTGTTTATCAAGAAATGTTTTGACAAGAGAATCTTATATGTCGAGGAGTAAGTGGGAGTCTTAATGGTATTGAAAGGTTTCAAGAACAAATCAAATAGACCTTATCAATCATCACTAGCACACGAGTTGAGGTTTACAACCTATCATGTTGACATTATTTTGTTTTTGTGCCAATCAAATCAAATAGACCTTATCAATCATCATTATGCATATGAGTCCTATGAGTTCTCATTTGATAAGAAAAGGTGACCTGCTTAACTACTTGGAATACATGGTTGGCAGCTGTGCTACCATAGGGCAAGAAATCAAGATTAAGAAAGTTCGGTCCATATGAGTTTGAATTTGTCGTGAACTTTGGTTTTGACAAATTCACATGGATAGGAACAAATACACCGTTTAAATCTAAGTGTCATAAGATTTCCTCCTTCATGAAAATGATTGTGAGGAAATGCTTTCACTAAGAAAGATTTTAAGAAGATAGTGATTGTAAAATTGCGTTCTCGAATTTGATTATGGTTACGATATCCTTTTCCATAATTTGAATTGTGAGGTTTGGAAATTGTTTAGACACTCATATGAACTATCTAAGGCAAAGGTGTATAAGCTCAAGAAGCCTTGATAAAAGATTATCAAAGCACTAAGTATTAGAAACATGAACTTAAGAAATTCAATAAGCATTGTTTTTCTGAAAGTTAAGCTGTTTCTGAATACATGTCAAAGCTAGTGGGAGCATAAGTGTTATGTTTATAATAATCATCATGATAGTGGGAGCATAAATGTTATGACTGAATGATTATTAAGGAAAGTATTGCAAGGTTAGCAGTATTAATTATAGAAAACAAGAGTCATACTTTGCAAAGTTGTAAGAGTTGAAAGATTGTTTTGTTATAATTAAGGGAGAGAATATTATGCTTCATTTCAAATCTAAAGGCTTAGGTTGTGGAATGTTAATAAATTTAGTCAAGGGTACATAGTGTGTTCTTAAAATTTCGATTATGATTACGGCATTCCTTTTCACAATTCGAATTTTGAGAACATAGCAAAATAAATATTATGGCAGAAGATTGATAAAATATCAAATCTTTATGTAAGACATTATGCATTGTGTCCCATACGCTTCGGGTATAGGATCGATTGCATAGGCTATAATATTTGACCATTCTAAAATTTTCCAAATGTCTAGCGTATTTAGACGGAAAAGGGACTAGAATTCGTTTTGACTAAAATAATTAAACAAGTATCAAAGGACAATCCAAGTTTGACGAGGATTGGTCGCTTGTGAGTAGTTGGAAGCATGATATTGGATGGACCATATCGACATTATTATGAATAGATAAGATTCTATGAGTTGTCATATGGAAAATATGGAAATGTATCCATATTGGAAATTGAATATTGAAAAATCTATGACTAGATTAGAAACTTTTATGCAAAAGGATGTTCAAAGGAATGTACTTTGAGTGAGAGACATCATATCTAAGGAACAATCTCCGATAGAGGACTTTGTAATATCATTGGCAATAGTCTTTGTGACTTTGGTGCAGTGAATTTACGAAAGGACAATTGCATAAAATATTAGAATCTAGCATATTCTATAAGTCGCAAGAATTTGATATTCTTTCACTTATGAAAAAGGATTTGGAGTTGTGAAATGAGAATGATCGGAAATGTGTTCAATGTGATCTATTTCACAAAGTAAGAACCATAGGTAAACATTATGTACATGCAAGGAGCATGGGACAAGTGTTGTAATTAAAGTAAGAAGTTGATTAACCGAAACGACAAATAATGAGTAATCAATATGGTGATAAATAAAAGGTGTTTTATTTATACTCAAAGGTTTGAGGCCATATGGGATTAGTATTGTTCTTGTGTTTCACATTTGCATGTTTTGACTTCCAGAATAATTGAATTTATTAAGAATAATCGAATTATTCGAACGGGCCACAGTCGTTCATATGTTGGAAGTAGATATGAATGAAGACTGTCGTGAATTGATGTGTGGATTAAAAGAGTATTAGACATAAGCAAATGTTTGTTGCAACTTTCATGAGTGCCTATGAATATGATTTGAGCATTGGATTAAACCCACGCTCACTTGGATCACTCCATGAATTGCATCACGAGTGATTGGTGAGACGATAACATCTTATATTTTTGAAACCGAGATGTGTGAGTTGTATCTTGCAAATCGGTTGCACATTGATAATATGTAAACACACTAGTAACTTGGTGTTATAAAACATATTGTTGTGTGTGATTCGGTGAGTAAGTGCAAGCAAACATTGTATCAAATTTTATCCGTTCCTTTTATCCAAAGTAGGATAAAAGCGATATCTTTGGGCCCCTCGATGATTTTGTGATGACAAACATAAATGCTCGGCCGGGCTAGGGCTAATTTGATTTGTTCAATTGGTCAGTCGTCATAAATCGGGAATCAAGATATAGTACAAAGAGAATGATTTGAAATCATATCTCATATGATATCTAGAATGGAGGAATATATGATCCCTTATCTAAGGACACGCGTATCTGATATGATCAGAGTTGACAGCGGCTTTGGAAAGCTACGATTGCAGATCAGGATCTGAAGTCATACGAATAATAGTTATTAGACTTATCCAAGTGGGAGACTGTTGGATTAGTGTCTAAGTCCATAACTATTTTGGTATGTACTTGACCCGATGGTGCATGGTCCTTTTGGGTTGCCTTCACCAAAGCAACTTGATAGGATGAATTATGGAGAGAAAGGATTAAATATGATTTATTAATATATTATGAGAATAATATATTAAAGGAGAAATCATATTGTTTAATTAATATTAGTCAATAATTAATTGGTAATTAGTTTTGTGACTAAAAGAGATTAATTAAACTTAAGGGACTGGAATTGTAATTATAAGATAATTGCAATTTGGGCCATGGATTGCCTTTTATTATAAGGTGGACGAATTCTATGGGGGAAGCCCATATGAAATCGTCCAAGGCCTTAAGGAAAGCGCTCCATGGGTTGCTTAGGGCTTAAGCATCCAATTTAGGGTTTCCTTGTTAGATAACCCTAATAGCCTCCTATATAAAGAGATCCCTTATGACCAAAAACGTGGCTAAGACTTCTCTAGGGTTTGTAGACAGTTTTGGGCAGCCTCCATCCTCTCTCCTCTTCATCCTCTTGCTTATGGTGTTTGTGAACCATTAGAGGAGTGACACTTGTGACTCTAAGCCTTCCAAAGTCAATACAAGGAGATTTGGGATTATTATTGCTACATAACAATCAAGGTAACATCTCAAACCTATTCGCATGTTAATATGATTACTTGAATGCTAGAATTAGGGTTTATAGTCTTGGATAACTTTCATATATAATAGAGAAACCTAGATCCAAGCATTAGGGTTTGTATGAGCACATAGGATGTCTTATGATCAAAACCCATCAGCTTTCGGGCTTACAGCTCTGGTTTAAATGTTTCAGGTACTTCAGGAGACCGTGGCAAGGCAAAGGCGTGATCGTACCGCTCCTCATGTTTATGTTTTATGACATGGTTCTGGGAAGACTCTGATAAATAATTGTATTGAAAACCTTTTTGTAATAACTTAATGAAATTGGGTGGTTTTTGAAAAGTTTAAATTGGTTGAAATTTTTAGAGCGTTACAACTCTGAGATTATTCAACCCTGATCACATGCGACGTGGCGTATCCACCTAATGGCTAACTCCCATCACTCATAATCCCACAATGTAGAAAGCAAGCAGCATTCAGACAAGGGAAAATCTAACCATAACATACTCAAGCAATCATAATCTCATATCAAGAATCTACACTAGCATGCGTCATAAGCTCATAAACTCAGGCATAACCTAAACAGGTTATCCTACTACTGTCTAATCAGCACTATCATGCAGCTCAAAGCACATATAACAGGCACATAAGGCATCCTCACTAGATCCTTATTCCTAATCTAGCATGTTGTTCTAGTAACTGATAATCATAACATAACTTGTATAGGTATTTTGGGGTACTTAGTTGAGCTCGGTTGATTGCATGCACCACACCCCCTTTTCTCTTTTCAAAATTCATTTCTTTCTTAATTCTTTTTGGCTTTTCTAAAACTATTTTTTCTTTTTCAAACTCTTTTTACAAAACTATATTTTCATTTTGAAAACTTCCATACCAATTCCTTAATTTGAGTTCACACACACCCGAGAGTACGTCCGAATCCCTCAAACCAAGGCTCTGGTACCAACTTGTAACGTCCCAAAATTCAAGACTAAAAATTTATTTTAATGAAACATTACTTAAAGCAAAATCATCAATCCAAAACATAATCAGAGTATTAATTTCCAAAACACATGTTCGTTATCAGAGTAAAACATTCCCAGGCTGTCTAATCTATGGTGTGTGCCATGCGATCACCCCGAGCTCTTCCCTCCGCTACCGGAAGTACCTGAAACCAAAACAGAAAACCGTAAGCACAAAGCTTAGTGAGTTCCCCAACCTACCACATACCATGCATAACCAGATACTGCACATACTGGGCCACGCCCGCTATTCTGGGCCTCGCCCCTACCTCAGGCCTCGCTCGCTATAACGGCCACGCCGCTCCAGGCCTCGCCTGGCTTCGAGCCCCGCTCGGATACAGATCTGTTTCACTTAGACCTCGCCTGTCATTGGGCCTCGGCTGCCAACAAATACTAACACATCAACATATCACAACAGATACACACTAAACATACACTACCGAATCTTGTTCTAAAGGCCTCGCCTATGTGGGGCCTCGCCTATTTGGAGCCTCGCTCATGTCCTGCAACTGGTGAGTCATGGAACCCCGTCCACACTCCTACTGGTAGTGAGATACGGGCCCAGCCCACACTCACTCTTTCCCTAACTTGGGCCTCGCCCCTGTTCTGCTGCTAATAAGATGTGGAACACCATCCACACTCTGCTATTGGTGAGATACGGGACCTCGCCCACACTCACCTCCCTACCAGGCACATACATGTATTACATAGACAACAAGTATAAACTATCATATAAACCATTCCTTGGGCACCCGCCCGCTATCATTGGACCTCGTCCTGAATATCATACTAGCATACTGTGCCTAGGGCTAACCCCCGGGTCTTCTACTCATAACTACATGGGCCGGGATTGTGGCCTTAGGCGCATTCACACAAAGGGAAACTCACCTGCACTTGTTGAAGTTGCTGATAACCCCTCTAGCTGCTGTCCGGTAACTTTCTGAACTCCTACTCCACTAGCTCATCGAGTTCACCGATTGTCGAGTCGTGTCCTGTCCAACTCACCGAGTTCCTACTCAACTCACTGATCCGAGTCTTAACTCGAAGGGTTTAGGGTTTCGCAACTTGACTCACCGAGTCCAAGAATAGACTCGTCGAGTCCAAGGCAATCTTCAACAGACTCGCCAAGTTGTTCTTCCAACTTTCCGAGTTTCTGCCTGACTCCATCCAAATCGCCCTGTCCACCCATGTGACGCGCCGAGTCGCTCCAACTCTTAATCCATGTAGTGGCTTTTCGAGCCAAACAGGGGCTCCAACACATAGATCCATACTTCTAAGGCATATTCCTCACGTAAAGTGGCAAAATTTACGTGTAGCTATGGAGATCTAGGCTCAAAACACTCCAAACTAGGGTTTTTTACAAACATGCTTCACCAACATACCAAGAGCTGTTACTTTATAAGATTCTAGATCAAAACAAGCATGGACCTGAGGTAGCAACCTCAGATCTGAATTTCTAGCTCGAAATGGTTACTTATCATGCCAAGAATGCCCAAAACTCACACATAAGAATAGATCTAGGTGCAAAGGAGTCCAAGTACTAGTTTATTACCTCCAAATGTTCTGAAATGTCTTCCGAATCCTGGATCTATAGCCCCTTCTTGCACCTCCAAGATCCGTCTTCCTTCTCCAAGCTTTAATGCACTCTTCAAGGCAATAATTAGCTCAAAAATGGATATGGCCGCTAGGGTTTGGTGTTCTGGGTTAGAGAGGCAGTAAAGGAACCCTAGGGAAGAGAATGAGATGTTTAAATATGCTCCAAGTCCCAGATTTAGGGTTTTCCTCGTTCAGACCAGACTCGTCGAGTCCACTCGTCGACTCGCCGAGTCGGTCACTTACTCGATAGCCCGGATCCCGCTCCGACTCGTCGAGTTCCACCCTGGACTCGATGAGTTGACCCTTTCACTTAGAGTTTTCTTTCATTTCTTGGCCTTTCTGATTTTGGGTGTTACAGTAAACGAGAGGATGTGTATGGTCACACCTTCGACTTTCCGCGGTCATCCGAAGTAACTGAAACACAACCCAAAACTATAAGTCAAGGCTTAGTGAGCTCCCCCAAAGTACCAAACATAACTAGATAACATATACAATAACAACATGTAATGGGTCCAAAGCTAAAGGACTGGATTACCCCTGAGCCCACATCATAATTTTGGCTTGCCCTTGGGGCCCATAGCTTACGTCTGGCTTGCTCCCTGACCAGATTAGTCATCGAACTGAAATACCATCAATCCCTCAGTACGAGTCTGGCATTCCACCTGGTCTTCAGCTCTTATCTTGAATGCTCATGAGCCCTCAGTATGAGTTTAGCATGCCATATCTGACCC
The DNA here is from genome assembly GCF_002870075.4 of Lactuca sativa. Classification (NCBI taxonomy): domain Eukaryota; kingdom Viridiplantae; phylum Streptophyta; class Magnoliopsida; order Asterales; family Asteraceae; genus Lactuca; species Lactuca sativa. The sequence continues at coordinate 68,827,543 of NC_056625.2, read as the reverse complement.
TCAACTCATCTCTGGAATGATCAAGGGTTTGTTGGCTACCGCACGGAGCAATATAACCTCAACACACCATAATATGTCGATATATAACAGATATTAACATATACTTATAATCATGCAGACAAAATCATAGGTTGTAACACCCAAAGTCAGGAAGGCCAAGAAAGGAAAGGAAACCCTAAGTTTAAGGGACGACTCGTCAAGTCCAAGGAGGAACTCGGCGAGTCTGAGCGGGATCCGGGTCAAGGAGTAAGTGACCGACTCGGCGAGTCGGCTAAGGAGACTCGGCGAGTCTGGTCTGAACGAGGAAAACCCTAAATCTGGGACTTGTAGCCTATTTAAGCGCCTCATTCTCTTCTCTAGGGTTCCTTTACTGCCTCTCTAAACCAGAACACCAAACCCTAGCCGCCATATCAATTTTTAGCTAATTATTGCCTTGAAGAGTGCATTAAAGCTTGGAGAAGGAAGAAGGATCTTGGAGGTGCAAGAAGGGGCTATAGATCCGGGTTTGGGAAGATATTTCTGAACATTTGGAGGTAATAAACTAGTTCTTGGACTCCTTTTCACCTAGATCTATGTGTGAGTTTTGGGCATTCTTGGCATGATAAGTGACCACTTCGAGCTAGAAGTTCAGATCTGAGGTTGCTACCTCAGGTCCATGCTTGTTTTGGTCTAGAACCCCATAAAGTATCAGCTCTTGGTATGTTGGTGAAGCATGGTTGTCATAAACCCTAGTTTGGAGTAATTTGAGCCTAGATCTCCATATCTACACGTAAAGTTTGCCACTTTGCGTGAGGAATATGATGGGTTTTAGCCATAAGAACTTTCCTATGTGCGCATGCAAAACCCTAATGCTCGGATCTAGGCTTTCTAATAAACATGCTTTGAATCCAAGACTTCTAATTACTAATTAGGTTAAATAACAACATTGAAACAGATCTAGAATCATACCTTTAAGTTCCTTGTTGATCTTGAGGTCTTGGAGCTTTTAGAGTCACAAATGTCACTCCTCTAATGGCTTACAAACACCAAAGCAAGGAGGATGATTTGGGAGAGAGGAGAGGGGAGGAATTTTGACCAGAGGTTCCTTACTTCAGGTCAGGTGTCGAATTCCATCAGCCATAGGGTCTATTTATACTTGTAGACTCCTTAAGGGTTACAACCTAAACCCTAATTGGATAATCTTCTCTTAAGGCTATCCAAATCCATTCCATAGATAAGCCTTTGGACGATTTTGGCTATCCTAATACTCTTAGAATTCGTCCAAAGCATATCCCAATGGATTTACAGTCTAAAGCTTAACTATCAAACAATTGACAGTTTATACCCCTTTATTTAATTAATCTCTTTAAGTCACCAAATTAATTCTAATTAATTCTATGACTTATATTAATCAAATAACAAATATATTATTCATTATATTATTCTCATAATATATTAATAATATTTACTCTCTCTTAATAAATCATCCTATCAAGTTGCTATGGTGAAGGCAACCCAAAAGGACCATGCACAACCGGGTCAAGTACTTGCCCAATATAGTTGTAGCCTTAGACACTATTCCAACAGTCTCCCACTTGGATAAGTCTAGTAACTATACAAGTACAATTCGGTTTGCAATCGTAGCTCTCAAAGACGCTGTCAACTCTGATCTAATCAATCTTGTCCTTTAGATAAGGGAACGTATAGTCCTCTGTTAGATATCATGCTGACAATCCTATGGAATGGTTAGTCAAGCATTTAGGTTTCTCGATCTCTGATTTATTTGACATAGAACTTAATCGAACACATCAATTCAGTTCTGACCGGGCCCGGCACATAAGTCAAATCAAATCATCGAGCGGCCGAGATATCGCTTTTACCCCCTTAGAGAAAAGTTACAGATAAACTTCGACTTATATGCATTTACTTATTCATTAACCAACTATACACAACAATACGTTTTATAACACCAAGTTACTGATGCGTTTTCGTATTATCAATGTACAATCAATTAACAAATAATAAACCATATATCTAGGTTTTAAGACTATATGATATTATCATCTTGCGATCACCTTTTATATCGTATTCCATAAGGTGATTCCAGCAAGCGCGGGTTTATTCCAATGCTCAAAACTAGTTCATAAGCACTCATGAACATTGTAGCAATCTTTTGCTATGTCTAACACCATTTAGACATTCTACACATCAATTCATGACAATCTTCATTCATATCTACTCCCAACATATGAACGATTGTGGTCCATTTGAACAATTCGATTATTCCTAATAAACTCAATTATTCTGGAAGTCAAAACATGCAAAGAGAAACAATAGCTAAACAATCAACATAAGATAGTAACATTACTCATAAATAAAACTCCTTTATTTAATCATCAAATGTTAATTACATTTATCTATTATACGTTTCTAATACTATCTAATCTATGCTAATATCATCCTTCAGCCCAATACTTCTAGCATGCTGCAAGTGCTTAACCCTACTCAGTCCCTTCGTAAGCGGATCTGTTGGGTTATCTTCTGATGATATCCTCTTCACTACGAGTTGTCCTTCTTCTACACGATGTCTAATGAAGTGATACTTTCTGTCGATATGTCTTGATCTACCATGATCCCTCGGTTCCTTGGTCAAGGCAACCGCGCCTTCGTTATCACAGAAAATCTCCATTGGCTCCTTTATGGCAGGTACAACTCCAAGATCACCGATGAAGTTCTTTAGCCATATTGCCTCCTTCGACGCTTCGCTCGCTGCAATGTACTCTGATTCGCACGTTGAATCAGCTACGGTTTCCTGTTTGGAACTCTTCCATGTCACTGCTCCTCCGTTTAGGGTAAAGACCCAGCCCGACTGCGAACGGTAGTTGTCCCTATCGGTCTGAAAACTGGCGTCACTATACCCTCGCACCTTCAAGTCATCACTCCCTCCAAGGACTAAGAACCATTCCTTCGTCCTCCGAAGGTACTTAAGGATGTTTTTCACCGCAATCCAATGTGCTTTGCCAGGATTCCCTTGATATCTGCTAACCATGCTCAAAGCGAAGGCTACATCAGGGCGAGTACAAGTCATAGCATACATGATTGAGCCAACTGCGGAAGCGTATGGTACTCGGCTCATCTCCGCTATCTCAGCTTCGGTACTCGGACTTTGAGTCTTACTTAATTTGGCATTACTTTGTATCGGTAGTTCTCCCTTCTTTGAGTTTTCCATACTAAAACGTTTTAGTACCTTCTCTAAGTAAGTATTCTGACTAAGTCCAATTAGTCTCTTACTTCTTTCTCTTACTATCCTTATTCCCAAAATGTAAGAAGCCTCTCCGAGGTCCTTCATAGCGAAGCACTTCCCGAGCCAGGACTTTACCTCCTGCAGAGTCGGGATGTCGTTTCCTATGAGTAATATGTCATCGACATATAGAACGAGGAAGCTTACTATACTCCCACTGGCTTTGACATATACACAAGATTCGTCTTCGCTTCGTACAAATCCAAACTCTTTGACTTTCTCATCGAAACAAAGATTCCATCTGCGAGATGCTTGCTTAAGTCCATAAATGGACTTCTCAAGCTTACACACTCTATCCGGATGCTTCGGATCCACAAACCCCTCTGGCTGAGCCATGTAAACATCCTCAGCCAACTTTCCGTTAAGGAAAGCGGTCTTGACATCCATTTGCCAAATCTCATAATCATGAAATGCGGCAATTGCTAGCATCACTCTAATAGATTTAATCTTCGCAACTGGTGAGAAGGTCTCATCATAGTCAACTCCGGGAGTTTGAGTAAAGCCCTTCGCGACCAATCGCGCTTTATATGTGTGTACGTTCCCATCCACGTCGGTCTTCTTCTTGAAGATCCATTTGCACCCAACGGTCTTACGTCCGGGCACGTAATCAACCAAATTCCAAAATTGGTTATCATACATGGATTGGATCTCGCTATCCATTGCCTCTTTCCACTTTACAGACTCCGGGCCTGCCATGGCTTCCTTATAGCTATTAGGTTCATCAAGATTTACTAGTGTACCATCACTAATATACGTGTCCCCTTCGGTATTAATATGAAAGCCATAAAACTGGGGATGAACTCTAACTCTATCGGAACGTCTAAGAGGTAAGGATTCGTCAATTGGTTCAACCGGAGTTTCCTCCTCGGGTTGAATGCCAGCGGTAGAGGTTCCTTCATCCATCGACTCTTGAATCTCTTCAAGTTCGATTTTCCTCCCACTGTCTCCTTGGCTTATGAGTTATCGCTCTCGGAAAACTCCTCTCCTTGCAACGAAGACAACATTGTCCTTCGGTCTATAGAAGAGATATCCAAAGGATGTCTGCGGGTAGCCGATGAAAATACATCGCTCACTTCGAGGTTCAAGCTTGTCGTGAGTATCTCGTCTTACGAAAGCCTCGCAACCCCAAACCTTGATATGTGCCAACAAGGGAGCTTTCCCTGTCCACATTTCGTGAGGTGTTTTGGCAACCTTCTTAGTAGGGACTCGGTTAAGGATATGGGCGGCAGTCTGTAAGGCATACCCCCAAAAAGAGATTGGTAGTGAAGCACGACTCATCATAGAGCGAACCATATCCAATAAGGTTCTATTACGCCTTTCTGCCACACCATTTAACTGCGGTGTCCTAGGAGGCGTCAATTGTGAAACTATTCCACACTCCTTGAGATAATCGTGGAATTCAAGACTTAGGTACTCTCCTCCTCGATCGGATCGAAGCATCTTGATTTTCCTGCCCAATTGATTCTCCACTTCACTCTTGAACTCTTTGAACTTTTAAAAGGTGTCTGACTTTTGCTTGATTAAGTAGATATACCCATATCTACTATAGTCATCGGTAAAAGTCACATAGAAGCGGTTCCCATCCTTCGTGGTTGATCTAAACGGTCCACATACATCGGTATGTATTAGGTCCAATAGACCCTCGCCCCTTTCACATGTACTCGTGAAGGGTGACTTAGTCATCTTTCCAAGTAAACAAGACTCGCATGTGTCATCTTCCCTAAGGTCGAATGACTCCAACACTCCATCCTTTTGGAGTTGAGCTATGCGTTTCTTGTTGACATGTCCAAGACGACAATGCCACAAGGATGCTTTATCCATACTAGTGGAAGAATCAATATTCAAAACTTCATTTCCTAAGTTATCAACAATCATAACGGTTTCATATATTCCATTACATGGTATAGCTTCAAAGTAAAAGACACCATTTAGATAAGCCAAAATAGAACCATTCTCATTATTAAAAGAAAATCTAAATCCTTGTCTATATAAACCATGAAATGAAATGATGTTTCTAGCCATTTCTGGTGAATAGCAACAATTGTTCAAATCTAAAACCAAACTATTCCTAAGCACTAAAGAATACACTCCAATCTTGGTCACAGGCGACGATCTTCTGTTCCCCATGATTAGATTGATCCTTCCTTGCTCCACATCCCTACTTCTTCTTAGTCCCTGCACATTAGAACAAATGTGATAACCACAACCGGTATCAAGAACCCAAGAAATAGCATGATTAGAATCGTTAGATTTGATTGTGTATATACCTTCGAAAGATGGCTTGATCTTTCCCTCTTTGATTGCTTGCAGGTAATCCGGGCAGCTTCTCTTCCAATGTCCTATCTTGTGGCAGTGGTGACACTCTGCCTCCTTCGGGTTAGAGCAGGGATTAGCGGGATCAACTTTGGTCCCACTAGAAGAGGCACCATCTCGGGCTTTCACCTTGCGATAGTTCTTCGATGAAGCTTTCCTCTTCTTTCCCTTTCCTTGACCAATAGCCAATACAGGAGCAACGGACGGATTGGGAGTAGGTGCAACAGACTTGTCCTTGAAGTTGCTCTCAGCGACCCTCAAGAGACCTTGGAGTTTGCTTAGGGTGACCTTTTCTTTGTTCATGTGGTAGGTCATCCTAAATTGGTTGTACATCGGAGGCAAAGAGTGAAGCACCATGTCGATCGCCAAGTCCTCACCGAAGTCAACATTTAACTTGCGAAGGCGGTCAACATACCTTTGCATCTTTTGCAAGTGCACGGTAAGAGATTCTCCATGACCCATCTTCGCGGAAATCATGTTAGTGAAAATCTCATACCGCTCTTGTCTCGCGTTTTGGTGGTACCTCTCCAATAAGTCTTGGTGCATCTCGTACGGGTACATGTCCTCGTAGGACTTTTGGAATTCGGAGTTCATGGTAGCAATCATGATGCAATGTACCTTCGTGGCATCTCGCTCATGAGTTTCAAAGGCGGTGATTTCGGCTGGAGTAGCGATTTTGGTGTTGATTTTCTCGAGCTTCTCATCAAGGACATACTCCTTGTCCTCATAGCGAGCAATGGTGCGAATGTATCTTATCCATTCGCTAAAGTTCGTTCCATCGAAGGTGACCTTTTGGCAAAGGCTCATCAACGTGAAAGAACTAGCAGCAGCGTTGTTAGCGTTTGACATCTACAATTAGAAAAGGACAAAGATAGATTAGAATAAGAATCCCTAATTATCACCCAATAAGAAAAATTAGGGCTAGGATCCAACAATAACATTTACATATTAGAAAAGGGATGCCGTAATCTAACATGCAAATAAATTGAAGGTAAGTGAATGACGATTCACTAATTCTCCATCATAAAACTTAAACTATTAGTCCTAAGTGTTTTTGAGAATTCCTAGGTTCGGATGAGATTCATTGAAACTATTCAATGGCATGTTTAAATCTCGATATGCCCCTCTCCTTTGTGACTGGGATGCCGAGGATCACAAAGCGGGTGTGAATTACCATGCAAATTCACATGGTGCCTTCATTATAATGATCACCTATTCGATGTGCCGGTAAACCACACACGCTCCATCGAACTATGATAAACAATGAATCACCCTTTGCCACCTTCGCTTAGAACCAATTAGTGTGCCGGTAAACCACACACGCTCCACTAACATCTCAGCAAGGTGCAAAGTGTAATTTCATGGGATTGCATCAATTCACTTTTCCTAAAGTAACTAGGATTGGGAAATTTTAAAAATATGTGTAGTTACTTTGTATTTCTTATTATACTTTTAATGAGAGGATGAGGTTTCCCTATCCTACCTGTTCAGCTAACGACCCTCCACCAATCAAGCAAGCGGTGGGTGTGAGTGTACACCCATTAAGCGCCATTTTATAGGCCGCAACCTTATACCCACCTTATAGATTGGATTCGTGAATGAGGCCTACTAACGGTAAGACTAGCATTTAGTTATATATATATATATATATATATATATATATATATATATATATATATATATATATATATATATTATACTAGTAATATCATATAGGGTTGTATTTTAAAACTTTTAAAATCTAGGGTTTGAAATTTAAGTTGTCTAAATTAAAGCTTTTAATCACAAATATAAACTTCAAAACTTGAGGGCAAGTTTTAAACATTTAAAACACAGAGGATCAAATAACAAATAATTCCAATTAACAATTAATATCCTACTTATCTATATTTGATTCCATTCAAGATTTCTTTGAAAGATAATTACCAAAATAATTAAAATAATTAATTAATTATCATATAAGGAAATTAAATATTTAATTAGTTGATAAATACCTTTTGCTAGATCAAGATAATAGTCATATATATCATAAAATCGGATTTAGGTTGATCTATTATGATTAAGGTAAGTTTCCATAAGATAATCACAAAGAAATCCCGAATCTGGTCATTCCTGACGCCTGGACTCGCCGAGTGCACAAGAGGACTCGCCGAGTCAGTGACTCAGAAACCTAAAAATCGAATTTTGCAGGTTTGTTTCAGTTAATCAAGCAACAATTTAAGGAAAACCAAGCTAGGCTCTGATATCACTCATGGGTTTTAGCCATAAGAACTTTCCTATGTGCGCATGCAAAACCCTAATGCTCGGATCTAGGCTTTCTAATAAACATGCTTTGAATCCAAGACTTCTAATTACTAATTAGGTTAAATAACAACATTGAAACAGATCTAGAATCATACCTTTAAGTTCCTTGTTGATCTTGAGGTCTTGGAGCTTCTAGAGTCACAAATGTCACTCCTCTAATGGCTTACAAACACCAAAGCAAGGAGGATGATTTGGGAGAGAGGAGAGGGGAGGAATTTCGACCAGAGGCTCCTTACTTCAGGTCAGGTGTCGAATTCCATCAGCCATAGGGTCTATTTATACTTGTAGACTCCTTAAGGGTTATAACCTAAACCCTAATTGGATAATCTTCTCTTAAGGCTATCCAAATCCATTCCATAGATAAGCCTTTGGACGATTTTGGCTATCCTAATACTCTTAGAATTCGTCCAAAGCATATCCCAATGGATTTACAGTCTAAAGCTTAACTATCAAACAATTGACAGTTTATACCCCTTTATTTAATTAATCTCTTTAAGTCACCAAATTAATTCTAATTAATTCTATGACATATATTAATCAAATAACAAATATATTATTCATTATATTATTCTCATAATATATTAATAATATTTACTCTCTCTTAATAAATCATCCTATCAAGTTGCTATGGTGAAGGCAACCTAAAAGGACCATGCACAACCGGGTCAAGTACTTGCCCAATATAGTTGCAGCCTTAGACACTATTCCAACAGAATAGGCCTTGGAAGTATGGATCTATGTGTTGGAGCCCCTGTTTGGCTCGAAAAGCCACTGAATGGATTAAGAGATGGAGCGACTCGACGAGTCACATGGGTGGACTCGGCGAGTCGGATGGAGTTGGGTAGGAACTCGGCGAGTCTGTTGAAGTTTGCCTTGGACTCGGCGGGTCTGTTCTTGGACTCGGCGAGTCAGGTCACGAAACCCCAAACCCTTCGAGTTGAGACTCGAATCAACAAGTCGAGTGGAGACTAGGTGAGTCGAACAGGTCAGGACTCGGAAATTGATAGACTCGGCGAGTCATGGACTGACTCGGTGAGTCGAGTCGCGAATGGAAGGACTCTGAGCATATGAACTCGGCGATTCAGTAGGGTGACTCGGCGAGTAGGGTTGACTTGGAAGGTTGACCTAGACCAGGACTTTGACATTGACCAGAGTTGACTTAGTTGACTTTCGGAGGTCGGTTTGACTAAGTGTTGCATTGATATTGGTAGGTCGGGGAGCTAGTGGAGCAGCGGTTCAGGGAATTGGCGGTCAGCATCCTGAGGGGTTATCAGCAAGTTCAGCAAGTGCAGGTGAGTTTCCCTTTTGTGTGAATGTGTCTACGGCCACAATGCTGGCCCATGTAGTTATGAGTAAGAAGACCTGGGGGTTAGCCCTAGGCACAATATTCTAGTATGATATTCAGGACGAGGTCCAATGATAGCGGGCGGGTGCCCAAGGAATGGTTTATGTGATAGTTTATACTTGTTGTCTGTATGATACTTGTATGTGCCTGGTAGGGAGGTAAGTGTGGGCGAGGTCTCGTATCTCTCCAATAGCAGAGTGTGGATGGTGTTCCACATCTCATTAGCAACAGATCAGGGGCGATGCCCAAGTCAGGGAAAGAGTGAGTTTGGGTTGGGCCCGTATCTCACTAGCAGTAGGAGCATGGACGGGGTCCCATGACTCATCAGTAGCAGGACAAGGGCGAGGCCCAGGATAGGGGAGGCCTTATGACAAGATCCGTTAGTGTGTGTTTAGCTTATGTGTTGTGATATGTTGATGTGCTATTATATGTTAGCGGGTGAGGCCCTGCGACAGGCGGGGCCTAAGTGAAACAGATCTGTATCCGAGCGGGGCTCGAGGCCAGGCGGGGCCTAGAGCGGGGGGGCCATTGTAGCGGGCGAGGCCCAAGGTAGGGGGCGAGGCCCAGGATAGCAGGCGTGGCCCAGTATGTGCAGTATGTGGTTATGCATGGTATGTGGTAGGGTGGGGAACTCACTAAGCTTCGTGCTTACGGTTTTCAGTTTTGGTTTCAGGTACTTCCGGTAGCGGAGGGAAGAGCTCGGGGTGATCGCATGGCACACACCATAAACTAGACAGCCTGGGAATGTTTTACTCTGATAACGAACATGTGTTTTGGAAATTAATACTTTGATTATGTTTTGGTTTGATGATCTTGCTTTAAGTAATGTTTTATTAAAAGAAATTTCTAGTCTTGAATTTTGGGACGTTACATAGGTAGTCTTACAGATCTACCAGACTAGCATATCAATAACTAGCATAAACGTGCATATCTATTCCATACTTGTAACATCCCAAGTTTTGGTATTTTTAGTACCTAAGAATGGAAGGATAAAGTCATGTAGAGCCTGAGGGATAGTTTATAAATTTGGGACCAGGAGGAGTACGCCGCGCGTACATAAGGGTACGTTGCGCGTACTAGGGCACCCTAGTACGTTGGGCCTACTCATAAAATATAGAAACCCTAATGTTCCTGTAGGAGAGCTATATAAACATCCTTATGGTTCATTTTCTCTCATCACTCTTAGCCTCCATCCTTCAAAAACGTCCCAAACCCTAGTTCTTGTGTGAGAGTGTGAGTTGGTGGGTATTTTGAGCCCTTGGAGGTGAAGACATTGCACCGAGAAGTTGGAGAAGAAGATTGGATTGTAGATCTGAAGTTAGTTTGTGTCTTTGAAGCTCCAGAAGGTAAAAAAGCTTCAAACTTTATGCTTGTATATCATAGATCTAGCCATTCTAGCATTTTGGAACCATTTCTTGTCCCGAAAGTTCCAAGATGATGTATGTCGTGTTTTGGATGAAATGATCTGCACTTTTAGACTCTTGATGGGGTGTTGAGTGATAAAAATGAGGTTCCAATGGCTTATGAGGTCCCATGCAAGTAGTAGAAAGGTCTTAATGGATTAAGACCTTGGATTAAGAACTTTCTAGACGTCCACAGTGATAAAGTTCGAGGATTTATGAGTCCTGGGCATATTTGGTCAATGGATCTGAAGTTTGGACTTAAGAGCTTAATCCATTAAGCACTTATGAGGATTTTTTGTGAAACTCACGAACTCCCTGCGTAGGAAGCTGTACGCCCAGCGTACATGGTCAACAACCTCATTTTCCAGTCAACTTGAGTCGCATACACCCCGCGTACTTCCTCTGTTGGGCTTATGTTATTTGGGCTTCGAGTATTGGGCCGTTTATGGACTAGTTGGGCTTGGACCTTTGCTAGACTTTATGGATATGGTGTTTTGGGGCCAAGTCTTGGTAATGGATCTAGGATTTAGGCCCAATTAGGTAGTTGGGCCCAATTTGGAAAATTGGGCCAATGATGGGCCTTGTTATATGGACTTATGGATCATGTGTTTGGTATTGGGCCTTAGCCCAAATTAGAGTGAAGGAAAATTGGGTTGTTGTTATAAGGAACTCTTGGTCAAAATTTATATTCCAGTTTATTGACTTCGTATTCATTATTTTGGATAGTTCGGGATTGTCGGTGAGACGGTGGTTCGGGAATCTGCTTCTTCGGTTCAGATCAGCATTTCGAGGTGAGTTATCCTCACTATATCGACAGGATCTAAGGCACCAGGGCCATCCCTTTCTCGGATTGTGTACTGGTATTTTCTTGATATGCTTATTGATCTTTTAGATCTGCATCCTGGTAGTTAGGACGGTATTGTGCTGAGTGACCTGGTTAGGTCGGTATCCTGGTATATAGGAAGATGCTATGTTTAGTGACCTGGTTTAGGTTGGTATCCTGGTTAGGGAGTTGTTATGGTATATGATCAGTTAGATCGGTTTGTTTATATATGGATTGTTATGTGATTAGCTGTTTATGTGCACATGATTGATTGGTGTGGGGGTTGGGTTGAGGTGGGTCCTACTTCGTGTTGTAGGCCAACATACCTAGGGCGGGTCGGATAGACTACAGACCCGGGAGGGTACCTAGTCAGGCCGAAGGCCCAGCGAACAGTCCAGATAGGCTGAAGGTCCCGCGAGGGCGGTCCAGATATGTCGAGGCTCTGAGAGTGGGCCAGATAGACTGAAGACCCGGTGCGGGCGGTCCAATCATACTATAGACTTAGAGAGTGGACCAGGTGGACTGAAGGCCCGGTGCGGGCGGACCAGTCACTCTGTACACTCGAGATGCATGGCTGTTCTATGTTTGTTTTATGATGTGTTATGGTTATATGAGGTTGGTATTTTTAGGGGTAACTCACTAAGCCTTCGAGCTTATATTTATCGATTATTGTTTTAGGTTCGGCGGATGACTGCGTGAAGGCGAAGGCGTGACTGTACACTTTCCTTGATTTATGATTATGATTTCTGGGAACTCTGATATGAAACTATTCTGGAAACCTTTTTGTAATAACTATTGGTATTTTAAATGTTTTTGAAAGTTTAAATTTGGTATGAATTTTATGGGTGTTACAAGTTGGTATCAGAGCCTTGGTTTGAGTGAATTGGAAAAACATTCGTGTGAATCCAGTCTCAAATCTGGAACAAATTTTCAAATGATTTTTAAATAGTTTTCAAAATAAGTAAAGGAGGATGTAGGGTGTACGATCAGCTGGAGCCAGAAAGTTGACCCCAAAATACAATACAGTTACTTGATTATGTGATATGTTTGAATAGCATGCTAGTGCTAGGCTAGGGATCTTCAGGAATTGCATGATAGAATTGCCTGATTATATGATGCATGTTAGCCTAGGGTTCCTCTATATGAAATTGACATCATTACTGTAGTTGCTTAGTGTATGCATCACGGCTGTACATAATTAAGATCTTATATCCTGAGAATGTTTGGTTTGGCCTTATTTCCTGTTCTTGTATGATGAAGGGCTTAGGGTAGGATCAGGTATTCAAAAGTCTATAGGGTCCAGCGTTATGTATGGCTAGAATACACTAGTGCTGCAGGGTTGGTGGAAGTTTCATGGATGGGTGGGTAGTGAGAGGTCAGGAGGCCAGTTATGTGATATTTTGTATTCCTCTAGGAGTGAGGATTGAGTGCTTGCTATGCTTTGTATATTGTTAGGATGTTGTGGTGATACTTAAGACCAATACGGGTAGGTGTGGAAGGTAGTATGGGCCCGTACTACTGAAAGCACATGACCAATATGCGTGGCAAGGAAGTCACAACCCCTAGGGTTTTTGTTGGGAGTTGGTTCCCAAATTGTTTAAGGACTATCTGATGCTTTCGGCATGTTTTCAGCATGGTGGTTACACGTCGATTCATGACTGGATCCGGATCAGGATAAGGAGAGGGCGGTCAGGAGGCGCCGACAACACCCGAGACTATTGGCCAGATGAGGCCAGACGAGATGGATGCCAGAATCCGGGAGATCCTGCATGATGAGGTTGCTGCCATGTTCCGGGCTCAGTTGCCAGAGACTTTTGGGTCTATCAAGACCGCTATGGTGGAGTATTTCGATGATCATTATGCAGCCCTTACTAAGGCAGCTACCGTGGCAACTACAACAGTTGTATCAACGACAGAGTTGGGAGCTGGTCGAGTTTTTCAGTACCGAGATTTCGATAAAACGAAGCCCACGACATTTGATGGTACCCAGGATCTGATCATAGCCATGAGGTGGCTATCTGACGTGGAGGTATGTTTCTTCACATGTTCTTGTCCTGCTGACCACAAGGTCAAGTGTGCTCTGAACCTGCTGAGGTCCGGAGCAAAGGATTGGTGGAGATTGATTACTGGATCATATTCGGAGAGCAGCATGCTACGATTACTGGGGATCGATTTCGAGATATGTTCCGTACCCATTACGTCCATCGAGTTGAGCGGGAGAGGCTAGCGCAGAAGTTCTTGGATCTACGTCAGGATGTAGAGTGGGTCTCGGAGATCACTCGCATGTTTACTGAGAAGGCGATGTTTTTCCCAAAGTTTGCTTTGGAGTAGGTTCAGATGACCCGGTATCTGAGTATGCTCAAGACGGACATCAGGAAGTTCGTGTCCACGCAGAGATATGATACCTTGATGGAGTTGCAGGAGACCGCCAAGCGGCATGAGCTTGAGATTGAGTTGTAATTGCGAGAGCAGAGGCAGGCCCCCGTACAGTTGCAGTCGGCGCCAAAGCGATCCAAGACCGTGGATTCCAGGGTTGGAGGATAGGGCGACCACACTTGTGAGAAGTGTGGGAAGGGTCATACCAGAGTTTGTAAGTCCAGCGGTGCGTGCCGCAAGTGCAGGAAAGAGGGGCACTATGCGAGAGGTTTTCGCCAGTTGGCCTCGGTTCAGGACATGAGGATTTGTTATCATTGCCATCAGGTTGGTCACGTGAGGACCAACTGTCCACAGCTGGTTGCAAGACTGGTGCAAGCTCCAATACCGGCTACATTGAGGATTACTGGCGGGGGTCAGGGTAGAGCAGAGCCTCCGAGGGCTCAGGGATGTGCCTTCCAACTTACAGCAGTGGAGGATGCTCACTCTAGGGTTAATCGATCCATGGATAAGGATGATATTACCTAGTACGAACGGATAAGCTGTGGCAGTTTCGCCATCAGCAAGTAGTAGCTAGTGTCCCAAGTAGGGGAGAATTGGAAATTCTCAGATGAGGCAGCGATCATTGAGGGTTTTGTTAGATGCCAGGGGTTAGATAGTACTTTCAACAGGTATGCGGGTTACTTAACGCATGTGTTAGGTGCGCAGGTCAGGGATCAGGCCACGACTGTTCGAGTGGGTGGACGATCGACATGAGGCCTAGGGTTAGGCCAGGGTTATGGTTCGTGGAATGGATCCGAAGTTCGGAACCCTAAGTGGGTTGTTGTTATAAGGAATTCTTGGTCAAAATTTATATTCCCGTTTATTGACTTCGTATTCGCTATTTTGGATAGTTCGGGATTGTCGGTGAGACGGTGGTTCGGGAATCTGCTTCTTCGGTTCAGATCGGCATTTCAAGGTGAGTTATCCTCACTATATCGACAGGGTCTAAGGTGCCAAGGCCGACCCTTTCTCAGATTGTGTACTGGTATTTGCTTGATATGCTTATTGATCTTTTAGATCTGCGTGTAGTTAGGACTGTATTGTGTTGAGTGACCTGGTTAATTCGGTATCCAGGTATATAGGAGGATGCTATGTTTAGTGACCTGGTTTAGGCCGGTATCCTGGTTAGGTAGTTGTTATGTTATATGATCGGTTAGATCAGTTGGTTTATATATGGATTATTATGTGACTAGCTGTTTATGTGAACATGATTGATTGGTGTGGGGTTGGGTTGAGGCGAGTCCTGCTTCGTGCTGTAGGCCAACATACCCAGGGCGGGGCGGATAGACTGCAGACCCGGAAGGGTACCTAGTCAGGCCGAAGGCCCGACGAGTGGTCCGGATATGTTGAAGGCCCCGCGAGGGCGGTCCAGACATGTCGAGGCTCGGAGAGTGGGTCAGATAGACTAAAGGCTCAGTGCGGGCGGTCCAGTCATATTGTAGACTCAGAGAGTGGACCATGTGGGCTGAAGGCCCGGTACGGGCGGACCAGTTACTCTATAGACTCGAGATGCATGGTTGTTCTATGTTTGTTGTATGATGTGTTATGGTCATATGAGGTTGGTATTTTTGGGGGTAACTCACTAAGCCTTCGAGCTTACATTTATCGATTATTGTTTCAGGTTCGGCGGATGACCGCGGGAAGGCGAAGGCGTGATCGTACACTTTCCTCGATTTATGATTATGATTTATGGGAACTCTGATATGAAACTATTTTAGAAACCTTTTTGTAATAATTATCGGTATTTTAAATGTTTTTGAAAGTTTAAAATTTGGTATGAATTTTATGGGTGTTACAATACTCAACACACTACAAAAAAATGTCATTTAGTGACATACAAAAAATGCCACTAAATACCCAAAAAAATGCCAATAAATGTTTCAAAGGGAATCAGCGGCACAAATAAAATGTGTCATTAGAAACGCTCCCACTAAAACTCTTTGGTGATACTTTTCGGATTTGACGCTGCAGTTTTAGGGTTTTAGTGACATTTTTTTATTTGCCACAGTAGACAAAAACTATTTTTTGGCACATAATTTGTGCCGCTAAAAACTAATTCAATTCTAAAATTGTTCCTACTTTTAGCGGCACTTTTTTATTTGCTACATTGCAATAAAATATTTTTGGCATATATTTTTAACCGCTAATTACATGCGATTCTAGAATTCATGCTACTTATAACAACACATTTTTTTGCTATAATAATAAATAAATAAACTAATTTAATTGTAGTTCGTAGAAAATAATAATAATTTCATTGTTGATCATCAGTATTTTGAATTCTTTTAAACAAAAGTCTAAGTAAAGTCAAATATGTCTAAAGATGCACATGAAGCATCATCATTCACTCATCCAACCCAAAATTGTAAGGCAACACAATCAACAAAGGGAAATCCATATGTAGTTGAATCGTTATCAAGACTTCTTATACCCTGTGCATAAATGTAATGATCAGTGAATATAGTTGTATTTAAATAAAGTATTTAAATAATAGAAATATGTTTTAAATAACAACAAAGTTATATAACTAAAAAGAATATACCTCCTTTATAGCAAGAAGATGAACAGCTCGAGACCCAATGTTTCCATTGATCAAGGTTGATGGTGTAACTTGCTAATTTCCTTCGAAATACATGTGAACATTTAGAAACATAATATATATATATATATATATATATATATATATATATATATATATATATATATATATATATATATATATAGAGAGAGAGAGAGAGAGAGAGAGAGAGAGGAGGGTTCAATTGAGAAAAAAAAAGTTGAGAATGAGGGGGGGGGGAACCATTCTCAGCCAATCATTTAATGAGCTTAAAAAACGCACGGTGGCAAACTTGTAAATAATCCAAATACATTAATGAGCGGTGGCAAATTTGTAAATAATCAAAAAAAAAACATTAAACCGTCAGGGCAATTGAGTAATTTGATATCACGTCAAATATCGACAGAAAAGCACCATTTCCTCTTCGATACACCATAACTCGAAAACCATTTGAAGAACAATCGAAAAGAAGAAACACATTTTCAGAAGCATCAAATAACATAAACGAAGAAAAATGTCTTCCGATGAAAACATGAACGAGACCATTTCCTCACTCTTGACAATGAAAGGTAACCATCGGCGTTTTTTCTCGAGTTTTTAACGATTTCGAATCATTTCTAAAATTATCACTTGATTACTTGAAATTTCTCGTAATGTTCGAAAATTATTAGTTGATTTAGAACTAAAAACATTGTTTTCACACTATTCATTCTTCAAAAAAGGTTGTTTACTTCAATTTTACTTGAAATTTATGATACTCGTTCATTCTCGTAACCCTCATTCGTTATTACTTTATTTACTTGAAATTTTTGTAAGAATCATCAATTATTATTTGATATATAAATGATTTTACATCATCTCTTCATTTTTCATCTTTATTCAAAACTATTCTGTCAAAATACAAACGTTACTTAACATTTTGCTTATGTTTTCCTAATATTAACTACTTACCCTTACAGAAACGACACCAACAGTGAAGAATACATATAAACAAAAACCAAGAACAAATCAAAAAGGTAAATAAAATATGTTTTGTTTACTTCTGAACACAAGCAAAACTAATATTCATTCGTGAATATATATAGCTTGCTGCCATACATACATTATTAATATGTGAATACAACAAGAATTACTTACGTATGTTCTATTCACATATGAATATAACAAAACATATTCATATGTGAATAAAGAAAATATGAATACATATGTTTTATTCAAATATTCATTCATGAATATGTATGTTATATTCACATAGAACATAACTTGCTGCCATACATACATTATTCATATGTGAATACAACAAGAATTACTTACATATGTTCTATTCACATATGAATATAACAAAACATATTCATATGTGAATAGAGAAAATATGAATACATATGTCTTATTCAAATATTCATTCGTGAATATGTATGTTATATTCACATAGAACATAACTTGCTGCCATACATACATTATTCATATGTGAATACAACAAGAATTACTTACATATGTTTTATTCACATATGAATATAACAAAACATATTCATATGTGAATAAAAAAATATAAATACATATGTTTTATTCAAATATTCATTCATGAATATGTATGTTATATTCACATATGAATAGAACATAGCTTGCTGCCATACATACATTATTCAAATGTGAATACAACAAGAATCACTTACATATGTTCTATTCACATATGAATATAACAAAACATATTCATACGTGAATAAAAAAATATGAATACATATGTTTTATTCGAATATTCATTCGTGAATATGTATGTTATATTCACATATGAATAGAACATAGCTTGCTGCCATACATACATTATTCAAATGTAAATACAACAAGAATCTCTTACATATGTTCTATTCACATATGAATATAACAAAACATATTCATATGTGAATAAAGAAAATATGAATACATATGTTTTATTCAAATATTCATTCATGAATATGTATGTTATATTCACATAGAACATAACTTGTTGCCATACATACATTATTCAAATGTGAATACAACAAGAATCACTTACATATGTTCTATTCACATATGAATATAACAAAACATATTCATATGTGAATAAAGAAAATATGAATACATATGTTTTATTCAAATATTCATTCGTGAATATGTATGTTATATTCACATAGAACATAACTTGCTGCCATACATATATTATTCATATGTGAATACAATAAGAATTACTTACATATGTTTTATTCACATATGAATATAACAAAACATATTCATATGTGAATAAAAAAAATATGAATACATATGATTTATTCAAATATTCATTCGTGAATATGTATGTTATATTCACATATGAATAGAACATAGCTTGCTGCCATACATACATTATTCAAATGTGAATACACTACTAGAAAAACAGCCTTTTACGACGCTCATTGCGCGTCGTAAAAGGCTCAGACGACGCGCAAATGCGTGTCAAGGAAGGCCCTGTCATAAAGAGAGACGACGCGCATTTACGACGCTCATTTACGACGCGCAATTACGACGCGCGTTTACGACACGCAATGCGTATCAAGGAAGGCCCTGTCATAAAGGAAGATGACACGCATTTGCGTGTCGTAACCTTACGACGCGCGTGGTAATGAAACGCAATGCGTATCAAGAAAGCCCCTGTTAAGAAAGGCCATGTCATAAATGAAGATGACACACATTTTTGCATATCGTAAATTTAAATGTTTTAAAAAAATAAATTTATATATTTATTAATTTTTAAATTAAATTTGCATTTAATTTCTCATAATAGAAATAAAATACCATATACAAAAAATACAATCCATTGCATAATATAAAATAAAATTTCATACTCAAAAAATAAAATAAATTGCACAAATTGTAATGTCATACAAAGAATCATTCAAATGTTAAACAAAAATAATACATTGCTAACATGGGTTATACATTCCTATAAAACTAACAAATAATCATACAACTCTATTTCTTACTAGAAAGGAATGTCAAACATGATTACAAGTCTCCCTTAATCTTGATTACTCACCTGCTTAAGTAGAATGTTGTTGTTGAGAAGGTTACCTAGCAACAGAGAAAAACACAACACCTCTCCCACAATAACAACATCATTTACAGAGAAAGGGTTGTCAATTACTTTCATTAAGACTTTCATTCAATCACAAAAATATTAAATAAAAGGGTGAAACAGTAACTTACTTTTGATAAGTTGATCTCCCTTAGAGCAAACACAGCTAAAGCATTGAACAAGACCCTATTTCAAAATTTTATAAATACACAAATCATGATACCTGATATTGGAATACACACTTTGAGACATGAATAAATACGAGTAGATTAACCTGGATACATAGGAAGTAAAGATGGAAGGTGCCAAAACTCCGAGGGCATTGGGTTGGTTCCTTCCCACTCGCACACACCAAGCCAGAACTCCACTTAATCCAGCACCAAAATAAGCCTGCATTCAGAAAGCTGCAGGGGTGAGTCACAATTCAAGAATCTGTTAAAATTTGAGGAATAACATGTTCAACCAAAACAATATTAGAAAACAGGGTTAAATGTGAAACATAGCAATGTAATAATTATCAAGGTGCTGGAATACTTGAAATCTAGATTATTTGCTTGTTTGTACATCCAGACGATTTTATCACGAACATAAGTCATGTTATCAACTTTCTGAAGAAGTATACCAAGACATTTGTAGGAGAAGAATACTCTCAATAAGATAATTTAATTAAAAAAATTGTAATGATAATGATAATGAGTTCATACCTGTGAAGTAGTGCAGAATGCTCATCATCATATGTATAAAGCTCATACTGCTTTGCAAAAGCATTTCCAAGAGAAATGACCCAATCAATGTCTTGAACAACATCCAAAGTTTCTGCAAGAAACTGCAAACAAAAAAAGAAATAAATAATAATGACATGAAAAGTAAGACTATCAGTCTATAACCTCAACAATAAAACAAAACAAATTATTATTAAAATCAAATAATGATAATACAAATTGTTACAAATTATGGGACAGCAGGGTCTTCTATGATGACATATAAAGCATCCCTATTACAATATTACCCTTGTGGGACAGCAGGGTCTTCTTCTATGATGACAAATTGTGGGACAGCAGTACATGACTAAATGCATGTAGATTGATAAGGTTGTTTCTTTTTTACTTAATAAAATCAAAATGACTTGTCGTGCTAAGTGAGAGGTTGGTCACTTTATGTATTAAGACCCTCCCAATTACAATATTACCCTTGTTTATTTTTTTTATTTTATTCAACTTTTGACAATCTCATGAAAAAGGCACTATCGACCTCGTTTTTTTTTCAATGTTCACAGAATTTTAAGCAAAATGTTGGCATCTATTTACCTGTTGTTGTTTGTTTTAGAATTTAGAGAGAGAGAGAGAGAGAGAGAGAGAGAGAGAATCTTCATGCCTTTATGGTGTATCAAAGGAGGGCGCGAAAAGACAACCCAGTTACCATCCTAAGCAATTAGTGGTCCTAGACCATGTGAAAAACAGAGCTCATATCATAAGCTGATTTCATAAGGGGCAACAACCAGTATGGCAATCCTAGCATTCCAAAATTTGAAAACTCAAAGCTTGTCATTGGCTCACAAGTTTTGTTGTATTTCCGGACCACCTGACCATCTAAACACTCTTGTTTCTTAGAGGATATTGTAGTTCATCAATTAAAACAAAAGGAAAATATTTAATTTTACCTGTGTCACAAATTACGATATTGTCCTGAAAAGTTACCACAGAATAAAGCAGACCGCACATGAAATACCCTCCACCGAGAAATTATTTTGTGGCAGCTGCTGACTAGGCAGTATTTCTTTTACGAAGGATGATTTCTCCTTTATCAACTGTCCACAGATCTCTATAATCTTTGAAGATCCTTCACACCACAAAAAATGTTATTAAATAACATCATAATTAACCTAGAAACATCAAAAGAATATGTAGACAATAGAAGTCAAACCTTTGACCACTTCTTGAATGATAACAGATGACAGATCCATGATCCATAAAGTTTCAAAACTGCATGAAAACATTATATAGCAGATTAACAGTATATCATGTTAATTAAAATATGACATGTAAAATGTGGTAATTTTCCAATGACTTGAGATGATGCCAGGAGTAAAAATGTAATTTAGGATCAACTTCCTCAGAATTTGAAGGAATGTCTTTTGCACTCTAAAGTTTATCAATGATCCAAGTCACTAAACTACTTTTTGTCTCACTGACATTAGGTTTTTGATATAATGTCTCAACTGTCCTGCTCTCTATATCAGCTCTCCTTATAGCATGATTCTTTCATCATATGAAAAGTAAAAACCATAATAAGTCTATATCCCCATCAATATATTTGTAATTATTCATTTAAAAAAGAATACCTCTGAGTCAACAAAATAGAAGTTATCATCCTCATTGTGATAAAACAAAGAAGCAGGGCGAATTATTTTGGAAGATTCAAACTCTCCATCTTCAAATCCAAGTGAAGATCCAATCTAAAATATATATATATATATATATATATATATATATATATATATATATTATCATAAGCATTTAGCTACTCAAAATTGAAATGCTATGTGAATTACAAATGGAACTCCTGATAATTACCATTAACAAAGCATAGTATATTTGATAATTACCATCAGGATCAACAATCCCATCCATTTGAAGTGCATCTGAGTTTGCCAAACCTGAATTTGCAGGTAATGGCTAAGATTAAACAACATGGCTGCATAATGTAGGAGAGTATCATTTCACGGAACATAGTAGAGAAGGGACCTAGACATGATGATAAAAAAAAATTAATCAAAACTATGAGTAAATTAACCTAATCACTGCATATAACCTAAAAAATTACAAACCCTAGAATTTTATGTAGATTAATTTGGGGAAGTTGCATAGAAACTGAAACATACATAAGCCCTAGAAATCTATTAACATGTAAAGTACCTGATTTATGTCAAAAAGAAACTGCCAAAAGAGCTCGGTGATGCCTAATCATTGCGGTCCAAAGAAGCGGGATCTGCAATACGTGTTTTGCAACTAAAATATGAGAAAATCATAAGCTACAGAGAGGTATTTAGAAGTCGATAGAAAGATGGACGAGCGTATATGGAAATTGTATGTATCCAAATTTAGAAATTGAGAGAGAGACAGAATAAATGATTCTTGAGAGTTACTGGCTTACTGCTTTGCCTCGTCTCCATCTTGATTCTTTCTTGAGATTCGAGTTTTGACGCTTCGTTATTCTAGGCACCCGATTACAGATCCGTAATTTCAATTCTCGCGCCATTCCTAAATCGATTGAAGTTTTTCCTCGAACCTTGTAGTTGCCGTGAGGGAATAAAAGCCCTTGTTGTTGGATGTGAGATTGAAGAATAAAAGCATACGTGAAGGAGGTGTTTTTGAAACTCAGCCGAGCATTAGTGATTTTACGGATGCGTGTGGTGGTGGTAATCTTAACCCGATTATCTTCGTCGTTGAATTTGTACTTTCAACCCGTGTTCATCGGGTCCAATAACCTGTTTCGGCGGCAACAAATAGTCATAGTCACCGCCATCAGCTTCTTCCTCCAATTCGCCCCATCTGGGTTTTTGAGCCATGTCTGCGAAGCTGCTAGAATTGTTGCTGAGGGAAAATTAGGGTAGGAGATTCGAAGTGGTAATGTGAATAAGATGAAGATGTAATGAAGTCGGTTGTTGTGATTCTTTAGGCTTCAAAATTGATAGATTTTTTTTCGATTCTTTCAAGTTTGAATCAGAAAATGAGAAAGAGTTAGGGAAATCAAGAGTGCAATGCTCGTCCTTGTTAGGTTGAAGATGAAAGATAGATAGAAGATAGAAGATAGAAAAAAAAAGGCGGGTTTTCAAAATTTTGGGGATTTCATTTCCCCCCTTGTCTACTAAAAGCGCGTTTCATTAAAATTATAAAGTGACAGGTACAGACGACGCGCGTTTAAGATAAAGCGCCCTCCGTGTTTTTAATTTTTTTTTTCTTGAGACACTAAATTAAGGGCACGCAATAAAGCGTGACGTAAATCCTTAAATTTTTTTTGGAGAGATGACACTATTTTAAGGGCACGTCCTTTTGCGTATCGTTAACTATCGCGTGTCATAAAAAGCGTGTCATTAAAGGTCTTTTTCTAGTAGTGATACAACCAGAATCACTTAAACATGTTCTATTCACATATGAATATAACAAAACATATTCATATGTGAATAAAAAAATATGAATACATATGTTTTATTCGAATATTCATTCGTGAATATGTATGTTATATTCACATATGAATAGAACATAGCTTGCTGCCATACATACATTATTCAAATGTGAATACAACAAGAATCACTTACATATGTTCTATTCACATATGAATATAACAAAACATATTCATATGTGAATAAAAAAAATATGAATACATATGTTTTATTCGAATATTCATTCGTAAATATCAAACTCATTTATCTTCTACTTACTATTGAATGAAGGTAAGAACACTAACATTTCCGATAAAGATTCACCAACAATGACAAAAACAAGATCAATGCAGAAGAGGAAAAATGCGAAAGGTACAAAATTCCTGTGATATCTAATATATTCATATATAATAAAATTGTATATATTAGTTATATTTTTGAAATAAATAAATATTAATAAATCAACGAGCATATATCATATTCATATATCAGTAACTTATTCAAATATTATATGTTTTCATTTCCCAGATAAAAAAGAAACAAAAGTACCAAAGAAAATGAAGCATCAAAGCAGGAAAAGTCCATCAAAAAGGAAAACTCCTGAAAAACAACAACTGCAAGATTCAGACTCTGATTTTGAAAGTAGTCATCCATCGAAGAAGGCAAAAAAAAAAGGAGTCACCAAACAAAAAAGACAAAAAAAAAACCAATGGTAAAAGAATTTTACTCAATGAAAAACAGATGTTCACCAGAGGCATTACTATCTATAATCCTTGGGATGAGCAAAGAACAAAAAGAATCTGTAAGATCTATGGGTTTTGGAGCTTTGTTAAAAATGAAAATCACGGATATACCATTGAAGCTGGGATTTTATGTTCTTCAAAAATTTGATTCTGAGAGAATGCTGATAGATTTTGAAGGAAAGGAATTGAAAGTAACAGCAGAGTCTGTTCATGACATGTTGGGCATACCAATTGGGGAACCAAGCTTACACAACTGGATCAATGGCCTAAGGATGATACAAGTTATGATGAATGGAAGCAACAATTTAAAAAAGATTCAATCATCCAACTGAGTGCAATCAAAAATGCTATTGTTTCTACCACACAAGCTGATTTCAATTTCAAATTGAACTTCTTAGTTGTTTTTGTCAACACTTTTTGCGAGTCAACATCAATGGGAAGATGCAACCTGTTTCCCTTGAGTTATATTTCAAGAAAAACAAATATCAGCAACATAGACTGATGCAGCTATGTTTTGGACTGTCTTGTCAGAACAAAAAACTCATACATACCATACTCAGACAACAACTTCTGTGTTGGACCTTCAGCTTTCTTGGTGGTAAGTTATTATAATGTTTATACTCAATTTTTAATAATATTGATTATTCATAATCTAATAGCAAATATTCATATATGAATAAGAAAAATATATTTGTTCACACATAATGCTTTACATTACTTATTCATTTATGAATAAGTAAAAAATAATATTACTTGTTCATATATGAATATCAATTAGTTATCATTTATGTGCAGTTGTTCTATGCTGATAACATCCACTCAGAAGCTTTAACTGTAACACGTAAACGTCCAACAATTTGTTATTGGAGTTCAGAGAAGATTAGATATCGAGAGACATTTGAACAAGAAAAAGGTAGATTTCGAGTTGGAGAATTAAACGAAGAATTTGTTAATGAACAAAATGAAGGAGATACAGATCTCGAAGACAGTGATTCTGATAAAGATGAAGATCATTCTGTTGAGGTAATTAGTTTTAACATGTTAATAATATATGATTACATTAAATTATTATATTAAATTCTAATCATATACTTCTTTTTGTTACATAGGCATATGAATCAAAAATATCAAAAATGATTAATAGTTTTGAGAGGATGAAGGAAAAGCTGAATTCAAAGCTTAATGATGTGATGAAAAATTTCCCTGAAAAGGAAAGTTTTAGAATTTTCAAAGAAAAGATGAAAAATATGATTGTTGAAGAAAAAACTGAAAGTTAATGAAACTAGAGTTGAAGGATTCAATTTGACACCAATAATGGGTCAAAAAACAAATGATCAAACAGAAAATGAAGATAAAGAGGGAAATGGTGAAGAAGACAATGATAATGATGCAAGTCAACCATAAGTAGATTATTTGCTTGATTCAAATGAAGCAGATAATGAAGGAATAAGAATGATGCTGATAAGAATCAAAAAGAAGGTGAAATTGGAGTAAAAGAGAAAGATGGAAAGAGGAATGAAAATCAGAATGATGAAGAGGAAAAAGATGACAATGCTGAGGAAACAAATAATCATGAAGAGACTATTCAACAAACTGAAAATCAAAATTTGTTGGATAAAGTTGTTGACAACGTCCTTGGAATTGGAGTTTCAAGTTTAAATAGTCAAGAAGATGAAATCTGGAATCACCCTGAAAAGAAAAGTATTTTCGATAATATTTATATAGGTAAATTTTGTCTTAATTTTATTTTAAAAAAATATATAAAAATATCAATACACAATAACAATTTTGTTTGTTAAATTTTGACCAGGGTCACCAATGAGTACAGGTAAAACTAATACTCTTGCAGAAAAGGAAAAATCAGAAGGTGTACATGAACAAGGAACAAAAGTTGAAAAAACAAAGGGAGATGATACAGGTAAATGAATGATTTAAAATATATTACAATATTTATATTGATTTTGTTAATAACATTGTTTATTCATAAATGAATAATATACTATATAAATGAATAAAAAATAAAAAATATTCATATATGATGTATATGTTTCAGGAAAGGAAAACTCCGAAGATAGAAATGAAGGAGGAACGGAAGCTAAGAACACGAAAGATGGGGGTGAAGAAAAACAAACAAAAATTGAAAAAGGAAATGCAGAAGATAGAGGTAAATAGTTGATTCACTAATAAATGAATATAGTAACTTTTATTATTCATAAATGAATAACACAATATATGAATAAATAAAAAATATAGTATTACTTATTCATAAATGAATACATTACTTATTCACATATGAATTACTTAATCACAGTTCTTTATCTTTCAGGAAAGAAAAAGTCAGAAAATCAAAACAAGAAAGGAGAAAAAGCTGACAAGACAAAAGGAAATAAAGGAGGTAACAATTTGGATAAACATTTCAAAATATAAACTCAAATATTATAATTAACTTACAACTATTTATATGATAAATCTCCTGGCATGCAGATACCCATCCAAGCTTTAGTCTAGGTCTCAGTCAAAATTCAGATCAAACTTCAAGTAAAAAATCTAATGAATCTTCACCAAAAAAAGCACTTACAAAGAAACAAATCAAAGACGACCTTCAGAAGGTTGTTATCAGATTAGCAAAGAAAAATGTTCTTAATCCAAATCCAATCTCTGTATCAATTCCTACTGAAGTAGGACCATCAAAGCATGATCTGGATCAACCAAGAGAGAAGAAGCTTGCTGATGCTTTCAAATCACCTTTCAAATGCAGAATAACAGACACAAAAGCCAAACTGACACATCAGGAGAGTATTGTCTGTGAATGGTTGTTCAACTTACAAGGCAATACATCGTAAGTAACTTTATTTTATATACATTCATATATGATTATTATATAGATAATAATCTATGACATTTTGATTATATATTTGTAGAGATGTGGTTGTCCAGAAAAAATATGGTCAGATAGCAGAAAGAGTAGTTATGGAAAGTCTATATGCAAGCATGGAGATTTTTGGAGAAGTTTTAGACACTTGGTCTGATTTACTTAACCACCAAGAACTGGAAAGAGATTTTGGAAATTCACCATACAGACACTTCTTGAAAGTTGGAGTTTCTGTAAGTTTATGTTCTAACCTTAATTCCTTCCTTATTCATAAATGAATACACCAATATGATGTATTCATTTATGAATATTATATTTTTTTACAACTTAAATTCACATATGATTATACAAATATGATGTATTCTTTAACATAATTATATATATTCAACTGAAATTCACATATGATTATATTGGTTACAGACTGCTTATCTAACTTCAACATTGTCTGATGAAAGAAAGTATGAAAAATTTATGGAGAACTTTCATGACAGTACCAATGGGTACAAAGAAATCTTGAACATAAAAGATATTGACATGGTATGTTAATTAGACTTGTTTTTTTATATATATTTTATCAACAAAATACTTACCATTATATACATAAAAACAGGTATTCTTCCAGTTGTTAGAAGTGCTCACATTTTTGTGATTGTCTTCAACTTAAAGAAATCGTCAATTGAAATTCTAGACAATAGTGCAGTTGAGGGGGATTATGAAAGGAAACACAGAGTAATAATGAAACCTTTGGTATGTACCCAGTTCATAACAACATAAAAGAACCAATTTATTACATATCTAACTTTTATTTTATTTAATGATCAGAAAAATTTGTTTGTGAGATACTTTAAAGAAATAAATCATCCAAGAGCAAATGCAGTCTCAAAAAAAGTATCAAACCCCAACGACTTGAAATGTCATGGAGAACAGTTAAAAACAAAGTTGATTGTGGGGTCTTTGCAATGAGACATATGGAGACCTATATGGGACAACCACTCTCAAAGTGGAAACCAGGTCTTCATAAAGAAAGTGCAGTTCAGCAAACTACTTTAGAGAAGCTCAGGCAAAAATATGCATAGGCCTGTCAATTCGTGCAGTCGTTTCGTGTATTTGCGTAACACGACACGACACAAATTGTTTTTGCATAACCCGAAAACGACACGACACGACATCGTGTTTTTTTTTCTAACATGAATACGAATTTATTAAAAACCCGACAAACACAACTTACACGACAACACGACAAAAGTAGCATAAAATTTTCTTTTGTTTAATTAATTCATGTTTAAAAAACGAGAAACACGACAACACGATAAAATAACAAAAAAAAATACCAATATCCTCAAATTAATACATGCTTAAAATGAGAAACACGACAAAAAAAACATAAAATGGTACTAAACGTCCTCAACTTTTTTATCCTTGTTATCCATTTGCATGACATCATCGGTAAGTTCTTCTAAAGATAACTCTTCATCACCTACAAAATAAAAAACATAACATAAAATTAATAAAAAAAAAAGTTAATTAATACATGAAATTCAAATTTTCATAAAGTAACAAAAACAAATACCTTTAGTTGCAAACAATTAATCTTTGGTACAAATTATAGCCTCAACAATGTCATGCTTCAAAGAACTTCGATATTGATTAAGAACACGACCACCATTACTAAATGCAGATTTGGATGCTACAGTGGAGACCGGGATGCTTAAAATATCCCGAGCCATACAAGCAAGCTCTGGATAACGATATTGATGTGCTTTCCAAAAAGATAGAATATCTAAATCCTCATCTATGTCACTTCTTGGCTCATCTAAGTACATCTCCAACTGTGACTTTTGAGACAAAACAAATTTTGTACTCTCATAAGTTGTGAACTCCTGTGAAAAAAAATTATTAAAAGGAAAAAAATTATACATTAGTTAAGATCACAAAATATTTAATAAGTAGTTTTTTGTTACCTTTAACATCTCTCTCGTGCTTTTACTAAAAACCGTGTCACTTTTCTTCTCATGCACAACCTTTCTTGAATCACCCCTTGATAATGTTGAACTTTTACAAGACACGTGTGAATCAAGAACGTACTCTTTAAAGAGATCAAATAATCTCTCTCTTACACGATCAATGTGTTCAAAAGATTTTCTTCCGTATAGTTTTTTATAAATATACTCAACGCACTGTATTTTATAACGCGGATCCAAAACTGCAACCATTGCCAAAATCACACTATACTCGGACCAATACTTTGAAAACTTCTCATACATTTTCGAAGCCATTTCCTTCATAAACTTATCTGAACTTACCATTTCTTCTTTTAAAGTTTTTTCATCCATAGAAACAGAAGGAAAATATAAGTTTGTTGTGGAGTATTTGTTTCCAGAAAAGATGCACGTAACTTCATAAAAAACCTCCAAGAATCTAAAAATCTTTTCTAATTTACCCCATTCATCATGAGTTGGGCAATCCAAATAATTAGAATCGCCAAGTGCTAAATGAAGGAAAGCACGTCGATAAAATAAAGCACTTTCAATCATAATATAAGTGGCATTCCATCGGGTTGGAACATCTTGACGCGAACCTGTTTTTGGATTCAAATTGACATATTTCACACAATCAATAAATTTCTTTCTCCTTGCTTGAGAACCCTTCACATACTTGATAGACTCTCGTATTTTAACGATCCCTTCATCAATAGCTTTCAAACCAACTTGCACAACCAAATTTAGCACATGAGCACAACACCGAATATGAAAATAATCTCCATTACTACGAAGAGCACCTTAATTGCACAATTGACCTTTTAATAGATTGACAAAAGTATCATTACTTGATGCATTATCTAATGTGATAGTAAACAACTTTTTATCAATCCCTCAATCGGTCAATAAAATGGAAATCATTTTTGTTAAGCATATGCCACTATGTGGGGGTGGCATATATTGAAAGCTTAAAATTCTTTTTTGCAATTTCCACTCCTCATCAATGAAGTGACAAGTCACACACAAAAAACCATCCGTATTAATTGAAGACCACAGATCAGAAGTTAAAGAAATTCTACCCGGGTTTAACTCCAGTATTTTCTTAAGTTTGATTTTTTCCCTGTTAAACATGCTCACAACATCTGAATTAGTTGTGTTTCTAGTATAAGTGACAACATTTTAATTTAAGTACCAAAATACTTCTCTAATCCCCTCATACTCCACAAATTTAAAAGGTAAATCATGCTTGACAATAGCTTCACTCACAAGCTCACGAAATTTTTCGGGTTTAAAAACTGTGGAACTCATATACATTGAACCACCAGATTTTGAAATAAGTAGTTGTGCTATGTCACTTGTATCTCGCCTAGGACACTTTCTTATGTGACCTCGCAAGCTTCCTGTTCCAGTTTTTGTTTCACAGATGTATCTTTTTGAGCATCTCTTACATTTTTCCCTTTCCCTCCCATCATTACCAATTGGAAGTCTTTCAAAAAACCTCCATACGTTCGACCATCGTTCTCTTTCTGATTTGACATGAACTTCTTGACCTTCTATTTTAACATCTACATCAACCACATCAATGTCATCTTCTTCAAGGTTAACATCCTTCAAAAAAAAAGTATAATATTTAGGTATGTAATGAATTGAAAGAGTAGTAAACTTGATGAAATTCAATAAGTTAAAATGGTAGTAAAAATACCTGTGGAGCCACAACTACAGCAGGTTCTATTGTTCAATCAAGCTTTGCCTTCTTCATAACTGCAGCAGGTTCTGCTGATAAATATGGTTCTATATTATCTGGACAGAAACAAATAACAGGTTCTATATTATCTGGAAAAAAAGAAATAACAGAAAGAAATCTGAATAGAAAGAAATAACAGATTCAAAGCTTAAATAACAGTTAATGAAATAACAGGTTCTGGTGCACAATGCACATATACATATAATTTCTATATGAACAACATAATCATTACTGAAATAACAAAAAGAAATAACAGATTCAAAGCTTAAATAACAAATGCAAAGCATAAATAACAGTTAATGAAATAACAGGTTCTGTTGCACAATGCACATGCACATATAATTTCTATACAAAAAAAATAAGCATTACTTCCAGCACATAATGAAATAACAGGTTCTATTGCATCCATGTTCTTGAGAAAAAAACACAACCACATACTTTGTAGATAGAAGGTAATATGTTAAGCTTGAGTTTGGAAAGAAGGTTTAAGGTATTTTGGGGATAATCAGTGTAAAAGCAATAATGGCGGTAAAAGTCAAGATTGGTTATGTTCCTTCCTGTATGTTCTGATTTATTGCAAATCACACAGCAAGAAATTTTGACCGATAATTAGGGTTTGATTGATAATAAGGAATCACATAACGGTTTGATCGATAATAATGGCAGTAAAAATCAAGCAGAAAATTAGAAAATATAGCTATATGATCTATAACCTAAACTAAAAAAGAACACAAGGTAAGGAATTTTGATTGATGAAAAACATTACCGTGATGATTGATGAAGAACAAAAGAAATCGCCCAGTCGCTATGATCGACACCGTGAACTTGTGATGAAGGAATCGGCCAATCGCTATGTTCTGACTTCTGATTTCTGAAGAGCTAAGTCGATCGATGTTCTCTACAGTGTTCGTGGTCGAATTAGGGTTTGATCGATAACAAGGAACAACAATCTGCGCTACAATTACTCAAATTTATAATCGTAGATGGAGATTGAAGATTCGATAGAATATGAATCGGAACTCGGAAGAGTGAAGATTGAAGAACCGAGGGAACTTTTCTTGGAACTTTATAAAGTCATTAAACCAAAAGACGCTTCACTTAAACGAATTATATATATATATATATATATATATATATATATATATATATATATATATATATATATATATATATATATATATATTCAAATATATTATTTAATAAAAGCGTAAGTCAGTTGTATCTCGTGTCAAACTCGTTTTTATTGTCGTGTTACTTTCGTGCTAATTTCGTGCCGCTTTTTTAACACGAACACGACACGACACGACGTCGTGATTTTTTTTTCTAACACGAACATGACATGAACACGAATTCAAATTTTAATTTCGTCCCAATTTCGTTTCGTGTCGTTTTTTCTTGTCGTGTCGTGGCATGTTTTGACAGGCCTAGATATGCACACATAATGCTAACTTCTAAAATTAACATGTTGAAGGCTAAGGTGTTGGATCTTGCTGAAAAATATCATAAAGTTGAATTCAAAGTGCGTACTGATCATGCATACAAGGCTATGAAAACAATTCAAAAAAGGTTAAAAGAATATTGATGATTGCTTGTGAAGATGAAAGAATGTTGAAGTGTGATGCTATAGAACAGTTTGTGTTGAAGATGAATGGATTTGAAGTACATGTAAGATGATTCTACGAAACAAGTTTTAAATGGTTTGTTAAATGTTGTTGAACATCGTTTTAATATTTTGTGAAATGCTTATGAACAGCTTTTATTATCTTGTGTTGAATGATTATGTAATAGAAACAACTTCGCTTATTTCTGTCAGTTTTTTATATTTAAATATTTTCAAAGTTTATTTATGTTTATTCATAAATGAATACGAATATGATATCCTCATTTATGATTAAATTAGGAGTAATATGTCAGTATAACAAAGTTCATATATGAATATAACAAATTTCATATATGAATATAACTAACTTATTAGTAGCAACAAGTTTGCTTATTTATGTCATTTTTTTATATTCAAATATTTTCAAAATTTATTTTTATTTATTCATAAATGAATACGAATATGATATATTCATTTATGAATAAGTTCAAAGTAATATGTTAGTATAACAAAGTTCAGATATTAACATAAAAAAGTTCAGATATGAATATTACTTATTTATTAGTATAACAAATTTCACATATTTATATTCATTTATAAATAATTTACAATATCAATATAACTTATTTTATAGTAATTTAAAAAACAAATATCAACATATCAATTTACCATATCAATATAAATGTGTATTATTCATACATGAATATTATTGTTTATTGTTTTTATCTGCATATATTCATAAATGAATAAAAAAATTCCCTAACTGTCTTTTGCTGATTTAGCAACTCCAACTCTTTCTGGACAAGTACGTAAATTATGTGGAACTCGCTTTCCACATCCTGAACACATTCTATGTTCTTTTTAAGAATTTTCATATGCTACTTCACCTGCACTTGGAATTCTTTTCTTGATTCCAGAACCTTTATTGCTTTGAACTTCAGGAACATGAATATTAATCTCTTCTGGAATAGGAATAGTAACACCCAAAAGCTTGCATACGACTTCACCATCTGTCTTGCTTTTCAATCCAGGAGAAATATAATCACTCTCAAATTCCTTCAACAACATTTGTTGTTTCTCAGCAAACAAAGCCAATCTCTTTTTGTCATCTCTTACAATATCCAAACATGATTCAAAACTATAATATGAATCATTGACTAGCTTTAGATTCTCACAATCACCTAAATTGGATTGAACAGAACTAAAACAATAATTTCTTGATATCACATCCTTTCCCCCATCTCTTCAAAATGTACCTTTCAGGAATTTCTTTAACACCACATCTCATCATAATTGTAAAAGCATGTCTGCATAAAACACCCATACACTTAAAATGTTCACAACTACAATTTATTTCTTTCTCTTCAGCTTTTATTTGAACCTGATACAAAAACAAAATTTACACATTTACATTCATATAAGAATACTCATATCAACACTCATATATATTCATATATTCATATAATATTCATATATGAATATTGATATTCATATATGAATATTATCATATTCATATATGAATATTATTACATTTTTCATAAAAAAACAAATAAAATTACCTTAAATTCATTTTTAAAATCACTTTTACTGTTGTTGTGCTGCACAATGTAAACTTCCCGACCATCTTCAATAACAACATATGAGTACGTATAAAAAAAACATGCTTTATATATTTCTTTTTGCACCTCAAAAAATAATGTACTTGTATAAACCTTTGATGCTTGCAGTTCTATTTCTCGTGGTGTTTGCATTTTATATGATGCTTTCTTTGATGCCTTATCAAGCTCTCGTTGAGTATTCCTTTGCTTTTGAATGGCAGTGTCGTAATTCGTCATGAAATTCAAAAGTAAGTTCCCACTTTCTGAATATGTATTAAAGAATGAATTCATACTCTCTGACCTCGATGTAGTCTTCATCAAACCACACATTGGAATATCACTAAAATATCCAAGTATCCATGAATCACGTATTGTAAACATGTCTTTAAACCATCTTGTGTCTTCAAGATTGAATTCCTTCATAAGCAAAACCCACTTCACCTCAAAAACACCAGGTTTCATATTAATGTCCCAAACAAGCTTCGAAAATCTTTTTCTAAAGTCTGTGTCTGTAAATAAATCATCTGATATCTGTATTAAAACAAAAATATTCATAAATGAATAAATAATAATAAGTAAAATAACAATCAATATTCATAAATGAATATACTAATAAGTAATATATTTGAAATATATTAAAATAATACCTTTTTTTCAACTTTTTCATTATATGCCACATACATAATCGGTGCTTTGAATTACGAAACACATACTCAACAGCTTGTTTTATTGCAACATCTTGATCAGTTAAAACAAGTGTTGGTTCTTTACCTTGAGTTTTAAGAAATGCTTTAAGCAACCAAGAGTAAGACTCAATGCTTTCATTGCTTAGCAACCCAAATCCAACAGTAATTGATTTTTTATGATGGTCAATAGCAGTAAACAGAAAAAAAACCATTCGATACCTAACACACAAAAAAATGTTCATTAAAGTCAATTTTTGATGTATTAATAAGTGAATATAAAAATATTCATATATGAATAAGCTATAAACAAAAGTAGATAAAATAACTTACTTGTTTGTTCGGAAAGTCGCATCAAACGAGATAACATCACCAAATTCAGCATAATATGCCTTCTCCATTTCATCAGTCCAAAACATCATCTTGACAATTAAACTCAAATGAGTAATTTGGATAGTGAGCTCGACGGTCATTCATTGTGTTTACTATCATTTGGGCATCTTTATAACCAATAACCCTGTTGATATCTCTCCTTAAATTTTTATAGTCAACTACTTTGGGCTTTACAAACTCATACCCGCCTCTTAGACTTGCCCTCAACTTATGAGCCATAGTTGGACCTATTTTTGATGTGGAAGCACACACAATAAGCTCTTTTTCTGAATATGACATTTGTCTTGCCTTTTTTTAAATCACTTCTCTTCTCAAGTGGATGGTTGTGAAGTTCATCAAACTGAAAAACTTTATAATCTGGAGTTCCATACACAGATTCAAATATAATCTTTGCTTGACAACCAATAGCTCTTGAATTTGAATTTCGTTTCCTCCTAACACCACTTGTACCTAATGTGTCACAAGATTTCTTTTTCTGTTTATCACCACGATTACATATAACATGTTTCTTCTTTATAATCTTGTTATCAAACCTTGACTGTGTGCTCAGTCTAACATCAAAACCACCAATTTCAGCATACTCAGAATACATTTTGATAGCCAACTTTAATGATTTGAAGATTAAACCCTTAAAAGGAATAAGTTGAACAGGTATATCTGGCTTATAGACATGTTCTCCGATTATATCATCAAAATATTGTGCATCATGTACTGAACTTGAAGATTCACCACCTAAAATGATAATGCATGAATAAAACAATAATATATATGAATACATAAAACTCATATAAATAAAAAAACATTCATATATGAATAAAACATTCATATATGAATACATAAAATTCATGAGAATTCAAAATATATAAAATAAAACATAACTTATTCATATATGAATAAAACAAAAAAAATAATAAATTCGAAATTACAATTAACACACGTTTATTCATATATGAATAAGACAACAATTTATTCATTTTAACATATTCATATGTAAATAAAACATAACTTATTCATATATGAATAAAACGGAAAAAAAATAATAAATTCGAAATTACAATTAACACACGTTTATTCATATATGAATAAGACAACAATTTATTCATATTAACATATCCATATGTAAATAAATGATAATCAACAAAATTAAAAACAACAAAATAATTCAATAACTGATACCTTCAAAAAATGAGTTCTCAACATCTTATTCTTCACTCTCACTCATAGAAGAATACAAATCACCATCAATAACACTAGAATTCAACATAATACACCAAATGATCTATATAAATAAACAAAAACAATCTTAATATCGAATATATCGAATATATCTCACAAAAAAAGTCGTAAAGATGAAAACCTGGTTAATTTCGAATATATCTCACCTCAACGTACAAAATATGTGAAAGAAACTTAAATCATATATGATCATATGATGTAATTAAGCAATCTCTCTTAGTACAGAAAGTAAAAATTACAACGATATAACTGATGAAATAAATATCTCAAAGTACTTAACAAAAATCCGATGAAATAACTCCAATACATATTCGAAACTTGATAATCTTGATAATGAACTCTGATGAAACAACTCCAAAAGGAATATAATAAACGTAATTCCATAATAAATTATAAAAAGCAATAATATTGATAATGAACTCCGATCTATCCGATTCAAACGATATACATACCTGATCAAATCGGAAACTCAAAACGAAGTAGAAAACTGAAACACAGATGCGAAACTTCATGATTAATTGAATGAAAACGTATAATTGCTAACGAGTTATATAAATAACTCCGATCTATCCGATTCAAACGATATAGATACCTGATCAAATCGGAAGCTGAAAAAGAAGTAGAAAACTGAAACACAGATGCAAAACTTCACGATTAATGGAATGAAAACGTATAATTGCTAACGAGTTATATAAAGAAAATAATCTTGATAATGAATTCCTCATATCCGATTCAAATGATATAAAGATATCATCAAATTGGAACCAGATAACACGAACATGTAAGTTCTATGTAAAAAAGTTGCTAATTTACAAAGATACCCTTAATGAAAATGGACACGCGTATTTCTTTTAATTTGAACATGTTAGATAAATGATTGGCTGAGAATGATTCCCCCATTCTCAACCTTTTTTATTTTCTCAATTGAACCTACCCCTCTCTCTCTCTCTCTGTATATATATATATATATATATATATATATATATATATATATATATATATATATATATATATATATATATATATATAATGACACATTATCTATAAATGACAAAATATGTTACTTAATATTATAATAAAAGGAAATACATTTAGGTTATAAAACTTATAGCAATAGACCTTTCAATTTTGCTTCCTCTGATGTTTCCAATTGTTCCACTCGCCCAACTCTATACCTTCAAATTTTACGTAAAGTTTGGGAATAATTATTCAATGATAGTCCATGAACTTGTAACAAATCAACAAATGACAAGACTTTTAATATTTTAAACTATATATTATTCTTGTAACCAAAAACACTAGTACATTCAAAATCATGAGGTAATATTTGTATTCTTTTACCTATGACCATGAGAGTTCATGCAAAGCTACTTAGTTTCACTGCAAGGTTCATACTTATGTGGTGAAAATATGTTTTTGTTTTCAAAAACATATATTTGATCAGGGGTATTAATGTAAACCTTATGTTTTTTTTCAAAAGATTTATGTTAAAATATGTAAAATTAGAAAATTTGTGATTTAATCATAGATTTGTGGTCAACTATTGTTAATAACTAGTTAAGCTATGTCTTGGTCTATATATCTTTATATTTGTTACATAGACAAATCGACAATACAACTGATCATGTTGTATATGTACTAACTATGATCAAGAAAACACACATACACTAGAGGCAAGAAAGAAGTTCGGTGGCATACCTTCTCCCTCCACTCCTTTAATGACAATGGAATGCAATTTAATAACTTGAGTAAATTGTACATGAATCAAAACTTACTCATCTGCTATATTCTCAAAATTTATAACCCTTCTCTATAACCTTGTTCCACAAACAATAAAACTATTAATAAAAAACATCACAAGACTTGCACCTATGCTTCTTGAATTTGATGCATTTATTTCATATGAAAAACAATATCAGATATATATGTCAAGTACATTTAACTTTGTAGAAAAGTATCTCAAGAAAGAAAATGTTAACATTCAGCTCTTAACAAAATTCTTAACGTAGGATAAAAAAGTGGCAGCTATAACCAATTCGGAAAGGGAAAAGCATAAGACAACATTGAGATGTTTCTTAAACAAAAGAAATAAGTAGAATCAATCTAAAAACAGTGAATTAAACAACTAAAAGACAGGGGCACATACTTGAGGAAAGATTATAGGAATACCCCCACGTATTGTAGTTGGGAGGAGGGCTAAAGATTGCCTGCAAAAACGCATCATTTTCTGATTAATTGAAAACAACATGAAAATATTAATTTTTGGTAACTCACCTCATCCATTTTACTAATATAAATAAGAGTAGAAAAAAATCATTAAGAGAATCTATGGGTAGCAGGTACCTACTACCGATAAAGAGTAACTCATATCTATGATCATTTTTCCAAGATGTTACATGAACTCCATACATATACACATGCAATGATATAAATGTTAAATATTGTTAAGTATGTGAAATCTTCAAATATGATGAAACTTAAGCTAGACTAAGGCATTGACATTAGACTCAAAAAAATCCTATGATAAGGTAAGAAGTGCTCATAATTCATGAGATCCCCAATACAAAGAACAAATATAACCTAAAATGAAATTTTACATGAGTAAGATTGAATCAATAAGCACTAATGTGACATAACACCCACCAAAAAATACAACATATAGAGTTAAATTACAATATACAAAACTTCTGATAGAAATTAAGAATGTTTCAAGAAATAAAGATTTTAAACCATTTAGAAAATAAAAACTCAAGCTTACTTTACTATGAGATAATTGTAAATAGAAATAAGTAGATATTTATGTACATTATACTAATTGATCATCATCAAGAGTGGATTGATTCCAATTCTTCATGAACTTTTCAAGTAATAAATATTTCAAACCAATTCAGGAAATCTTAGAACCATTCTTAAGACCACACATCAGCTACAATTCAAATACCTAAACAATTAATTTTTTTTCTCATCATCATCAACACCTGGCCAATCCTCAAACAAGTACCCCTAGAGATGACATATCTCCAATGGAAGCTTTGCTAGATCAACCTGTTAATAGAACAACAAATCCTAATCTTATATAATGTTTGCATAAAAACCATCACTAAACAGAAATGTACATACATGTAATCCAGACAGAAAACTAAAAACTTTTTCTAGAGATTTAGTGATGAATATGAGGACATAGGGGCAATCTAAAAATTAGCCATCAAAGTTCAAAATTATGCTAAATTAATCAGCCAATTAAAGTCAAGAGTAAACTAATTTCAAATAAAAAAAGTCGACATGGTGACTCAATCATGAAATCAGGGGAGAAATAACTAAATCAGGGTGGCGTACCTTTAACAAAGCTATGGGGGAAGGTTCATCCAAGCCCTAAAAATTGCAACCATTGGTGGTGGCTCCTCGATTAACATTCTAATACGGTGAAGGTGAAAGCGAACTAGATTGATTAATAATTGCTTGAAGCATCGAGTACGACACAGTAACATGAAGAAGGTTCATTCAATCCCTAGAAATCAAAAGCAAACAACAACCCTAATTGTCTATGTGTTTTGAACCCTTATTGTCTATGTATTTTGAACTTCGACTATGAGTTGAAAACAAGAAACATACAACAACACTCTCAGGAATCACAAGACGATGAACACAAATAAGAAGCGTGGAGCATTTTTACCAGAATACGTCTTTTTCTAGTGGTCTACTTATGATTCCATCATTTGAGATTGGAGATGCGACAGAGTTCAACGGCTTTACGGACAACTTGCTTAGGTTCCTTAAGCCCCAACATGATTGAAATCTCCGAAAAATCCATTTAAGAGAGAATGATGGAGAAAAAGAAACAATCAATATTTGACTTGTGTGATTGTAATTGAGAAAGAGAAACAATCGATATTTCTTTCCTTACTTTTTTTCACCTCTATATTTTCCAAAGAGAAGGAAATATCAGGTTTTTCCCATTTTTAAAAGATGAAAACGAAGAGGGAAACAAAACTTGTAGTGGCACAAAATGGACCAGATAAAATTTTAATAAAACTTTAGTGGCATATAATGACCTGTATGATAAATAATTTATAAGCTTTAATGGCATATTAAATTTATATGTCACTATTAAATATGATTAGTGGTATAAAATGGTAAGTGCCATTAAATCTATCAATATTTATAGTAGCATATAAAATATGCCACTAAAAATATAATATAGTGGCACAAAAAATTTATGCCGCTGAAAATGTATGCCACTAAATGTCAATTTGTTTGTAGTGGCATATCAGTGAATATCAGGATATCAAACCAAATGTGCTGGCCTTGGTGCCTTCGACCCGTAAGTACATTAAGGGAAACTCACCTTGCAAATTGAACAAAATTGATGAAGTCTCAGCTTCAAATCTCAGTTCTAACCGACTCCTATTTCAACCAAATGACCAATCTGTAACGCCTGTGTTTCTGGGCTTGCCATTTTTAGCAATGTAATAGTCTAGGTTAACCTTTGTAACTAAATTTGAAATAATAAAAATGTATTATTTGTGAATTATGTGAATTATGTGATTTATGTGTTTATTTTCTTGATTTTTATAATTTAATGAATTAAGAATAAAATAAGCATCAAAATTAAAGTGTGAGATAAGCCCGATATCTTTGCATAAAGTTGTAGTGGTCGAAACAAGGATTCTAGAGATATAAGGAATGCCAAAATCCGAGTTATAATGAAGAAGTTATGACCTGTCAAAGTTTCGCGACAGAACCGGCACGACGCCGAGTGACGTAAAATATGAATTTAAGATAGAGCGATATTTAGCCTTAGCGATCTAAACGAAAGTCGTAGATTTCGTTAAACCGAGAGCGTGCATAAAAGGAACGCCCAAATCTGACTTCGTATGAGGAAGTTATGATTTTTCTAAGTTTCGACTTAGCAGTATGCAGCCCGAATACTCGATTTGAGATCGAGCGGTTTTTAGCCGAAACAATCTAAATGAGAATCGAAGATCTCGTTGTTAGTAGCGAAACGATGAAAATATAGGCGAGAACGGACGTCGGACGAAGAAGTTATGATTTTATAACGAAGTTTTCCTGTCTGGGGCTTCTAAAAATAAATAATAAAAAATAAATTCCAAGTTAGCCGACGGAGTCTAAACGAAAGTTGTAGAGCGTAGTCTCACCTACGCGTGGATATAAAGAACGTCGAAAACGGAGCTCGTATGCGAAAGTTACGGAATT
This sequence comes from Lactuca sativa, assembly GCF_002870075.4. NCBI lineage: Eukaryota > Viridiplantae > Streptophyta > Magnoliopsida > Asterales > Asteraceae > Lactuca > Lactuca sativa. The sequence continues at coordinate 68,785,812 of NC_056625.2, read as the reverse complement.
TAGAAGTTTGACGAGTCAAATTACGCCCAACATAATTTGAGTACGCCCCGCGTACTCAGGCGGATGCAAGTTGCCTGACCAATACTCGAGTGCCACAGATCGACGCATGTAGTGACGTCAAAGTACGCCCCGCGTAACCAAGTTACGCCCTGCGTACTGAGTACGCCTTGCGTAATTTGAGATTACGCCCCGCGTAATCCCAAACCCTCAGCCTATAAATAGAACTCGAAATCAGCCATTTTCTCTTGTTCAAACTCTTCCTTCTCTCTAAGTTTTGCCTCGATTTGCGTTCCAATCATATCCCGAAGCCCCGGTATCATTCCCGAGCCCCGAAACAAGATCCGAAGCCCCGAGGATCCCGAAGAGCATTATTCCCGAGCCAAAGCTCTGCCCGCGAGGAGTTCGATTTTGGTGAAGATCTTCCAGATCTATCGAAGTATACTACTTCTATAAGCCGTAGTGCTGTCGGATCATCTTCTGATCAAGTGAGTGTGTAGTTACCTTCTTCCAACACATTATTATAAAGTATTTTATATAAAATACGTGCTATGTGTATATATTTTGTTGTTATATGTGTGAATGTATATTCACTCTCTTCTATCTCATAGATCTGAGTTATTCTCTATGAAATACGTGTTATGTGTGTGTGCCTCATCTGTTATGTGGAATATGTATTGATTAAAGCATGCTATACAGGTTTTAAACTATGTATAAAAATGTATATTTTTATCTACTAATATGTTGGGTAGAACATGGGTAGATAGTTGGTGTGTAATAAACAGATGAGAGGCCTCGATGTTGTTTTTGATTTAGTCATCTAGCAGAGTTTAGATGACGACCACAGACTTTTCTAGACAGTCCTATGGAACACTAGCAGGCTCGCCACCTGTAGGTGTTAATGAACTTGGGTGTTCATTCACTGTACTCCATCCCCCCCCCCCCCCCACGGTTGCCTTATTTGACATATATTGCCGGGAAACCCCTGAATGCATGTGTTGTCGCCCCGATGAAATATTCTTAGACTAGGTCCCTTGTGTTAGTTATTTTAGGGACATAAAGTGAGAATAATGGGAATGGGTAATTGGGTTAACGTTGGTTGATGAAAAATTAATTTAATTATTTATTGTGGGTTGAAAACCCTATATGCTCACCAGGCTCCCAAGCCTGACCCACTCAGTTTCTTTGTATTACAGGAAGTGGCGCGAGGGCATAAGATGGATAATCATCAAGTTTTTTTTGTTTACAAGTCTGTATATGTATATATTTGTTGAATGACTTGTAATGTTTATCGTTTATGCTTTATGGTCTGTATCAGAACATGACATCCCGAGTTTTGGTTGTATAATGAAAATACATTTCTTTATGAAATGTTTTGGTAAATATTATTTTATCATACTTTGTTTTTGGGAACAAATTCCGCATCTCTTTTAAAATCAAAAGGATTTACTCTGAAATTATTTTAAAAAGCATAAATGAAACTGGTCTTTTCTGGCCGTGATTTTGGGGATGTCACACAATCTTAGTCAAAATTTGAAAATACCTAAAATACCCTTGAGGTCAAACTTGGACAAACTTGGTCAAAATCAAACTGGTCAAACCAACTGGGTCAACTGAGTCAACCCAACCGAGTCAACTCGACCGAATCAACTTAGGGTCCGTACGTGGGGCGTACTCCGAAGGTACGTTAGGTGTACACGCATCCTCGCATGTTGACCATAATCGGGGTGGTTGACCTCGTACACAAGGCGTACTCTCAGAAGTCCAAAAATCCATTAAGAGCTTAATGGCTTAAGATCTTATGTCCATAATTCAGATCCATGGCTAAAATACTCTTAGGAGTCATAAAGTCTCCAACTTTATAACTTACCATGACCAATAAGTGCTTAACTCAAGGTCTTATTCCATTAAGACCTTCTAAATGATGCATGAAGCAAAGCTAGCCATTTGGAACCCATTTTTATGACTTAAGACCCTTCCTAGGGTCTGAAAGGACATCTTAAAGGTCAAGAACATGTCATGTTCAAGATCTAACATTTTGGGACCAAAAAGCTCCATAAAGACATCACAATCTAGATGTATATGCTAGAGGGATAAAGTTTCAAGCTTTATACCTTAGGAAGGTTGCAAATGATGTAGAAATCCCAGAATCAAGTGTTCCACTCCTTCAAGATGAGCTTGGCTTCCTTCCTTCTTCTTTAAGACACCAAAATACACACTCTAAGCTTGCAAATGCTCCTCAAGGTGAAACTAGGGTTTTAAAGACGTATAAGAGGGATCGATGCAGATAAGGTGAAGGAAATGAGGCCATAAGTGTGCTTAAATACGAACCATACCCAAAAAATTAGGGTTTCCAAATTTGGCAAGTATGCCCATCGTACAACATGTACACCCCTAGTACGCTCAACATACACACGTATACATGGCGTACTCCCCTAAGGCCAAATTACGAAAATGCCACTAGGGCTCCTTTTTCACACTTTCTTGACTTAGGGACCGAAATGCAACATAATTAAATTATAGGGTTAAAATTAGAAGTACCTTGTCATCAGGATGTTACAACAACAAAACAACAAAACAACACAGATATTCATGTCGTCTAACAAAACCGATTTTTGAACCATGTAATAGTGTTTGAATAAATAGAGCATTGTTTCTAGGTATATGATTATTAATGAAAAATAATGAGTTTATGTAATTAAATTCAATCAAGTTAGAAACTAGATTTATTAGATAAACTAAGTTAGAAACTTGTTTATTACATGAGGTTGGATAAAAAAATTTAAAATAGTTAGTAATTGAATATTAACGAAATACAAAATGATATTACAAATCATATATGATTGTAAATGCAAAAAGTTACGTATATTAAGAAGTTAAAGCAATAATATTGAACATAAAAAACACGAAGTCATAAATCTACAAAGACCTTTTTGTATATAACATTTGATGTTCTATCGGTAAGTTATCATCTTTATCTAAAATTAATAATTTAAATCTCTTCAAAATGATAACTTCGGATAATGCAACATACACCTATATATATTTGAAAGAATTTTTATAATCACTAACAAAAAAAAATTAAAAATAAGCTGCTTGACAGGAATAAAAAAAATATATTAACAACCAAAGGATATCGATAATAACATTGTACTTAAAACTATATTGTTATAATCGGAAGAAATCAAGGAACTTAATTGGTTTTAATGTCGAAAATTTATTTATTTTATAAGAAACCTGGTGCATAATGGTTAACTGGAAGATTAAAAAAAAAAAAAAAAAAAAAAAAAAAAAAAAAAACTACTGTTTACTCGGAAAACCTAAATAGGTCGAGACTAAATCATGATGAATAAAAAAGGATAATCACTAAATGATAAAATGGAATATAATAAATCATGATGAATAAAAAAAAGATAATCACTAAATGATAAAATGAAATATAATAAAATTAACCATTATTAAAAACAACAGTATAATAGAGCATCGTCGAAATTTGAAAAAAAAAAAAAAGGACTAGTTTGAAGGTAAAACATCAAACCAAAAAAAATTTACATCATGCCGTTCTTCCTTTTAATTGGCCAAATTGAAAACAAAATAAAAAGAAACTAGGATGTTACAATATATATATATATATATATATATATATATATATATATATATATATATATATATATATATATATATATATATATATATATATATATATAGAGAGAGAGAGAGAGAGAGAGAGAGAGAGAGAGAGAGTTAGGTTCAAATGTTTTCACTATCTATTGTGTGCATGTATGACTGATTCTAGACCAATCATTTTAGTTATTTTAATAAAGTAATTAATGCATATTAAATGCTGAAGATGTAATTAATATTCATTATATTTTTAACATGTAATATGCATTAATTACTTTCTTAAAATAACTAAAATGATTGGTCTAGAATCAGTCATACATGCACACAATAGATAGTGAAAACAAAATAATCTAACCATATATATATATATATATATATATATATATATATATATATATATATATATATATATATATATATATATATATATTAAAATTCCACAATGCTCTAATAAACATGATATCCTCTAAGAGATAAACAATTTTTTTTTCAAAATTTTCTAATTGCTATACAAAACATTATTTCCTTTAACTAGCTAAAAAATTACAAACCATATTGCTATTTTAAAACGGACAGAAATAAAAGATGGAATATTCTGGGAAACAAAAGAAGAAGAGAGCTGTTTGATAGTTATTAGACCATCCGTTATACCCACCACATGCCACATATGTGGTGGTGCCACATCAACACCACTTTCCTCTACCACTAACATGAGATACCTACCACTAAGGTGGTGTTTGTTTTTTGTCTGCAGATCTTCTTGGTCTCTTCTGTCTGCGTGGCGCAGACCACGTGCAGACATTAGCCTTCGCAGACTGTTTGTTTTTTTAAAGACTGCAGACCTAAAAATGTCTACGTGCCCTCTTCTTGGTGCAGATGTGGATCAGAGGCTTCTAACATCTTCAGACATCTCTAGCCTAAAAAACACATATACTTTATCTTTTTTTCGTTTTTTTAAAATTTATATTTATTCCAACTTTATTAGTGATAAACAATTTAAAAAAAAAGTTACAATACTTAAAAAAAAAAAGTTCGACGTCTCAAACATGCATGATATTTTTGACAAATTTATAAATTAAAATTTATTAAATAATGGTCGTTGAAGTGGTTTCTATATATATATATATATATATATATATATATATATATATATATATATATATATATATATATATATATATATATATATATTTGTGCCAAGTTTTAAAAAATATTATTTAATAAAACATCGTCAATTTTTTACAAAAAATATTTATGATGCGTTTTTAATTGATTTAATTGAAAAAATCGAAATTTATGTACATTCATTTATATATGAAATTTTTTGATGAGAAAATGACAAAAATAGTCATTTACACTAATTGCATTACAAAAATAGCCAAAAAAAATCGAAATTACAAAAATGGCCACCCATTTCGCAGATGAGAAGGTCCCATCTGCGAAATGGGCTTCTCATCTGCGAAAGTACAAGTACCTAAAGCACAGTTGTGCTTTAGGTACTTGTACTTTCGCAGATGAGAATTTTTTTTTTTTTTTTAATATTTTTTCTGTATAAATAGGGTTAATTTCGTAGATGGAATAGGTCCATCTGCGAAATCCTCTCAGTCTATCTGCGAAATGGTGTATTTTTTTGTATTTTTTTTTTTAAGTTTGACTATGAAATGAATTGGTTTGATTACGAAAACACGTTGCTATATAAAAACTTTTGTAGAAAAAATATCATTTTGGTTGTTATTTGTTTAGGAACTCTTTTGTACAAAAATCACGTTGCTATACAAAAACTAGCCAAAATTCCGACAGAAGCCCAAAGTTAGAGAGAGTTTTTGTGTAGAGAAGGGTGAAAAATGAAGAAAAAAAAACGTTTTTATAGTCAAAATAGAGGGCATTTCGCAAATGAGAAGTAATTTCGCAGATGAGAAGCCCATTTCGCAGATGGGACCTTCTCATCTGCGAAATGGGTGGCCATTTTTGTAATTTCGATTTTTTTTTGCTATTTTTGTAATGCAATTAGTGTAAATGGCTATTTTTGTCATTTTCTCTTTTTTGATTCCTAATTACAATGTTTAGGTATAATTTTGCAACCAAAATTGTTGGTTTTTATCAAATTTATACGTTAATTTGTATCATTTTTATTTTCACTTTTTATACAGTAATACATAAAAGTTTATTTAGATTTGTTATTATTTATAACAAAGTCATAAATATATTTAAAAAATCACTTTGTAGTTTAAAAAAATCAGTTTATTTAGATTTTAGTTTATTTTAGTAGTCTGCAAATGTTAAAATAACAAACAGTTTTATTTTTTCAGACTGCAGACGTTTGGTCCACCTCTTTTGCAACTTGCAGAGATCTACAGATGTGGTCCGCAGACTGCAGGCATTTTACCTCAGAAAAAACAAACAACACCTAACACACCACTCCACCTCATTTTTTTAATTAAATTTAATTCAAAAGTACATAAAAATTCATATAATTGTTTTTGTTTAATATTAATTTTCATTAATTTAAAATACTAAATTACATTAATAAAAAAAAACTACATTAATTAAAACGAAAAAAAATAAAAATAACTTTAAAACTAAAAATTACATTAACTAAAATAAAAAAACAATAAAAATAACGTTAAGAATTAAAAAGCTAAAAATACCAAACTTCTAATTTGTGTTTTTTTAAGCAAGGTTATTCTATTTTGGGGAATTCTTCAATTTTTGTCAAGCTTTGACATGTCTAAAACGTTGATTACTTGTGTTTTCATATTGCTCCATAGCCACATTAACCGGATTGATATCAGCTTCGTATACGTTGTTTATAACGAAGTTGTAAATTCCATTGAACTCAGAACATTCGGCCCTCATATCGTGCCACTTCAAACATATTTCATCAACATTTCGAATTGCACAACCCATTAAACCATGGAAAACACTTTCAACATTTCTCCAAAAAGAACCGGAAGTTTAACCAGTTTCTTCTTCCGAAACTGTCACTCATGCTTGTGCTAATTTCTCTTCTTCCACTTCTGACCATTTTTTATTTTTGGGAGGCATGATTTTTGAAGGATCAAACAACAAAAATGTACCTAAAGGGAGAAGAACTGTATGAAAAATAATAAAAAGATGAGTGGTAGTATTTATAGGTAAATGTTGAAGGAATTAAAAAATAGTCGTTAGGAAGAGGGAAAAAAAGGTCAAACAATATTTAATGTAAGAAATGAAACTATTGGTCGTTTGGAATCGTTGTCCAGAACACGGAGGGTCACGACCACGACCCACCACGAACCACCGGGTAGTGTGCATAGTCGTGGTTCGTGGCCACCTAGACCACGACCCACTTCGTGGTCACCATACCGATAGGCCTTAGTGGTAAGAAGAACTTCTATAGTCACACAAATAGACCATTTTATAAGAAATTATAGGAATCGTCCTTATAAAAAGAATTTATATAATTGGTTCCTTTTTAAAATGACTGGACATACATGGGGTGTGTGTGTGTATATCCTTATACTAATAAAAGAGTAACTCTTTTGCTATGTGTCATCATATTAGACATTTTAATTAATGTGTTGCCAGTTGTCAATCTATTAGTTTTCCATTTTAAATTTATTAGATCTCCTCATTAATGTGATTCTATTTTAAATTTTAAATTTTAAATTATTGTTTTCATTAATTCACAAATAAAAAATATCTAATATATATTAAAAATTAATTTTATATATTTATTTGAATCAATGATTATAATTTCACATAACTAATAAAAATATATCTTAAATTAATAATTTATTTAAAATAACTTATTAATAATTTTGAATTTTTACTATAGAAGCTTGATTAATTTTATAACCGTGGTTCCCACGGGTTATAAACTAGTATATATATATATATATATATATATATATATATATATATATATATATATATATATATATATATATATATATATATATATAAACTAACCGTTTACCCGCGCCAAACGACGGGTGAAAATAGTTTTTTTAGAAATTAGTATCTATAGTCGATTAGTTCTTTAGTGCAAATAGTTTACTACATCAAATAAACAGTGTATGTTAAAAACTAGATTCAGTGCGATCTTAAAACTCTCATATTCAACCCACTTGGATATATGTTCAATGTTCACTAACAATGATTAAATATATGACTGAATTCATTCGCCACATTTAATACATCGGTGACAAATGGTTGAGAGATTTATAGAGATCGGTAAGGGATGTAAAAAAAGTGCGGTGGATTGTGGTTATTTGTTAATTTGTTTTTCACGTATAATTTTTTTTCGCAATTAGTTTTAAATTGTTTAAGTTAGACATGGTACTAATGGATTAAGGATTTCATTTATCGATTTCCATTTTTAATGTCTGATCTTTGATTCCTTTGTATAACACATCACAATTAATTAAGTTTTTTTGGCGATTACTGTTGATGAATAGTTATTTTCTGGCGCAATGCAAACGTTCGACGGGCAGGGAGTTATTTTTCTGCGATTAATTTGCTTTTGGCAAGTTGTTTATGTTTGAGTTTAGGATTTTGATTTACTATTTAGTGATTAGAGATAACCATGCAATGTTACAGTGAATTATTTTTATAAGAGAATTGTTTCCTTTAAGGAACATGCAATATTCAAAAGAAGCACACTAAATTTTCAACTTAAAAAAAAAATACATATGTTAATATGATTTCCACTTATTTGTTTTATATTAATTTACACAATTTATCTTAGTTTTATTATTTTACCATGGTATTTATTAATAATTTTATTTTTATTGCTAATATGTTAAAACAATTACATCTTACATATTTGATACAACATAAAAAAATGTATATATTTATTAACACTGATATTGAGACATGTATTTAATAGCAAATATTCAAATATAAATACATGTCACGAATTAGTACCAATTAGTACCGATACGAAACCAAACAAACAAAAAAAAGCTAACACCAAGGTATCAACCAAACATTAGTTCATCACTTGCAATATAACCCCGTCCAAATCGAAAGGAAAATATGTTGGCCTTCTTCTGCATTTAACTCTAAAAATAAAAGGGAACTTGAAGTACAATGAATAAAAAAATATAAAAATGGAACCTGACATATAAACAAGAAGAATAAAGGCTTATTAAAACACAAAATTGTCTAATGTGCATAAAAAGCAAATAAAAATATTAAAAAAGAAAAACAATAATAAACCTAAGTGAAGAGTAGACGATTGTTGAACAAGCTCATAATCTCAATATAGCTATTATCTCATTTTAAATTAAAACAATCCAGTTGAGGAGAACCAGAATCACAACACCAATAAATATGCATAAATCTAATACAATTTTACAAAAACCCAACTTTTAGTTGATTATGAAGAACAGAGAATTCAATACGAGAATGATTTTCAGTATATTTTCAATCTCTGGAAGAAGGTACAATTTATACACAATTACAGAAAACACACAGCTAATTACAGCTACTAATTACAGCTAATTTGGGAGGAAATAAATCATATCCTAAAATAAGCTCTTGACAACACTCCCCCTCAAGGTGGAGAATGAATGTTTATCATTCCCAACTTGTTAAGAGAGCTCTGAAACACTCTTCCACTAACAGCCTTTGTCAACATGTCGGTTAGCTGATCTTCTGATACAACCAAAGGAAGGCAAATAGTACCTTTTTCAAGATGATCTTTAATAAAATGTCGATCAACTTCTACATGTTTTGTTCTATCATGTTGCACGAGATTATTTGCAATTTTCATAGCTGCTAGGTTGTCACAGTGTAACATAATTGCATCAGTTTGCTTAATTGCAAGATCCCTCAAGATTCTTTTTATCCAGAGTAATTCACACACTCCATGTACCATTCCTCGAAACTTTGACTTCGCACTTGATCTAGCGACAACCTTTTTTTTTTTTACTTTTCCAGGTCACCAGGTTACCTCCTACAAAAGTGAAGTATCCTGAAGTGGATTTACCATCAGTTTTACTTCCAGCCCAATCTGCGTTTTTACACTACAAGAAAAAGACCCTTTTACGACGCGCAAACCACGACACTCAGTGATTTATGTTACGCAAAAGAGAGTGACGTTAAAAAAGTGTCGTCTCTTCAAAAAATTTAAGGATTTAGGTCACATATTATTGGGTATCCTTAAATTAGTGTCTAAAAAAAACACGGAGGGCACCTATAATAAAATGTGCGTCGTCTAATGATGTCGCTTTATAATTTTTAATGGAATGCGCGTTCCGTCTTTCTAATAGCGGGGGGAAATGAAATCATAAAAAATTAAACACCCCGCCATCGTTTTCTCCATTCCCTCTTCCCTGATTATCGTCATCGTTTTCTCATACTTTTCCCCTCTTCCCTGATTATCATCTTTCTCGGTCACTACCTAGGGTTTTTAATGAAATCTTGAATTAATCGACTGAGGTAAACAAAGGTCAAGCAAACCAGGAAAGGGTTTTCAGTGAAATCTACTGTTACTCTTTGAAATCGGATCCAATCCTACCTTCCCCCAATCCTTCTTGTCTCTATCGGTCGCGACCTAGGGTTTTTCGTGAAAACTTGAATTGATCGACTAGGGTAACCAAAGGGTAAGCGAACCAGGAAAGGGAAGCAATAAATCCAACACTCACTCTCAAATCGATTCTACTGGACAAGGTTTTAATTTGGGCTCTCTACATTCTCATCAATTCTACTTTCATTCAACCTTACATCAGTTTTTCTGGTATCCATTAACCGAAGGGGTATTAATATCAGTCGGAGGCACTCCTTAAACATTCAAGATCTCATAATTTTATTTAGTCTACGTCTGAGTTGCAAAATGTTAGAGGCGGTCATGCAACTCCCATAAAATGATAGAGGCGGTCATGCAATCTGCTTCAAAGGGCAAGGTTTAAACCATTCGCCAAGGATATCTTTCCAAAGCGCTCCTCAAACCTCAGGGGCGACTGGATATGAAGTTTTTTTTGTTCTCGATAGCCGAGGAATGTTGTACTACTACCGCAAACAAAGCAGCAAACCATCTGCAACTCAACTTCCTTTACTTTACTTCAGCCTTTGGTTCACTTATTATACAATTATATTTTTATTTTCGGCAACAGGGCTCCAGCAGTCAAATCTCTAGTCAGAGGAATAGCTCTGAACTCGGTCATGGCTCGCTGAGTTGTTGGCTTTCTTCTCATCATCAACATGGTGGAGGTGGAGTACTTAATGAGAAATCTATAGGTCATCACACTTGTAACCTCTTGAGTTCAACAATAAAGGTTGATGTTGACCAATCCGACCTCAGGTTTTGCTTCAGGATTATTTCCCCCACAAAATTATACTTTTCAGGTAGAGAGCACCATTGACCATATGGATTGGATAGAGAAGATAACAGGAGTTATTGCCTCGTTGCTAAGCTCTCAGGTTCCCAAGAGGGTGAGTAATCTAGTTCGACAGACATATGAAATTATGAATAGCAAATCTCTTGTGTTTATGTTTATGTTTTCAGTGTTTATCTGGTAGTCCTATGTTTATGTTTTATGCTCTCATTTTAATTTTTTTTTGAAGGTTTTACAAGTCTTCTTCTGATAAGTCCCAACTTCTTTATTTCTGTAAACCTAGTCCTTCTGATTCCGTAGCTGTGAAGGAAGTTCATCCATGCAAAGGTTTTATCTTTGTTCTAATTTATAGTTGTATTGTAGTAGTATAGTTGACCAGCTCTTACAATATGGTGCCAATGTAAATGTTCCCGATTCAAGAGGCCAGACACCACTCCAATTTAAATGGATTAGTTTTTTTAATTGTAAATTTACATTATGATTTGGTTTTCAAAAGCTGATAGTTTGACTGTGGAATCATTGTTGGAGCTTTTGGATGAAGATAGCCCAAAAGAGACCCCATAAAGAATCCTGGTTTGCTCTCTCTTTCCCTGAACAATTCACTAGTCAAATTCACGTCTTTCTTCACATGTTTATGTTATCTTTAATCGATATTCTTTTTGAGTTATCGTTGTTGAGTAAGTTAATTGAACAAATTAAGTAGATTATAGGAGCAGTTCAAAAGAAAGTAAATGCTCTTCGTGAGTTAAGACGTTTATTGTCTAAATCCGAATATCCTCCTGTTGAAACTGCTGTAAAATCTTGAGCTATACCTTTACTTGCACAATGTCTTTCTTTTGGATCCCAAGCTGAGCAGGTAATAAACAATAATAATATTAGTAATGACTTTCTTTCTTTTTAGCATACCCTTTTTAATATGTTTTAATTTTTATTCTGGATCCATAATACAGTTGCTTGAAGCAGCTTGGTGTCTTACAAACATAGCTGCTGGAAAACCTGAAGAAACAAGAGCTTTATTGCATGCATTACCTTTACTCATTGCTCAAATTGGAGGTTAGTGTTAAGTACTTAGTTTTTAATCTTTCTTGATTTTTTCATATCACTTCAATGGTGTAATTCTAATTTTGTAATTGTTATCCAGAAAAGAGTTCAGTGCCTGTTGCAGAGCAGTGTGCATAAGCATTAGGAAATGTTGCAGGAGAAGGTGAAGAACTGAGACAAATTTTGATTTCTCAAGGGGCATTACTTCCTCTTGCAAAAATGATGTTTCCAAATAAAGTTTCAACAGTTAGAAATGCTGCTTGGGGATTATCAAATTGCAACTGTAACTGACCTGCAACTCAACATGTTGGGCAGTGTTTTATCCCTGCTAGCAGTCCTTACAACTTGTGTAGCTTAGACTGTATCCTTGCTTTAAATATTTTGAATCATAAGGGTATTTATGTCTTTTTCACATATGAGAGATCCAAATTAAATCCTTGTCCCACCTTTTTGGGGTGAGGCAAAATATTTCAATTTTGTCCCATTGACAAGCTTTCTAGGCCTTTTTAATGGTGAGAATCACAAGGGTATTTATGTCTTTTTGCGTAGGACAATTACAATATTTTTTATTTTTCACAGTGACATTTTCTATGTTATGTCATGTGGGACCCATATGTTGAATCTTAACAGATCTATCTCAGATGACAAATACAATCCAAAAGAAATACAAGGTTTCATCAAATCAACTTATATAGGAAAAGTCATTGAACCAGAACATAATTATCTCAGGTAATCATTAGTTCCATTCCCTTGCTTATTCCATTCCAGTCCTCATATATTTTTCTCGTTGTCTGATTGTTTTATATTGTTGAAGGAGAGAGAGAGAGAGAGAGAGAGAGAGAGAGAGAGAGTGTGTATGTGTGTGTGTGTGATCCTTTGATAAATGTAGAATACGGAGTGAACATTGTAAACGAAAATAGTCCTCAAAAGTTAGGTGTGTGGAGTTCAGATAAAGATTTGCATGCGTGAAGATGTTGATTTTTGGGTGTTTAGATAAAATTATTATAATGGAAATGAGAAGTTTTCAATCCGGTAATGAAGATCTGTGATGGGAATGGAATTGAATTGGAATGGGTGAGAGAATATTGGTGAGTTGTTATTGTATTGTTTGACAAAATTTACAAGTGAGAAATATTGGGTTTGTTTGTTTGTATGAGTAGAAGAGTATATTGGTATTTAGCTATAATATTGTATTCTCCAGTGACCACACCTCTCCTTTCTTTTAATGGTGATGTACAGCTATATCCACATCCAACTTAGCAATATACATTCTCTGGATCACCATATTATCAGATTATCCCTTGAATAGTTGTCACAAATACAAAGTTTGAGGTATTTGTGGGCTTTCATTTCATTAATCTTGTTCATTATACAATTATGCTTCCAAGATTAGGACTTTTGTGATCCTTTCTGTGATTCTTTTCAGGGTTTGAAGGAAAAATTGAGCCAAGTTTCACGCTCAATTGGGCAACAACTACCCACTTATATGTTATAAATGCATCCACCTCAATCATTTGAGTCCTTGTTTTTGTTTTTCAGTTTTAGTGCTCTAACGTAGTTTATTTTTTGGTGTTTTATATACTGCAGCTAATACAATATATTACAAGGTACATTACCTAGATGACCCTCAATTCACACTATATATATATATATATATATATATATATATATATATATATATATATCATTATGATATTTTCTTTATAAAGATTTGACCTTTTTCATTTCAATGATATTAGGTTCCATGGGAAGAAGTTTCTGAACTTGTGGGGAGTAGCAGAGTCTTTATTAAGAAAGGATATGCATATGTTGCTCTAAACCAGGTGAATAAATATTAAATCATCATTATTTCATTTAATAATAATGTAGTATAACTTTAACAAATAACAAAAAATTCTTCAATTCATGTTTCTAATCTTAGGTTTCTAATCTGGACACAACAAACGGATTCGTTTGGAGAACAATATTGTTCGCAACAGGGCTATGAGAAATCCGGATGGAACAAAATCTGTAAGTTTATATTGGATTGGAGTTCCAAGCAGTGTACAGGTAAAGTAATTTTATTTGGCAATTAAGTTGTTATTTTGTATCTATAGTACATACTTATGTGTGTTTTCAAGGTCTTTTAATTGTTTTTTTTGGTCTAAATGAAGAAGATATATAGAGAATTGGTGCTGATTTGATGCTATTTAAAGATGATTAGGTCATTCAAATAGTTTTTGGACATATTTGCCCATGTTGCTGGTGGAAACTAGCTTGTTGTGCAGATAGCCAAGGATGTATGCAAATTCGGGGACTTCAATACTCCCACTTGCTTAATTATAAGGTACTTCTAAAGTTCCAGGTGGCAATCCAATGACATGAAGGATCCGGTTATATAGTTAGGGATGTAGTATCATGTCATATAGTTAAGGAAAACCCTTTAATAACAATGTACAATTAGATCCCCTTAATATCAATGTATTAAAAATTTTTGGTAACTTGTTTGAGATGATGTTATTGGATGAAATTGATTGTTTTGGTATATATTTGTTTACATATTTTTGTATTATGCGCAAATGAGTATCATAAAGACGCGTCGTAAATGCATATCGAAAATAGTTACTGAAGTTTACGACACGCAAATGCATGTCATCTTCATTTATGACAGGGGCTTCCTTGATACGCATTGTGTGTCATAAAACACGCGCGTCGTAAGGATACGACACGCATTTGCGCGTCGTCTTCCTTTATGACAGGGCCTTCCTTGATACGCATTGCACGTCATAACTGCGCGTCGTAATTGCGTGTCATAAATGTGTGTCGTAAATGCGTGTCATCTATAGACGACGCGCAAAAGTGCGTCGTCTCTCTTTATGACAGGGCCTTCCTTGACGCACATTTGCGCGTCGTCTGAGCGTTTTACGATGCGCAATGAGCGTCGTAAAAGGCATTTTTTTAGTAGTGTTATACCCTTTTATCTCTTCACTTCGATTCCTAGTGAAAATCAACCCCTTTCCTGTTGATGATTTAAGATACTGCAGTATACAACAGACTGTTTTCATGTGATCTTCGCTTGGTGCATGCATGAATTGGCTTACGATACTTACAGTATATGCGATATCTGGTCTTGTGGGAGACAAGTATATGAGTTTCCCAACCAGCCTTTGATACCTCTCTTTATTAGTTGGAATCTGATCTGGATGAACAGTCAAACCATGACTCACTTCAATATGAGTCTCCACAGGTTTACAATTTAGCATGCCCGTTTTAGTGAGTAAGTCCAGCACATATTTCCGTTGGCACATGGAGATTCCCTGACAAGATCTAGCTACTTCGATACCTAAGAAATATATCAGATTTCCTAGGTCCTTCAATTCAAACTCTTTTGTGAGGACTTCTTGAAGGTTGGTCATTTCATCTGGGTCATCTCCTGTGACTACCATATCATCTACATACACTATAAGGGCAGTCAATTTTTTTCCATTCTGCTTCACGAAGAGGGTGTGATCCGCATCACTTTGATTATAAGCAATTTTTTTTCATGAAGTTTGAAAATCTTCCAAACCAGGCTCTCGGAGATTGTTTTAGACTGTATAATGCCTTCTTTAGCTTACACACCTTTCCATGACAATTTATGCCTGGAGGAGGTTCCATGTAGACTTCTTCTTCTAGAACCCCATTAAGGAATGCATTCTTTACATCAAATTGTTTCAAGGGCCAGTCTTTCTTTGCTGCTATGGAGATGAGAATACGAATGGTGTTCATTTTTGCAACCGGGGCAAATGTGTCTCCATAATCAATTCCATATTTTTGAGTGTACCCTTTGGCGACAAGCCTTGCTTTGTATCTATCAATATTTCCATTTGAATCAAGCTTGATAGAGTATATCCATCTGCATCCGACAGTCTTCTTTCCCGGTGGGAGTGATGTTAATTCCCATGTATGGTTCTTTTGTAAGGCTTTCATTTCGTCGTTCATAGCTTCCTTCCACTTGTATTCCTTCAAAGCATCATGTACATCACTAGGAATAGATACAGATGATAGTTGATTCACAGCAAAGGCATGAGTTTTCGAAAGGCGATGAGATGAGACATAATTGTTTATAGGGTATTTCGCCTTAGAATTGAGATCTGATTGGTATTGTTTCTTTGGAATGCCCCTATTTTGTCTGGTGGGATACCTTAGTTCATGAATTTGATCATGTAAAATAGGGGAGTTGGTATGAGTATTTACCTGTGGTGAAGACTCCGGATTCTCGATGGTAATAGGAGTAGCTGGGGAAGTTATACATTCGTGCTGTTCATGATGATCGTTCTGACCTATATCTTCACCAAGGTGCTGGTTGCTTTCTTCATCATTATTTTCCACAAACTCAACATCATCAGTTGTTACGACAGGAGAGATAGAAGGGACTGGAGACACAGGTTCAAAATTGATATCGTTGGTAACAGGCACAGTGTCGGTTGATTGAACAACTTCTGAGGGATGTTCATGTGCTCTTCTTCGGTGTCATGTTTTTTCTCCCCCTGAAGAGAGCATTCATGTTTAAAAAATGGGATGTTCTCATGAAAGACAACATCTCGGGAGACATACATCTTTTTTCCTTTAGGATCATAACACGGATATACCTTTTTGAGATCAGCATATCCAATAAATACGCATCTTACTACTAGTGGCTCTAACTTTCCTATGTTCTGATGTACATCCAAACACGCATGGTTCCAAGTTTGGAGTCACTGGAGTAACAACTAGTTCGTGAAGTTTTTCAATGGGAGTCTTGAAATCAATGACTTGAGATAGAGTTCGATTCATGAGGTATGTAACGGAGCGAACAGCTTCCCCCAATATTCTCGTGGAACATTCATGTCAAATAGGGAGGCTCGAACAATTTCAAGAAGGTGTCGATTCTTTCGTTCAGCCAATCCATTATGTTGCGGTGTATTGGCACATGAAGTTTTGTGTTTAATGGAGTTTTTTTTACAAAAAAAAAACTCCATTTCATGATTCACATACTCACCCCCATTATCAATTTGTAGGACCTGTATGTTGCATTTGTATTGGGATTTTACCATTGCATATAGTTCCTGAAACACGAAACCAACTTCTCCTTTGGTTTTAAAAAGAGATATCCAGGTCATTCTTGTGCACTTATCAATAAATGTGACAAAATAACGAGCACCAGTAGGTGTGGGGATTCAAGCTGGTCCCCAAACATCAAAGTGAATAGTCATGAAGGGAAATAAACTTTTATTAAAACTAGGAGCATACGAAATCCTATGGATTTTTTCCATTTCACAAACATCACACTTAAAATCAATATCTGTTGTATGTAAAAAAAATCCAGTTTCAATTTTTGAAGATAACTAAATGATAAATGACCCAAGCGACGATGCCATAACCATGCTAACTCTTTACTTCCTTGATTTATTCCAGTACTGTAAGCTTCACCCTATGGTTTTTTTTCAAGGTAGTACAACTTCCCGCTCCTAATACCATAGCCAAGAATCCAACGAGTTGAAATGTCCTGAAAAACACGCTCATCAGGCCAAAATGTTACAAAACAGTTCATGGTTTTCGTGATCTGACTGATGGATAGAAGATTTGAGGATAGAGATGGAACAACTAAAACGGTATCCAAATTCATAAAGTTGCATATATGAGTAGATCCCTCACAGATGACCTTTGCTTCTCCCCCATTAGCAGTGAGAATATTGGATTGTGATGGGGAGCACAAAGAAGTAAGTTTTGAGGAATCATTAGTCATGTGGTCTGATGCATATGTATCAACAATCCAAGTATTATTAAGATTACCTTTTGATTTCTCAGTATCATCTACTTTTTCCACATGAGCAGCCACAAGTTTTGAGGTGTCTTTAGATTTTGAAGCAGCTACAGTTGCTTGACTGATCTTCTTCCTTGGTTTTTTCGAAAAATCCCACCAGTCACGGTACCCAATAATTTCATAGCATCTTTTCTTGGAGTGACCTTCTTCTCCACAGTGGGTACAAGTGTAGTTACCTGTAGCACCTGGTTCCCGGTACGTACTCTTTGTGATTAATATTTTAATATAGTGCATTTTTGCCTTGGACTCGGCGAGTTGAAGGACCAAATCGCCGAGTAGGAGCAGGATAAGGCGCGAGGTTTGAACTTTAGACTCGGCGAGTCGGTCCCCGGACTTGGCAAGTAGACCCTGTTTGGACAAAAACCCTAATCCGGGTGTTTGCACCCTATTTAAACACTCTAACTTGGCCTCCTTTGTCACTAACACTTCCAGAGAGCTGTAGAAAGAAACCCTAGCCCCCATATTGTTCTTGAGAGTGATTTTGGCTTTGTGGAGAAGGTTTGGAGCTTAGAAGAAGAAGGAGGAGGTTGAAGTGTGCAAGGAGGGGAGGTAGATCCGAAATCTATACTGTGAGAAGCTTCCATTCAGGTAGAAAAGTTCTTACCTTGATCACTAGTTCATTAGATCCCCTTTTTGTCCCAAATTAGTGGTTTCAAGCCCTAAAACCTCAAACTCCATGTATTTATGCTCTAAGTTCTGAAAGGACTTCAGATTGGGATCTTATGGACATCTTAGAAGTATAAAGTCTCTGTGGTTGGAGTTATTGAGGTCCCTATTGAGTGTATGACCTCTTAAAGAGCTTGGATTTGCCTTCTTGAGCTTATAAGGCAATGCATGCATGTAAAGTTTGCAACTTTACGTGATAAGCATGCCCTAGGAGCATAGATCTATGGTTTAGAAGCGTTGCATGTCTCGTATTTGGTCTGGAACTCGACGAGTTCTATGAAGATGGTCTTAGACTCGACGAGTTAGATGAACAACTCGACGAGTCCTATGAAGATTGCCTGGAACTCGACGAGTTGTTCTTCAACTCGGCGAGTCATATGAACTTTCACTGAGTAAGAGGGGTTTAGTGTTGAAGGTCCAACCCTTCGTATCTGCACGCAGAATTAGCAATTTTACATGTAGCAATAGTCCCAGAACCCCAAATCCTCTTAAGGGATTCTTTGGTGAGGATTTGGAAGCGAGTGGGAGATCTGCTCGTGGGGACTCGGCGAGTCGAATCACGAGTCGGTTCTATAGTCCAGAGTAGTGAGTTACGGGTAACTCAGTGAGTGGGAAGAGGGGCTTGGCGAGTAGGACCGGGTTAGTAGGAGAAGGACTCGGCGAGTCTGTGCCACTACTCGGTGAGTCTAGTTAACTGGAAGTTGATTTTGACCAAGGAGTTGACCTTGGACCAGGGGTGGGTCGGTCAATTGACCTAAGGGTAGTTATGAGTGGCTAATCTATGTTTATGGATTTATAGTCGGGGGATTACCGGTGCAGCAGCCAGACGTCTAGCAGTCAGACTTTCGTACTACTTTTCGAGGTGAGTTTCCTTCCAGTAGTAACGGGTCTAAGGCACCAAGGCCGGCCCGTATAGACGATATGTTAGTGTTGGAGTGTGGTCAGAGCCCGTATCTCATGGTTGAGTTTGATTATGATATATGCCAGTATGATAGAATTGTTTATACTCGTTGTCTGTGTGATACTTGTATGTTATGGTTTAGCAGCTGAGTGTGGGCGAGGCCCGTATCTCTCTGATAGTGGAGTGTGGGCGAGGCCCGTATCTCTCAGATAATAGAGTGTCGGTGAGGCCCGTATCTCTCAGATAAGGGAGTATGGGCGAGGCCCGTATCTCCCAGATAGCAGAGTGTGAGCGAGGCCCGTATCTTCTAGCTAGCGGAGTATGGGCGAGGCCCGTATCTTCATGAGTGTGGGCGAGGCCCGTATCTCCTAGTTGTACATTGTATGTTTGTATGGTATGAGGTATTATGGGGGAAATCACTAAGATTCGTGCTTACGGTTTGCAGTTTTGTTTTTAGGTACCTCTTCTTCAAGGGGGAAGGAGCTGGCGCGGTAGCGGCACATCATACACGCACCTTGTTTTCCGCACCATGAGTCATTCTGGGATTTTGTACTCTGATAGTTGATTGTTTTCATGTTTTGGTTTTCAGACACGATGTATGTTATGAAATGTTTGGATCAAACAATGTTTTAATTAAAATTGTTTTCTAAAGTATTGATTTAAAAAGAAAAAAAAATTGACGTGAAACTTTGGGTCGTTACAAGTTGGTATCAGAGCCCTGGTTTGAGGGATTCGGACACACCCTCGGGGGTGTCTGAACTCAAATCGAGGGTTTAGAAGATTTTGAAAAAGGAAATGTTTTCTAAAAGTTAAGAAAGAGTTTTTAGAAAGAACGAAGTGTGAGATGTGCGCGACCGGCCGAGCTCAAGTAAGTATTCCCCAAAGGAGTGATGCCTTAAGTGCCTGCTTTATGTGCCTCAGCTTATGAGATTTGCATGCTAGTATGGAGTAGACAGTAGTAGGATAGCCTGTTTAGGTTATGCCTGGTAGTATAAGCTTAGCATTGTATGCTAGTTCAGCTTCTCATTATGAGGACAGACTTGCTTGAGTAGTTCTCCTGCGTCCAAATGCTGCTTGCTATGTGCTATGTGGGACTCTGAGTGAGGAGAGTTAGTCATTAGGTGAATACGTCACATTACACGTGATCAAGGTTGGATAAACTTAGAGTGCTGGAATTGGCCCTATTGCGCAACTCTCGTTTGAGTCTAACCGTTGTAGGGTCGAGTCTGTTGCTCGAAGGATTATCTGAGCCTCATCGTATGTGATGATATTCAGGTAATGGCTAATTGACATTACAAGGAGGCCTTCAACAGCTGAGGACCGGGCAGGGTGGAGTCATAGATTCCCTAGGGCAAACCTAGTACGAGTATAGCAGTGATTAGCAGTAGAGAAAGGGATGTGGTGGAGTTGAAGCAGTCCTTGAAGAAGGTACGGATAGATGTGGAAGGTAGTATGGGCCCGTACTACTGAAAGCAGAGGATCCGTACCTGAACTAAGGAAGGCTGAGACAAGACCAGGGAACTTGAAATAGATGTGATCCCTTTAGAGGTATCAGTATCACTAATGGTTGTCTGTGTGTATTACAGAATGGTGGTACTACGCCAGAGGCCAGCTGGTGGCAGTTCTGGAAAGGGATCGGGTTCGGGATCAGGTTCCGAGCTAGTAGATGAGAGGCTATGCGAGTTCATCGCGTCAGAGATCACCAGAGGCATCCTTGAGTCGACCCCCATCATTTTCGGGTCGATCAAGGAAGGGATAGTGGTGCGCTGGTTTTCCATGGGGTGAAGGACCCCATTGCTGCCAGACGAGGAATTGCAGACATTGGGTCCGCATAGTTGACCAGCTTCTACCCCGAGGGTTTGAAGGTGAGATATGCAGCAGGATGTTTACGTGACCGATCTAGAGATTGGTGGGAGTCCTTCGGTGACTCATTGGGAGCCTCGGCTGTTGAGGCTAAGACCTGGTCGGACTTTATGACCAGGTTCAGGGTAGAGTTTGCACCGGCTGTCGAGCTTCAGCAGCTGGCCAGGGAGTTTTTAGACATGAGACAGACTACGAAGACTGTGGCGGAGATCACCGCCAAGTTCCGGGAGAGGGCATTGCTGGTGCCCCGGTATGCGGGGGATGAGGATATGAGGAGGACCCGCTATCATGACATGCTACGGGCTGACATCCGGGAGCATGTTTGCTTTTCAGCTTGCCCTACCCTGGAGTCCATGATTATCATGGCGAGGGAAAGGGAGATTGATTTGGAGCACATTCGGAAGAGGAAGGCAGAGACGAGGCAGGTGGTTGGGGCTTCGGGGAAGAAGCCCAAGGGATCAGATGGTAGGCCGAAAGGGCAAGGAGGGTCGGGCCGCTGCGGGAAATGCGGCAGGTCGCATGAGGGAACATGTAGATTGGGATCGTCAAGCTGCTACAAGTGCAGCAAGATGGGACACTTTAGCAGGGATTGTACTGCCCCTGTCTTGGTTGTTCAGACATCTGAGTTGTTGTGTTTCCACTGCAACCAAAGGGGCCACAAGAGGGACAATTGCCCCCAGTTGACAGCAGCATCAGCGCCAGTGAAGGCACCAGCTCCAGCGACTCTGAGAATCACAGATGGCCGATAGGGCTAGTCAGAGGATCCAGTGGTCAGGAGCCGGGGCTTTCAGCTAACTACACAGGAGGCACGCGCCACGCTCGATGTGGTGATGGGTATGATTTTTATTTTTTATTTTTATGCATTATGTTATGCTGCTGTAATTTTGATATGCTATATGTATGTGCTCTGATTAGGATCGTTTCATGTTAACGGTATCCCAGTTCAGGTGTTGTTTGATTCGGGGGCTACCCAATCATTTGTTTCTCTTGCGCTTAGCAAGAAGTTTCCTGAGACTTCGGGCACGTTGGATTGACCTTTAGAGGTGGAGTGGCATGTATCTCTCTGATAGTGGAGTGTGGGCGAGGCCCGTATCTCTCAGATAGCAGAGTGTGGGTGAGGCCCGTATCTCTTAGATAAGGGAGTGTGGGCGAGGCCCCTATCTCCCAGATAGCGGAGTGTGGGCGAGGCCCGTATCTCCCAGCTAGCGGAGTGTGGGCGAGGCCCGTATCTTCATGAGTGTGGGTGAGGCCCGTATCTCCTAGTTGTTCATTGTATGTTTCTATGGTATGAGGTATTATGGGTGAACTCACTAAGCTTTGTGCTTACGGTTTGCAGTTTTGTTTTCAGGTACCTCTTCTTCAAGGGGGAAGGAGTTGGCGCGGTAGCGGCACATCATACACGCACCTTGTTTTCTGCACCATGAGTCATTATGGGATTTTGTACACCAATAGTTGATTGTTTTCATGTTTCGGTTTGCAGAAACGATGTATGTTATGAAATGGTTGGGTAAGAAAGTTTCTTAATTAAAATCGTTTTCTAAAGTATTGATTTAAAAAGAAAAAAAAAATTTGGCGTGAAAATTTGGGTCGTTCCATTGCCTCCTTTGGTGTTGTGATTCTTCCCTTTAGAAGGGCGATTTCAGGTGGCTAGGTGGACCATTCCATCAGGTTCAGCCTTTGGTTCTTCCATGGTAAGTCTCTGGTTTTGATCTTGATGGACATATGCACAGCACGATTCCAGATCCAGGGGCGGATCTTTTCGAAGAATTTCACCTCGAGTTTCATTAAACTCCAGGTCAAGTCCAGCCAAAAAGATATGTACTCGAAGACGGGCTAGGGTCTTGTGAAGTGATACGACAGCAGTAATATCATCATCTTTGTCTTGTTTCATAATACGAGAGTCAATCTCTTGAAATATACTTACTAGTTCATTGTAATAAGCAGTTAGGGTTCTTCCGTTTTGACGCGTTGTGAAGCATCTTGGATTCAATTCAAATGGTTGTGTTTCGTCGTTGCCATCATAGAAGGTTTATGCAACTGCTTCCCAAATTTCGATAGCTGTCTGAAGTCTAATAATGTGACAACCTAAAATTTCCATTCTGTATAACATATCAAGTCAATAGAAGTTAAAACAGTTGCAGTAAATTTTCAGACTTTTGGTATAAGTTTGAGTATTTCAGGATTTACACTTGAAGAGATATCAGGAGAGAGGATGCACTAGGGTATTGTGCAACTCTGTTATTCCAAAACTCATTGATATTAGATTTCACTGCCTGAATAAAATATTTTCTGCCAAAAACCCCAGGAGTATATATATGATTCTTAGCCAAATTTATTCATTTATTCCATTTCCAACTAGAGAAAATCCAATTTCTCTCTCACGGATCTTGGGCCTTTCGTCCCAAATCGTGAGTACTTCTATCTACGTGTGTTATAGAGCTTGATATGTGTCTAATACACTAGAAATCATAGGAAATCCACAAGATCAAAGAGTTTACGGCCCAAAAACATCTTGGACCGTAAACCCTTATTTAAGGGATAAAGAGTGCCCTAGTCCCTTCCTCTTGCAATGAAACTAGCCTAGACTCGTATCCTAATGCATGTAGGACTAGAAAACACCCCAAGAACACCAAGAGTAAGGTGTTCACGGCCCAAGAAGTTCTTGGACCGTGAACTCCAAACAAAAGGGCCAAAGTGTGCTTTAAACTCTCCATAAGCCTTGGACACTAGCCTAGATTCATTCCTAGTTAAGTTAGGGACTTGAAAACACCAAAAACACCCTTTCCATTGGAGATTACAGCCATAATCTCCAAGGGGTTTGGTTCTAGGGCCGTGAACTCCTCAAAGGAGTTAAAGAATGCCCTAATCTCTTCCAAAGACTTTGCCATTAAGTAGAAATGCTTCATAGGGTCTTATAAAGCCTCAAAAACAACAAGTGGTCAAGTAAGTAGGAGCTTACGGCCGTAAACCCATGAGTTTACGACCATAAAATCCTTTGTTGATGACCTTAGGGCCGTGAACTCCTTTAGAGAGTTTTCCTTGAACCCTACACCCACTAGCCCTTCCCTACAACACTTAAATGCAATCATTGAGGCTTAAAACACTTGTTAAAGGTGTTTAACATGTCCTAGGGAGTCTTGACTTTGTTTATTAGTTGTTTAAAGATTAATTTGATACATATATGTGATATTATATGTTAACTAGGATCATAGAGTGTGTTCAAGACTTCACTTGACACCTAGAAATCCTACATCTCCAGTTCATCCGTACCACTCACTACAGGTGAGTTCATACCCCTTAATCAATGTTTTAAATGTTTTTAAATGCTTTTATGGGGGGGGATACAAGTAGAATCATGCTAGTTATTATATCAATCACATGTGATTAATAAGCAACATTCAAATGATTTACTACTCATTAGCTGTTTTACCAAACAGTTTTCTTCAAATGATTTTCATAAATGTTTTATATGTTTAAAACTCCTTATTAAACTGTTCATTATACACTGTATGTTTCATTTCAAACTCATTTACAATTGTTTTTCAAACAAATGTTTCTTTATACTTAAACTGTTTTATCAAACACATGCTTTCAACCCATTTTATAGATTGACATCAAGTCGATCTTTTCTTAGATAGTAATCATGTTCAAAGGTTTTACAAAACTTATTTTATGCTTTTATATTGTCAATTGCATGCCTATGTATGTATAGTTACATAAGCAATGTTTAAAGACTTAGGAAGGCTAGCCGCTCTATTTCCTTTACCCCGTTGGGATGTGGTCTGGTGAGGTATCGGGTATCCGTCTGAAGGTCGTTTAAATATTAGACATATATAGTCATAAAGGTTATTCCAGACAGTTCAATACCCTTGGGTAGCAAGGGTATACTTCCATGTTCATACGTACCAGTTATATTACTAGTAAGCTACCATATGGGTAGTTTAGGAAGATACTATTATCTTTACTAGAATGGGGAATCATACCACGAGTCAGTCCATTCATGAGTCTATACATGCTAGATAGAGAGAGAACACCCATTACAGCTAGCACACGCAGAACATTATAGTACATTACTATACATGCTAGATAGAGAGAGAACACACGTTACAGCTAGTACACACAGTACATTACTATACTATTACATAGATATGTTTACATGATTACGCTTACATGAGTACGTTTACATAGATACGTTTACATGAGTGCGTTTACATATACGATAATAGGACAGACATCACTATGTGCTATAGCATGGAACGCTTTCAGGATCTAACTATGTCAATGAATCACAACGCATTGTGATAGTTATATTGGGTATACATGATCATAGTAATGTGGATGTTCACGGCTTGCAAACATGCAGGGGTCGTGTATAGGTCCCAAAATCTCTTTGACAGGGGAGCGTTTAGCCTGGGATCTAGCCATCACATTATGCCTTATCCCTCAATTAAGGCAATATTAGTACATAAGTAGTCACTTATTACAAATACTACAGTACTTATGAGATTACAATAGACTAAAGGTAGTTAGTACGGTTGTAGTTTTGATACTACACTATAGTACTATTTCCTTTTCCCATTACATTCACTTCGTGAACATTCACACGATGCATGGTAATGTAGAAGCTATATTTTGGATAATGATAGTCGGATTTGGGAAAATACACACTCTTACAAGAGACACACACACATATACTAGATGCCTTGGTAGAAGGATACTTTTAGTAGGAAACATATGGTTTTCTAGGATGTTCAAAACGTTTTCATACTTATAGTTCATATACATACAAATAATTACATACAAATTAAGACACTAAAATACTTATGATCTCACCAGCTTTAAAGCTGATACTCTCTTTCAAAATAACTTTTATCCTCAGGTCAACAGTAGACAGGTACCGATGCAAGGTTTTAGAGAAGATGGTGCTCGTTCAAGACTCATCTTTCATTTTGATTTATACTTTAGTGTTTATCATAATTTTTCAGAACACACTTGTATTAAAATTATATTATTAATGCAATGGATGATGTTGTTGCTTGTTTACTATTTTTCATTGTTGTGATACTGTACATGACGTCCTCCGTCCCAGAACGTTTCCGCCGTTCATGGTTTTGGGGTGTGATAGATTGGTATTAGAGCATTGTTTATAGTGAATTAAGTATATCAACCCATAAAAGATATACAGACTATAAATACAATGGGATAAAAATACTCTGACCAAGAGTTTATAGTTTAAATAATAAAATATTTAATTAAGTATACGTGCCTGCATTCATACTAAAATCAGTTTCACTAGGACAGTACAAAAGAATTACGATTGTTGGGCAACACATGTGGACTTAGAGACATATAGTCAAAGCTGGGAAGATATAGCCTGATCAACTATATTATCCGAGGGTTGACTAGCATGTGCCTAAGTGTAGTTGTGAGGTTGCAACAAGTCTAAAACCTAAAATACTATAGGGGTATTTGGTGTTACTATAGGTACTTTATACTTGAGAATTAAAAAGTATCTTCATTACTAAGTTGATAGTTGCTAAGTGGATACACTAATGTTATATGTAACTAGGATGTTATAGACTTAGAATCTGTGAAAATTTTGCTTTACCCCTATTCTTTGTGAATTTGGAGTTAAGGTCACTTATTTGAAGGCCTATCCTGTTTCGATTACGTATAACTGGTATGCACTTCACAAATAGTGATGTAATTAATGAAGATTTTCTAAATAATTATCTAGATAGTTCGTCTAATAATTATTTTCTTACCCTAATTCTCGCGTAGATAACATGGCTGGACTCCATCCCCATGGCAACCAGTACCTTCCGAACGAAGTCATTGCTGGTTGGTTTGGAGAAGAACCAGAGAATGATCATCCTATCCCTTTGAATGATCACCATGATGAAGACCTTTCAGATGGTGCTAACTCCGAACCCGAGGTTGATAACCTACCCCAGGCAGCTCCCGTTCCAATTCCTAACCCTCGTCCGGCTTTTCATGGCCCGGCGCCTCAGTGGGTAGAATGCTTGGAAACATGGAGCCAAGGACAAGATCAGCCCATGCCATTTAATGGTGACCGAAGCTTTTACGACCTGAGCAATGGGGGCTCAGCAGACAAAATTTTGCCAATCCTGGTCCACAGAGTGGCTCGAAATGATATTCAAGGCAGGATAGCCCTACATTAGATCACAAAAGTTGTCGCCAATGCGAGAATGCATACCCTCCGCACCATTCGTCTAGAAGATACTCATGAGAGATACCACGAAGCCCTGCTTCAAGCACTGGCTGAATCACGAGCCGAAGTCATAGAACTCCGTGTACGCCAGAGGGGGTACGAAAGACACCTACTTGATGTGGAACGCCAACTGGCTAAACTGAGAATTCACCAAAGGGATGACCGTCGCCAGTAGTACATGCCTTACTTTATTTTCCTTGTTAAAAAGGAATCGTTTTTCTGTCTATGCTCGATGTGGCATTTCCTATGAAACTATCTTGTACTGTAAGTACTTTTGGTTAGGTCTATATGCTGTCAAGGACTATCTTCTTTGGATATGATGTAAGACCTTTTTACAAGGTCATTTTCTCGAACTTTTACGTCATGAATATCAAAGATATTGACAGTCAGCTAACTTTTGTGTCATTCTTTATTCAAGTACTCTTATCATACTTTCATTGGAGTCTATCTAAAACATGCTTTAGTCAAGACATTGGACTATATCAATTTAAATCCGGAGACATTTCCAAGTCTCTTTCAGTGGTTGGATCATGTTATTCACCAACTAACAATACCTCAGCTTGAACGACAAACGTCTTGAGACCATTCTACGAACTTACTCCTACTCATTACTAGGACTGCATTATAGGGATGTAGGTCAACCCTTCATGAACACACTTCCACTCAATACTAGGACTGCATCATGGGGATGTAGGTCAAACCTTCACGAACATACTTCCAATCCGTACTAGGACTGCATCATAGGGATGTAGGTCAAACTTTCGAGAACATACTCTTACTCTTTGATTGAGCAATCGAAGTACTTCTAGGGTCAACCAAATTGAGCAAAGAACTCGGGCACAGATGGGAGGATTCTTAGGATCACAGCTGCAGGAGAACCTACTCCGGACCCACGTTAATGTAATTTAGGCGTTTCATGTAACAGAATTATAAACCATCCAAAACTAGTGCAACTAGAGTCTTATCTTTTGCGAGATCCCGTCAGTGTAAGGATGCTCGTGCTACTTATACTTGTCTTTTGTAGTATACCTTGTTCGCAACAATAGTCTTGTAGTAAGTCTAAAGTACTATAAATTTATTGACGGTTGCCCGGTTGTGTTTTGTCTGTAACGCCTTATATTCAATTCTAATGTCCTTAAGTTTCTTTATGATTCCGACATTACCATACGACTAGATTCAATTTGATCCTCACAAAACCTGCTTCATAAGTACATCTCTTTCTCAGTAAACGTCTTTTTAGAGAAGCCGTCATTTCAGAACTCGGAAGTACTCATGCATAGAGTACCTCATATTTCTTATCCTTTCTGAAGAAGCCACAACAAACCTCCCTGAAGTACCACTCGTACAGTACATCAAGTTCAATCCAAGGATCCATACAGTTGACCTATCGCTGAAGAATGTATACATAGGGGTGATATATAATCAAGGTTCTACAGGTTTAGAATTGATGGTTCCACTTTAACTTCCTTTCCGCATTAGGATGTGAACGTAAAGAAGAACCAGTTATTCGACTATCTTTTCAATCTTAATTATATACGACTAGTATACACTAGATTGTGATCGTTGAACCATGTATGAATTCTAATATGAACTTCAGGGCGGAGACTGCCCAAGATTACGAGTGAATGCATCGTCATGCGAACAAAATTAGAACCCAGTATGACTCCTGTAAACCGATCGCCCTATAGTCTAAACACCTACGGAGATACAAGAACAGTCCGGACAACTTAGCGAACTACTCAGCAATAGAATTGGAAGACCAAGCTTCTCACCCTGGAGAGCTTCGGTCTTATCCTTCCAAGAGTAGACGGATTGTATCATATGTGCCTCAACAATCGGGGACTCCGTTAAGATTTCCATTAGAAATCATTATCTCTACCTCGCATAGATGAATTGGTTGAGCAAACGCAAGGAAAGAAGTACTTTCCGAAATGGACTTGAGATCCGAATATCACTAGTTTGAGTGTTAGGGAAAGATGTCCGGAAGACTACCTTCCGAACTCGATGCGGACACTTCGAGTCCATAGTGATACCCCTCGGATAGGACCAATACGCCCGTAGCATTCATGAGTTTAATGAATAGGGTATGCCATTCTTACTTGGATCAGTTCGTCATTCTCCTTGTAATGACTTACTTATCTACCCTCGTAGTAAGAAGGAACCCATGGAAACATTACCTTCGGAGAAACTTTTCGCAATGTTCTCTGAACACGAGTTTTGGAATTGAAGAGTCAAATTCCTAAGGCACACTATTAGTGATGTGGAAATCCTTGAGTACTCTGTCAATTTATCCAAAACCGTTGGGAATTTGTCGGCACCGAAGACGCCGAAAGAAATTTGCGAAATTCTAGGTCTAACAGACCTACTGTTATATTTCATCTAGAAGTCCTCGCATATTACAGAAACCCTTACGACTTTGACCCAGCAGAGGGTGGCCTTTAACTGGGAAGTTAAGCAAGAAAAAGAAACCTTGGAAATTCCAAGTGAGATACCAAGTTCTTTAGGAAAACTCACTCTGGGAATGGCTTAATATGCTTCGCATCGCGTGGAAAGCTAAATCCAAGATAGTAAGCACCTCAGAGATTCTTACCAGAATCGGTCCTGTATCTCACAAACTAGACCTACTCCGCGAGCATAGTAACGTACATTTTACCCTTTGCGTCTCGATCTTGAAACCGTACCTTTATGTTAGGACTCTCGTAAGTCCACTCGAAGAGATTGAGATTAACGAGATCCTCGCCTTCGTAGAAGAACCATAGTGACCCTCGACCGAGAGGTCAAGCGGACAAAGCAGCGCCGCCTCCCTTTAATGAAGGTTCGTTGGGATACCAATCGAGGACCCGAATTCACTTAGGAGTGCGAGAACCAATCGATTAGGAAGTTCCCCACCTCATGACTCGATCATTCATACCTACTTCCTTACCTAAATTCTAATTTTGGGACGAAATTCCCTCTAACAGGGGGATGATGTGACAACCCGAAATTTCCATTCTGTATAACATATCAAGTCAATAGAAGTTAGAACAGTTGCAGTAAATTTTCAAACTTTTGGTATAAGTTTGAGTATTTCAGGTTTTACACTTGAAGAGATATCAGGAGAGAGGATGCACTAGGGTATTGTGCAACTCTGTTATTCCAAAACTCGTTGATATTAGATTTCACTGCCTGAATAAAATATTTTATGCCAAAAACCCCAGGAGTATATATATGATTCTTAGCCAAATTTATTCATTTATTCCATTTCCAACTAGAGAAAAGCTAATTTCTCTCTCACGGATCTTCGGCCTTTCGTCCCAAATTGTGAGTACTTCTATCTACGTGTGTTATAGAGCTTGATATGTGTCTAATACACTAGAAATCATAAGAAATCCACAAGATCAAAGAGTTTACGGCCCAAGAACATCTTGGATCGTAAAACCTTCTTTAACGGACAAAGAGTGCCCTAGTCCCTTCCTCTTGCAATGAAACTAGCCTAGACTCGTATCCTAATGCATATAGGACTAGAAGACACCCCAAGAACACCAAGAGTAAGGTGTTCACGGCCCAAGAAGTTCTTGGACCGTGAACTCCAAACAAAAGGGCCAAAGTGTGCTTTAAACTCTCCATAAGCCTTGGACACTAGCCTAGATGCATTCCTAGTTAAATTAGGGACTTGAAAACACCAAAAACACCCTTTCCATTGGAGATTACGGCCGTAATATCCAAGGGGTTTGGTTCTAGGGCCGTGAACTCCTCAAAGGAGTTAAAGAATGTCCTAATCTCTTCCAAAGACTTTGCCATTAAGTAGAAATGCTTATTAGGGTCTTATAAAGCCTCAAAAACAACAAGTGGTCAAGTAAGTAGGAGCTTACGGTCGTAAACCCATGAGTTTACGACCGTAAACTCCTTTGTTGATGACCTTAGGGTCGTGAACTCCATTAGAGAGTTTTCCTTGAACCCTACACCTACTAGCCCTTCCCTACAACACTTAGATGTAATCCTTGAGGCTTAAAACACTTGTTAAAGGTGTTTAACATGTCCTAGGGTGTCTTGACATTGTTTATTAGTTGTTTAAATATTAATTTGATACATATATGTGATATTATACCATTTCTCTTTGGCCGCTATGAAATGCGCACTCTTAGTGAAGCGATCAACGACCACCCAAATCATGTCGTGACCTTTCCTTGTTCTGGGTAGTTTAGTCACAAAATCCATGGTGACGTCTTCCCATTTACCCATGGGTACGGGTAAAGGTTCTAAACTCCCATACGGTTTCTGATGTTGTGCCTTAACCCTAGCACAATTTACACACTCGGCCACAAACTTAGCAACATCGAGCTTCATCGTCGGCCACCAATAATAGGGTTTTAGATCCCTATACATTTTTGTACTGCCGGGATGAATCGAGTACATGGTCTTGTGAGCTTCTTCCATCAGAAGATCTCTTATTCTGCCCGTCTTAGGTACCCAAATCCTATCTTGGAATACCTTCAACCCTTGGTTGTTTGTACCGAATACTAACGTTTTGACCAAACGTTCTTCCTTTCGGTCACTTTTCTCTAAAGCTTCCTCTTGAGATTTCTTTATACTTTCCACAGTTGTCGAGACAACTTCAATTCTCAACGCTCTTGGCCTTTTATTTTCAAGGTTTACCTTTCGACTGAGAGCATCAGCAACAACATTTGCTTTACCAGGGTGGTAAAGTATCTCACAGTCATAGTCCTTGAGTAACTCTAGCCAGCGTCGTTGCCTCATGTTCAATTCCTTCTGATTAAAGAGATATTGGAGACTCTTATGATCAGTGAAAAGTTTACACTTTGTGCCATAAAGATAATGCCTCCATATCTTCAAGGAAAATACTACCGGCCAACTCTAGATCATGAGTGGGGTAGTTCTTTTCATGTTCCTTCAATTGCCTCGATGCATACGCGATCACTTTATCCCTTTGGGTAAGAACACAACCTAACCTAAACTCCAGATACATCGCTATAAACTGCGAAGTCATCAACTCCTTCAGGCAATGAAAGAATCGGTGCTTCACACAATCTCTTCTTCAACTTATCAAAGGCTTCCTTATGCTTCTCATTCCAAGCATAAGTGGCTCCTTTGTGGGTCAAAGTTGTTAATGGAGTAGCAATCGAAGAAAAGCCTTGGATAAACCTTCGGTAATATCCAGCTAATCCTAAAAAGCTTTGAATCTCCGTAGGACTTTTTGGTTGTTCCCACTTCATCACAGCTTCAATCTTTGTTGGGTCAACCATTATTCCTTCTTGGTTAACCACACGACCTAAAAATTGGATTTCTTGAATCCAAAATTCACACTTGGAGAACTTTGCATACAACTTCTCCTTTTTCAGGACTTCTAGCACTTCACGTAGATGCTTTTCATGCTCCTTCTTGCTTTTCGAATAAATCAAGATATCGTCTATGAATACTATCACAGATTTATCTAAGAATGGTTTACAAACCCTATTCATCAAATCCATGAAAGCTGCTGGGGCATTGGTTAGTCCAAACAACATAACCAAAAATTCATAGTGTCCATATCTCGTTCTAAAAGCTGTCTTTTCAATATCCTGCTCTCTCACCTTTAGTTGATGGTATCCCGACCTAAGATCGATCTTCGAGAAATAGCTCGAACCCTGCAACTGGTCGAACAAGTCATCGATCCTTGGCAACGGGT
Organism: Lactuca sativa; assembly: GCF_002870075.4. Lineage (NCBI taxonomy): Eukaryota > Viridiplantae > Streptophyta > Magnoliopsida > Asterales > Asteraceae > Lactuca > Lactuca sativa. The sequence continues at coordinate 68,752,677 of NC_056625.2, read as the reverse complement.
ACTTGTTCTTTATCGTCACTTTGTTCAGCTCTCTATAATCGATGCACATTCTCATGCTTCCGTCTTTCTTCTTTACAAATAACACAGGGGCTCCCCAGGGTGATGAACTAGGTCGAATGAAACCTTTGTCCAATAACTCCTGCAGTTGTGTCATAAGTTCTTTCATTTCGGTTGGCGCTAATCGATAAGGTGCTTTTGCTATCGGCGTCGTTCCTGGTAACAAGTCGATACGAAATTCTACTTGTCGATCAGGGGGCAATCCGGGAAGATCTTCGGGAAAGACTTCCGGATAATCACACACCACCAGAATATTCTGCACCTCCTTCTTTTCCATCTTAGCATCGATCACGAACGCTAGGTATGATGTACATCCCTTGGCCAAACACTTTCTGGCTTTCATTAGGGAAATGATTCCAGAATTTACTCTGCGTTTGTCTCCATACACCATAAACGACTCTTTCCCTGGCGGGTTACTTTTACTATCTTCTTTGTACATAGTATTTCTGCATCATTGGCGCTAAGCCAATCCATTCCTAAAACTATGTCGAATCCATCTAACTCGATAAGCAATAATTCCTCTTGGAACTTATTCCCATCCAAGTCAATGAGGATGTTTTTCATACGATGGCTAACAGGTACAAACTTGCCACTAGCAATCTCAACTAATAAGGCATTAACTAGCCTATCTATAGGCAAAGCTAGCTTTCTACCAAATTCATGCGATATAAAGGAGTAATTGGCTCCAGAATCAAACAAAATTTGGGCAGGCAATTCGTTTACAAGAAAGGTACCTAAAGCGGCATCGGCTTCTTCTTTCGCAGCTTCGAGCGTCATCTGAAAGGCTCTCGCCTTCGGCTTTGGTGCTAGATTGGGTTTTGTTGCGTCCTTCTTCTTCGGGCAGTCCCTCAAAATATGCCCTTCTTCATTGCACCCAAAACATACGTTCTTATTGAAGGTGCATTCATTGGCATAATGCCCTGGCTTTCCACATTTGTAACAAGTGACTTCCACGCTGCACTTCCCAGCATGTTTCTTCTTACACTTGTCACACCACTTGGCTTCGGCTCCTCCTCCAAACTTTCTCGAGCCAGTCTTCGAGAACTTGTTCTTTTTATTGGAACCTGAAGTTCCTTCAAAATTTCTCTTTTAGCCAACTTCAACCTTGCTGGCGGCTCTCCCTTTTATCATATCTTCAACAGACTTGGCAGCCCAGATAGCTGCCTCCAAAGTAAGTGCCTGACGTACTGGCACCGCGTACTCCCATGGAAGTCCCTTTGCATACCTGTCTATTTTTTCCAACTCATCTGGGACAATACGCAAAGCAAACTCCATTTTGTCTGTGAAGTTATTCGTATATTCGTCAACGGTCATACTCCCCTTCTGCAACGTTAGAAATTGGTTTTCTAACTCAAGTACGTTTTGGGCCGAGCAGTACTTGCACTTGAAGTGCACTAAGAAATCTGCCCAAGTTAATTGCAGTGGCTCATTAGGGCTTAGGGTTTTCCCCAAGGTGCTCCACCAACGAGCAGCACTACCCCTGAACGGACGTACTGCAAACGTAGTTTGTAACTTGCCTTGGCAATCACAAGTCATGAAAGCCAACTCTATTTCCGAGATCCAGTCCATTACTCCGACAGGAACTTCTTTTCCATTGAAGGTCGATGGCTTGCAAGTCATAAAGTCCTTATACTAGCACCCATTTCTCTACATTCTACCCTCGTGGTTATTCCTCCCAACCACAAGCGGTTCACTATGACCAACCGATCTACTGTTGTTCCCTTCTTCAGATCGATCGTCATTTAGTTCATGTTGTTCACAGGAATTGAAGGTTCATCCCTATCGTTCAACAACATTTTCCTTAATTCCTCCCTTTGTTCAGCCAACATGGCCTGAATCATAGTTCGTACTCCAGCCATGGTGTTGGGTTTGGGTGCAGCTCCTACTATAGGCACCTGTTCCACCACTTGAGGTTGAGGTTGTTGGTTTCTGTTTGCATTTCCAGCTCCACTCCGAGTTCTTTCCATTACAATCTATATACCGAATAAGGAGAATTTATGTCTTTATCCTTGTTAGACATTTTAATTCCCTTATCACTCTGAAACGTTTACATGTTAGTTCTAATCTCGTAATCATACGCTTAGAATCCTACACACATAAGGTTTCTAGATCTGGTTGGCAATAGACCATAGATCCGAACAAATAATGGCACACATGGCAAACACATAGCATTTAGCACATAAGGGCATTTTAGGCATCTTCCCTAAAATAAACTAGTGCTCGTGTCTAAAATATGGTAGACACTCATCTCACAATCATCACTTAGCATTCTAAGTTCAAGTCTAGAAATTCTACAATTTCTTAGTTTGCTTAAACTAATGCTCTGATACCAACTGTGACATCCCCATATTTCTCGGCGCGAAAAGACCGATTTAACTTATGCTTTTTAAAATAAAATCAGAGAAATCTTTTTAAAAGATGTTGTGGAATTGGTCCCCAAACAAAATATGATAAAAGTTTTATCAAAACCCTTCATTAAGAAGGTATATGTTTTCCATATATATATATATATATATATATATATATATATATATATATATATATATATATATATATATATATCAAAACCTCGGGATGTTATGTTCCGATCAAAAGCATAACAAGATATTATAAGCCTTTTGATCTGTATCGGAACATGACATCCTGAGGTTTTGATATATATGGAAAACATATACCTTCTTAATGAAGGGTTTTGATAAACTTTTATCATATTTTGTTTGGGGACCAATTCCGCAACATCTTTTAAAAAGATTTCTCTGATTTTATTTTAAAAAGCATAAGTTAAATCGGTCTTTTCTGGCCGAGAAATATGGGGATGTCACATAAACAAAGATGTAAAGATAGTCCTCTTGGGTGAAAATTCTTAAAAAGTATCATTTCGATTGACAAAATGGTTAAAATTCTTTTTAAAAAAAAGTTAAATTTGAAGATTGCTAAATAACTTGTATCATTTCAGATATTCACCCATTGGTATAGAGCTCCAGAGGTCCTTTTGGGTGATACTCATTATTCAACAGTTGTTGACATGTGGTCTGTTGGCTGCATATTTGGTATTCATTATTTCTGAATTAATTAAGTATGTTATGTATAAGTCAAAAAAACACTAATGTGTTCTTCAAATTTGAAGACAACAGTAGTCAGAACACAGCTGATGACATTGTTACCACCTACACATATTATGATTATACTTGTGGATTCATCCATCATTGCAATTTTACTGATTTGAAGGTACTAATTTTGATTTGTACTACTAAACTTTCTTATATTTCGTCAACATTTAGGATCTTTACCCTAATTAAAAGAAAATTTTGTTTGGAATCATATTGATTAGTTCTGTTTTGCAGCATGATACAATTATATTTCAACTATTTTTTAAAAGTATATACACATTATATCATCCTACTTTGCAAATCTGCAATAGGATCCCAATATTTGACTTTACTAGTTAGACTTTGGGCAAAAAGTTACTTCTTCATCCCTTAATCTTTGGCTTAAGCCACTAAGTTTGTTATTCCACAAACATGATTTTATAACAATAATTTTTTTAATTGTTCGTAACAAACTATGTTGACCAAGTCTATTATTGTCAATTTGTTTTAAGTTTTAAGTTAATCTCCTTAATCTTTGGCTTAAGCCACCGAGTTTGTTATTCCACAAACAAGATTTTAAAACAATATTTTTTTATTGTTCGTAACAAACTATGTTGACCAAGTCTATTATTGTCAATTTATTTTAAACTTCAATAACAAACTATGTTGACCAAGTTATTATTGTCAATTTGTTTTAAGTTTAAAGGTAATTTCCTTATGCCCAAGGGTATAATTGTCAACACGAGCAAATACTCTACAAATTTTAATTTCTTTCATGAATCTTATATTTTTATTTATACAAATTATCATTCCAATTATACCGTCAATCATAAACACTTTCAAAAATAATTATATGTATATTTATTATGTTTCAATACATAGAATCCAGACATTTATGATTAAATCGTTTAGTAAGGAAATATTATATTTAAATCTTTTCTAATTCATGTACCGTTATCAATTTGAAATCCGGTCATTTAATTGTATCTTATTAATTATGGATGTAAATAATATATTTTTTTTATAACTATTTTAACTTAATATAATATCAGGACTCGTGTTTTCCAATTATACCATTTTCCATATTTTGTTATGATATATATATATATATATATATATATATATATATATATATATATATATATATATATATATAAAGATATATAGATAGATAGATAGATAGATAGATAGATAGATATATTATAAAATCACGGTTTACCATTCTTTATATCCTTATTAACGTTATATAATATGACGTATCATAAAAATCACGAAAAAAATTGTTTCTTCAACCTCTCAATCACAAAAAAAAAAATTGTTTCATCAACCTCTCTTTACACTTGCTGCTGCCTACTTCCATCATCCATCATCGATAACAGGTTTCATTATCCTCTACAATGTTTGTTTTTGTTGTTATATTATGAATCATGTATGGAATGGTGTTTTGAATATGTTTATCACGTATGCAAACTGCTTTATTTTTTTCCTTTCTTTCGTGTTAAAATAATTAATAATTCTAATGCTTCTTAATTCACATTCTTTCATCGAACTTCCTTTTGTCGAATGCTCTTTGATTTCCGTGTTTATTGAATTGAAAACTATTTTTTTGTGAAAGTGCGGTTTACACTTTTTCCTTCATTAAAACAACAGTCATGACAACAACAATCGTTGTTAAGGTGCATAAAACCAACATGCTGGAATATATTGATGTATTAGGCAACAATGTTTACAAATAATATGGACTATTTATGTTACAATCTCCTAAATGAACATGAATTCAATATATTTTGTCACATAGATCATAATATAATTTCACTTTCAATGTTGTCCCATATTCTCATTAATAACAACTATATTTCAACTATTTTTTAAAAGCAAATACACATTATATCATCCTACTTTGCAAATCTGTAATAGGCTCCCAATATTTGACTTTACCGCTTAGACTTTGACCTAAAAGTTACTTCTTCATGCCTTAATCTTTGGCTTAAGGCACTGAGTTTTTATTCACACAAACAAGATTTTATAACAATAATTTTTATTATTGTCCATACAAACTATGTTGACCAAGTCTATTATTGTCAATTTGTTTTAAGTTTAAATAACAAACTTTGTTGACCAAATCTATTATTGTCAATTTGTGTTAAGTTTAAAGGTAATCTCCTTAATCTTTGTCTTAAATCATTGAGTTTGTTATTCTACCAACAAGATTTTATAACAATATTTTTTCCCAACAAACTATGTTGTCCAAATCTATTATTGTCAATCCGTTTTAAGTTTAAATAACAAACTATCTTTACCAAGTCTATTATTCTCAATTTGTTTTAAGTTTAAAGGTAATTTCCTTATGACCAAGGGTATAAATGTCAACACGAGCACATTATATAGAAATTTTAATTCCTTTCATGAATCTTATATTCTTATTTATGCAGATTATCATTCCAGTTATACCGTCAATCATAAACACTTTCCAAAATAATTATATGTATATTTATCATGTTTCAATATATAGAATGCATACATTTATGATTAATTCGTTTAATAAGTAAATATTATCTTTAAATCTTTTCAAAATCATATACCCTTATCAATTTAGAAACAATCATTTAATTTAATCTTATTAAAAAAGATTTAATTCATCTATTTTTGATATATATTTTTATTTAATATAAAATCACGACACATGTTTTCCAATTATATCTCTATATTTGTTAACCAACTTTAATTCATTATTATCTTCACCAATATTCTTTAATTCCATCTTTGTATAATCATGAAGACTGTTATAGATGCTTCTATAACTTTATTTGCTAGAGGTGATGGCAAAACTGTTATTTCTATATGTTCAGCAAATGGACATGACTTACTTTTGATTTATTACCATATCACATTAGACAAATCTCACAATTTCAGATGCATTCATTAAAATTAATAAGATATAAGTTTTTTTAGACTGTTATACTAATTATTTTAAATTAATATATATTTATATTTTAATATTTGATATATGTTATGTATGTTAGGACATTTAATATAATTATGCCCAATAGAACATAATATAATTTTAAGATCCATTTATAGGTTAAAATCTGTGTAATACACATGTTAATAACATAAATGAGCAAAAATAACAACGTACTTTGAAAGTATGTTGCTATAAATAACAAAATTGTACATGTTACTATTTTTTGTTAATAATTTTTTTTTTATAGTTTTTAGAACTCAATAAGATTATATATTTCGGGACATAACCCTAAAATAACCATCGAAATTATATAGGTGTGGGAATTATTTGGTCCGGAACCAAAAAAATCAAACACCAAATCGAACCAAAATCGATTTTAGACCGAACCATATTCAAATTTGGTTTTCGGTTTGGTACGAGACCAAACAGAATTGTGAATTTGGTTTTTGGTTATAGTTTCGGTCTCATGATGTTTAAACCAACCCAAACCGAAAAACCGAATTTCATAAATAAATTAATTAAAAAATAATTTTATATTTTATATTAAATAAAAGTATTAATTATAAAGTAAAAATCATTTTAACTCATTTACTCTTTGGATTTTTTGTATGAATATTTAGATATTTCTTTTTGCAACTTTATGTTTCTATGTTAAAAACATTTCAATTTATGTTTGCAAATTTTTTAAGTTTGTATTTCGTTTCCTTGGTTTTCAAACCAAACCAAAGCGAATTAGAATTCGGTTTTCGGTTTGGTCTAGAGAATTTGAATTCGATTTGGTTCAGTTTTCGAATTGGACCAAAAAAAATTTCAAACCGAGGGAACCGATTCTGGGAAACCGAAAAACCCGAACCGATTCCCATCCTTATAAAGGATTATCGGTATAATATGGATTTCATGCAATCCACACACTGGATTTAAATATAATATTCGAAAAGTAATCAAACGATCCTTCAAGAAGCTCCAAGCTAATTATCGATTTCAGAAACTTTATTCTCCTCCAAACCCTTACAATTGAATCTGATATTTGTTTTGGTTTTCTAAAACCATGGGCGATTTGATGAAAGAGATGACTTCCAAGTTTGACAAGTTGGAGAAGTTCCAAGGAAATGAATTTCGTCAATGGCAAGAGAATATGCATTTTTCTGTTGACTCCTCTAAAGTTGGTTCATGTTGTGAGCACATTTCACCAGAAACGCAAGAAGATGAAATGTTGGAGCAAACAAAACACATTTTCAAGTGTGAAAATAATGATTGCATCTATAGATGTCACGTTATGAATGATATGTGGTGGGATGTCATGTCCACCAAGCAAATTACACCCTTTGTTTTCAAATAAAACGTAATATAATGGTAAAAAGGGGTATCGATCCTCGGGGAAATGGTAGTATTCAATCACCAATGCAATCTAAAAGAACTATTGTAAATAAACTAACTAACTACAATTAAAATAAAGGGGGGTGTTATGATTGCTTGAAAACTAAAAGACTTGAATAACTAAAAACTTGCAATTAAGCAAGAAAGTGAGATGCTCAAATATTAGAGAGGATTGGTAAACCAAGGCAATTCAACACAATGAACATTTGTGTATTTATCATTAGGATTTAACATGAAGCTTATCATTCATCCCAAATTGGTTATAGCAATCATGAAGCATGATATGTCAAGATCTCTCATAGGTAGTATGGAGGTTAGGGAAGCCCACAACACACCTTCTTAATCAAAATCTAAGATCCAATTGAAGCAATTGAACCCAAGAAGTTAATTAGCCTAAAGAATGAAGAAATCTCCAATTCCTAGAGGATGTCAATGCTTACACATCCATAAAGGAGTTATGATTCATAAGCTAGAGATGATTTCTACCATCATAAAGCCCTTGTACTAAGTAAATTCAATGATTCAATGCTAAACAAAAGAAATAAAACAACAATTGCTTATTAAAGTACCAAGCTCGTGATCAAAGCACTAAGCAAGCATAGGAAATATGAACTAGAATCATAGACATAAGATAAATGATAAATAAGCATAAATCCTTCAAAAACCCACAAACATTCAGAGGTTTTAGCCAAGGTCTACCAAAATAGAGAGTTTAGCCACCCATCGCAATAGAACAACAATCACAAAAGTCTAATTGCATAAAGAAACTACCAATAACTTGGAAAGATGAAAAAAAAATTAGTCTTAAGCTTCAAAATCGCCTTCTCCTGGTCTCCAATGGTGTAAAATTAAAGTTATGACTGATAGATCTGATCTCCCAAGGTAATGGCAAGCCAAATGACCAAAATGCCCAAAATTGGGCAGTTGTGAGGGTACCCGCGCGGCGGAAATTCTACTCGCACAAGTGCAGCTGGAATGCAATTGGCTCATTTTTCCTCCACTAACCATCCCACTACCAAAGTTTCCCTTGGTCCCCTCCAAATCCCATATGATTCAAATTAACCAATCATCTTTTATCTTCAAATGTGGATGCTCCAAGCCCAAAATAAAAGTAAAAGATCCATCTTCACAAACCCACTTCATCCAAGCCTTTAGCTTTTTAAGCCCAAATCTTCTTTGGTGGATCAGCCAAGCCCAATAATGCATCGGAAAGCCCACTAAGCCCAACTCCAGTCAAACCGCAACCGCAATGAGCTCCAAAATCCTGCAAAATTTCTTATGCAAAATAAAGAGTCCCCGGTACGATCCATGATAAAGAAAATAAATAAAATACAATGCAATACTAATAAAAAGAGCTAAAAGTCTACAATAAACTAATAAAAAGAAAGAAAGAAAATAAACTACCAATATGTCTGATACTTTATTGATATCTACCAAAACATAGAGAGTGTAAAGGAATTGTGGCATACCATTGAGTCTAAGTACATTAATGAAGATGCTTCTACCAAGAAGTTTATTGTTAGCTACTTTAATAACTATAAAATGGTAGTCTCAAGGTCTGTTATCGAACATTACAATGAAATCCTTCGCGTACTGGGTCTATTCACACAACACAAGATGAACCTGGATGAATGTATTGTTGTGTCGGGTGTGATAGAAAAGTTACTATGATCTTGGAAGGATTTCAAAAATAACCTAAAACATCAAATAGAAGAGTCATCTATGTTGCAACTCAAAAGTCACTTACGGATTGAGAATTCACTTAGGGGGTGTTTGGTATAGAGAAATAAAACTAGGGAAAAGCAATAGATTCCTTTTCTCTTGTTTGGTAGATATAAGAAATAAGGAATTGAGAAATAAATCAATTCCTTTTCCATCAAAACAATTCCCTATTAAAAATAGAAAAATGAGAGAAAACAACCATCATGTTGGGTCGAGAATCAGAAAAAAAAAACAAAACAAAAAAAAGAGGAGAATTCAATTACACCTCCATTCGAGCCCCTTTGAGTGCAAAATTAAACCATCGTTTCAGAAAAAAAATGATTGTGTATGGGATTTAATGCAATCGGCCCTTCTTCGTTTTCCCTACTTCCATACGCATCACAATCGATTCTTTTTGCGATCATAGACTTATGATTTCACAATTTTGGGTTGCTCTTGTTTTTCGATTTTGTCACCACTATCTTCCAATTCAAGGTATGTCTATCAATCTTCCAATATGTAAAATCAATTTGTGATGTTCCAGTTATGTTTTTGTGTTGTTTGAAGGTCAATTGTGACCATATTATATGCGATTATAGTTATTTTTAAATTCTTGTTGTCACCATAATTGTAGATAATGATGAATGATGATTGATAGCTGTTTTTACCTGGTTAGTTGTTTGTATAAAAACAACTTTTTTTTCAATTTCAGTTATTTTTAGATTTTTTTCTTCAATTTGAACCGCCATTAGATCTTCATATAATGTCGGAATGAGTAGATTGTTAATATAGATTGTAGTCTTCTATATTGGCTATGTTTTAGCCTAAAAAAACAGCTTAATTGATTAAGATATGATTGAGATATATAGCTCTAAACATGGGCTGTTATGATTATTCTAAACTGTTTCAACATTTTTTAATTTTTTTTGTCCAACTTTGAACCATCATAAAATCTTCATACCAACTCAGAATGAGGCGATTTTTTTTTAGATTGTAGTCATCTGTTTTGTTTGCATTTTAGGCTTAAGAAATAGCTTATTTGGTTTAATTTTGGCTGAGTTATGCAGCCGCAAACAAGGGCTGTTAGGATTTTTGTAAACTGTTTCAACAATTTTTTAGTTTTTTTGTCTAACTTTGAACCATCATAAAATCTTCATACAAGCTTCAAATGAGGCGATTTTTTTTTTCAGATTGTATACCTCTGTTTTGTCTACATTTTAGGCTAAATAAATAGTTTATTTGATTTATTTTTGGCTAAGTTATGCAGCTCTAAACAGTGGATGTTATGATTTTTCTTTCAATAGTTCTTGCATTTTTTTGGCTTTTTTTGTCCTAACTCTTCCTTGTTTGTATATACGTAGATGACACATACACCTTTGCAACAACGGATTGTACAAAATAGACAAATCACACCCAATTTCGAGACGAACATGACAACATTATTTCTACCGTGGACACATCGCAAGGATGGATGGACTGTCGAGATATTCTTGCTAATACTATGTTTACTGATTGGAGGGGTGCCAACAATTAATACTATATATTGTATTCATTATGTGATGTAATAATATTTCTTTAGTTTGAATCTATTTGTAAATTATTCATTTATATTAGAAATATGTTTTTCAATACAATATATATATATATATATATATATATATATATATATATATATATATATATATAATAATATTAATTAACAAGAAAACAAATTATTTGGTAAAAAGTGATGTTGTAATAAAAAATTATAAACATAAAATATGCTTGTTTTGGCAAACTAAGATGTGCATCACATTGCATTTTTATAAAAACAAAGTTGTTTGAAAATGAATAAACAAGGTAAAAAACGAATTTCCATTTCACTATTTAATACTACCAACAAGAGAAATGATTCTCAGACAAATTTCCCTAGTGGATTCTCAGGTCTTCCAAACAGTGGAGTCAACTCTCTTTCTCCAACTTAATTCACTTTCTCTGCATTTCCATTCTATGCTTCAATTTCATTTCTTTGTACTAAACGCACCCTTAATGTTTAAGAAAGTGAAAAAAAAACAAAAGGAAACCTGTCATTGGACAGTCGGATGTCCACATGGTGGCGGAAGAGAATAAAAAGAATCAAAACCACAATGGAATGAACATTAAACGTAAGTATGATGACCATAACAAACCAATCAAGAAACATACTAAGGTGTTGTTTGTTTTTTCTAAGGCAAAATGTCTGCAGTCTGCGGACCACATCTGTAGACCTCTATAGCAGAAGATGAGGACCAAACGTCTGCAGTCTGAAAAAAGAAGATTGTTTGTTTTTTTAACATCTGCAGGTTACTAAAATAAAGTAAAATCTAAATAAACTAATTTTTTTTAAACTACAAAGTGATTTTTAATATATTTATGACTTTTCTATAAATAATTAACAAATTTAAATTAACTTTTAGTATTATTGTATAAAAAGTAAAAATAAAAATGGTACAAATTAACCTATATATTTGAAAAGAACCAGCAATTTTGGTTGTAAAGTTATGTCTAAACATTGTAATTAGGAATGAAAGAATTTGATATATAAACGAATGAAAATAAACTTCGATTTTTTCAATTAAATCAACTAAAACGTGTCATAAATATTTTTTCTAAGAAATTGATGATGCTTACTAAATAATGTTTTATAAATTTTGACATAAAAAATATAAGAATATATTATTACTTTTTTATATTTATATAAACAACTTCAACGACCATTATTGTAATAAACTTTTATATATAAATTTGTCTAAAATATAATGTTTCCGTCGTTGAACTTTTTTTTAAGGATTGTAATTTTTTTTCAAATTGTTTTTCACTAATAAAGTTGGAATAAATATAAATTTAAAAGAACTAAAAAAATAATAATAATAAAGTATATGTATTTTTTTAGGCTAGAAGGTGTGTAAAGATGTTAGAAGACTTTGGTCCATATCTGCGCCAAAAAGAGGACGCACATATATTTTTACATCTGCAGTCTTCAAAAAAACAAACAGTCTGCAAAGGCTAATATTTGTGTGTGGTCTGCGCCGCGCAGACAGAAGAGGCCAGAAATATTTGCGGACAAAAAACAAACATCACCTAAGTTGCTTTGTTGGAGATGTTAAAGGATTGTGGAAATAGTGAGTTTAAGGTATCCGTCACACCAAAAGAAGGTAATAATTTTTCTTACCATAATAGTTTTATGAAAAAAGAAAAATAAAAAAACTCATTTTATGTTAATTATTTTATTATGATTCGAAAATTAACTATTTTTTTTAATTTATGCATATATATAATCTATTAAGGTATTAAAAGAAGGAAAAAAGTATACATCTTATAAATGTTAATTTTGAGGTAACTCATAACTTCTAGAAAGGTATAAAGTTAAGTAAAATTTTATTATGCTAATGTATAACTTTGTGTGTGGTGTGTAACAAAAAGGTTCGTTTGACATTAAATTCAAAATAAAATAGAAATTTTAGGTTAGAATTCTTATGACTATATTCATAGAATCACAACATATTTCGGTTTTATATAACTTATTTTCAATAATACCTTTCTTATTTAGAACAAAATATTTTTCCAAGATAAACGTATATTTAAAAATTACAATGAAAATAAGATAAATTATTATCTTCACGTTTAAAGCAATGCTTACTCTACATTTATAAAGGAAAAAGACACTGAAAATGAATATGGGACAATGGGAGAGAATATGGAAGACACTAGAACATCTTCAATGCTATATATGAATTATTTAGTGGTCCATAGCATTTACATACGTTATATCATATACAACAACTTATGCAACCTTGCATTTTATTAACGTCTTGTTTCCGAGTTTTTATATAAATTTATTAAAGGAAAGGGAAAGAAAATTTTAACGGAAAGAAAGGGAGGTGAAAGCAAATATTCATTATTCCATGTTCCCGGTTTCGAAGGAAATGAAAAGAAAATTTTAAGTTTTTGTGTTCCCGAGTTAGGATGAAAGAAAAATAAAATTTAAAATTTTCCTTCCCTGCACTTTCTTCCCAAATCCGTCCAATTTGGGAGGAAAATTTGGAAGGAAAATATGACTCCAAAATCCTTCCCCTCCCCCTCACTTTTCTTTCATTAATGAAACTCGGGAACACGATTTTCCTTCAACACCCCTCACTTTCTCTCCGTTTCCTCTCATTTCTCTCCTTAAGTAGAACTCGGAAACAAGACGTAAAGGTTTAATTTCATATGAAATACTAATGAGGTTTCTTGTTGTTACATCTAAGTAACTTAAACCTTTTTTAAGAGGTTTTTATCATGTTATCTCAATTCTAACTTTTTTTCTTGTTTATTAAAGGTTTAATTTCATATGAAATACTAATCAAGTTTCTTGTTGTTACATCTAAGTAACTTAAACCTTTTTTAAGAGGTTTTTATCATGTTATCTCAATTCTACTTTTTTCTTGTTTATTAAAGGTTTAATTTCATATGAAATACTAATCAAGTTTCTTGTTGTTACATCTAAGAGTGTGTTCGGGGCTTTTGGGAGTGTTTGAGAGCTTGTAGCTTTGAACTTTTGACAAAACGCTACGTTTTGAACAGAAAGTCACAACAAGAAAAAAGGCCTTTTACGACGCGCAAAATACGACGCTCATTGATCTATGTTACGCAAAGGAGAGTGACATTAGAAAAATGTCATCTCTTCAAAAAATTTAAGGATAGAAGACACGCATTATTGCGCGCCCTTAAATTAGTGTCTAAAAAAACACGGAGGGCACCTATAATAAAATGCGCGTCGTCTAAGAATGTCGCTTTATAATTTTTAATGGAACGCGCGTTCCATCCTTTAACAGTAGGGGGAAATGAAATTCTGAAAAAATTAAAAATCCCGCCTTCCTTTTTTTTCTCCTTTCCCTCTTGCCCTGGACGCTCCTTCCTTCCCCCTCCCGACATTGACTGCTGCTTACTTCTTCCCTCACTTCTACCTACTGGAACCACCATATCTCCCACTCGATGTTGAAATTGTTAGAAAAAGCCCTAATTATACTCTCAAGTCTAAATACAGAAAAAAATAGAAGATGGTGAAGAAGTAGCAGTAGAAAAAGCCCTAATCGGAGGTGGTCCTGTTCTTCATTGTTTCTTCGATGTTGAAATTGTTAGAAAAAGCCCTAATCGGAGGTGGTCCTGTTCTTCCTCCCACCACGATTCCCAGCTTTTGTTCGCCGGAACACCGATTCCACCGTGGTTTCTGATCCACGCTGACCAGTCGTCCCAGTCTTCAACGATTTTCTGCCATTCACATCCGGATGGGTTGAAAAGAAAAGGGGCGAACAACCACGACACGACTAGGAACCACATTGAGATGGTTAGGTGGCTCTGTATTTGGCGCCGCCGTGGAGAATTGTGCGACCGAAATAGTGAAGTTTGGTGCCAAGAGAGAAGGTGAAGAAGACAGCGGAGAGCTGGAGGTTCATGATTATTAGGTCACCGAGTGCAGTTCTGAAGCCTCTTTCGAGTCCGATCTCCATAATCATCGGTAACGCCATTAAAAGACCAAGTTGAACTACAGATTGAGAAGCCATGGCTGCTTTCAAAGCTTTATCTCCTTGCATCTTTGCTGATTTCATAATCACTTTTTCTAATCCACTTAAACAAAGATATAATCTCCCGTATAAGAACGCATACACAGTAAGCATCACCATCTGAAACATAAGATAATTTGTCATTTTCTTTAGACTTTAAACTGGTAGACACACACACACACACACACACATATATATATATATATATATATATATATATATATATACACACAGATATTAATTAATTTACCATTGAGCTAACGTCGTCCTACTTTCTAGATGGTGTTTGTGTGTGCATAGACACACACGAATGTGGAGTCTCCAAAGCTGTTGATATCATAGACAGCATCATAAAGGATCCTTCAAGGGCACAATTGCTAAAGTTTTTCATGTCTGATGGAGATCTTTCAAAAGAACTTGATGACAAATTTGGCTCTCAGTGTGGGGATATTTTGGTCTTGATTGTTATTAGAACTTTTTAACTTTTAACTTTTATGATTTAATAATGATTTATTCCTATTTTTATTTTGTAACAGGCTTCGGTTCCCACGAACGAATCTGATAATGATTGACCAGGTTCAACAAAGTCAAACGTTCATATTTTGATGGAGGTAAATACCAGAATACAAAATGAAACTAAAAACAATAGTTTATAAAATGAAAATGATCCTGTATTTACAAAACCAATAACAATCGATACATCAATATGTACAACAACTTACATTACAATGAACCCGTATCGTTAACCATTCAAAATTGAAATTGAAGAAACAATGAAAAGTTTTTACCTTTTGTTACTTTTCTAACTCGGTTTAAGCAAAAATTCACCTTTTTTTTACTGGGATTGCAGCTGTGTACTTACAGTGGGCAGGAACATTTTACCAAAGAAAAGAAGGAAGAATGATTTCAAGAGGAATTGGAATTGTGATCATCTGCGACTAATGTGGGTATTTAACCTTGATTGACAAAGTCAATCTTGTTTAATCTCAAACAACAAAGAATTTTCTCGGGTAATTCTTCTGGTTTTTGAGCCTGTATGTTTTTTTTAACAAGAAAAAATATTAGGGAGGGAAAAAGTTGTAATAGTTTGAAAGTACATCAACAACTCATGATTAGATTTAGATTACCTGAATTGTTAAGCCGAGATTCATAATCCCGTGTTTTAGACGTTCACGAAATGCATCCAATCCTTTTCTTGCTATGTAACTAAATCGATGAATATCAAGGTCAATTTCAAAGTAATTTGATCCCTTAAAGAAGTTGTGTTGGGGGCGTGAGAACATGGCTCCATATAATCAACAGAGTGAAGGGGACAAAAATATTAGTACTACTACTCCTCCTGTTGTTGCTGCACAAAGCAAACCAAATCTGAAAAAGATTCAAATGATGTCTAATACAACAGGTGAAGATAATATTCAAAGCATAAAAACTTATGTTACTGAATTAAAAGAACGTGTGTCAAAGTTACAATACCAAAAACAGCTACTTGTCTGCTAGGTTAGTTACAATTTAGAAAGAAAGTAAGTTTTTACTAAAATTCCGAAAATGCCCTTTGTAAAATTATTGTTTTGGTTTGAACAGACATTCGAGGTAGAGGAAGCAAACGATGGTGGTGGTGGTGGGGCCTCTGATGAGACGGATTTTGTGGAGGAAATGGAATATCCTATCATGCCACGTCACCTTGTGTTATGTCAGGTACCTATGGAACAAGCTTGTACTCCTCGAATAATAGTATTGCAATCACTCATATTACCATAAATTTCAATCCTATAGACTTACAATGCAATTTCGTTCTAGGTATAATTCCATCAATGATATACAACCAATAAAACTACTTTTGTCAAACACATATATGTACACTACACTAACGGCACACCTGTTGGATTAGGGTCTGATACGTGTTCTACAGGTGTATAATCGTATTGCCATCCCACTGGATTCATCCCCATTGCTTTCTTTCTTTTTACGTTTGGCAATGTCGGCTATCTACGTGTCATTTCCTACAAAATATCTGTTTGTGATAATAATTTAAAAATAAAATAAAAATAAAAAAAAACTCTTTTGTAAAAATGTATGGGCCGAACAAGAAAGAGTGCATTTTAATTGATTCATCAATTAACTTTTTTTTATAAGGTGTAAGTTAATTATCGTTCGATATAATCGACTTTGATCGATAAAAGTTGAAATGCAATAAATATGATCAAGGTTTTCTAGAGATAATGCATAATTAAAAGGTTCCCTAAATAATGTACTGATGAAACGTGGCTTTCGCATGTCGGCATACTTTTTTGTTTGACTTGATGGGCTTTCTTGGTTAACCACTTAATCTGGACAGCTTAGTGTATCAAAACACCAACCCTTCCCCTACTTGCCCTTAATATTTTTTCCACCAACTTCTCTCATGTTAAAATTGATGATGATTATGAAATCTGTTTGTTGGGATGTAAGGGTAAAATGGTCATTTGGTCTTAGGGGCTGTTTTATAGTTGCTAACCATTCAGCCACTTTACCATACAAGACTTGATGGGAAAATAAAAGAAAAAAGAAACAGTCCCTGAATTATTTGTATTGAATCATGATTGATACCTTGTGTTTTCCCATTCCAGGTAACAGTTTCCAATTCGAATCCAAACATAGTAATGGTTGGATTTCGTGTCCCTGTGGGGAACACATTAGCAAACCATATACCCTCTGAGATAACAATTTTCCAAAGAGTTATAAAACTAGACGAAGGCATGAGGTCATGGTATGACATCCCATTTACAGTTGCAGAATCCCTTCTAGCTGATGAAGAAATTACAATCTCCATAGGAACAACTTTCAACAGATCAACTTTACCAAGAATAGACACTTTAGAAATTTATGGTAGAGTAAAGGATGAATTTGGTTGGAAGGAGAAAATGGATGCAGTACTGGACATGGAGGCACGTGTGCTTGGTAGCAGTTCTTGGGTTTCAGGATCTGGGAAAAAACGTTGCATTGGTCAAGTTACTCCTATTGAAGAACAGGTTGTTTCAAGCCGTTTTTCCTAAATGAGAAATATATTATCAAGTACACAAGTCACTTCTCTACTTCAGTTTTTTATATTATGCTTTTACTAATTTACAATCACAGGGACAACAGATGCAAATGAGGAATCTTCACGATCACATGCCATTCTTCGTTTATAAATCTTGCAGGAAATGAAAGAGGTGCAGATACAACTGATAATGATAAGAAAACAAGGTAAAGGTTGGAATATAGAATGGAATGGAATGGAATGAGTCATTCCTTCCATTTCTTCCCTCTCTATTTTTCTCTCTCTCTTTTATTCTAATGATCAAAGTTCTTGTTTTTAATATCAGTTTCCTTGTTCTCTTTTATACTTGATGCACCTTTTATTTGCAGGCTTGGCCTGTGCGTACTCCAAGGCCTGTTGCTTTCAAGCTTGTTGCTAATACCCCTCTTCTTACTGGACAGGTAAGTTTCAAATCTTTTTGTTGTGGATTTCTTATAGTTTCTTTTTGTTGTGGATTTCTTATAGTTTACTTAGCTTCTTAAATCAAAGAGTATAAAGCTTTCCTAATGTGTTCTAATAATTAAGAAAATGGTGTTTTTGATGCTGCATCTGAGTGTAAAAAATAATATTTGAACTCATAAGTTCCTTAATAATACTTTATTGTGTTACATGTACTTTATTACTTACTTATAATATATAATTCAATCTGATTATTGATTATGTTTGGTGAGATCATGTTCTCTGTTCTTGATGTTGCATCTGATAGGGAACCAAAAGTGAGGACTTTTTTTTCCCCCTGACACTTGAAATAACAAGGTAAGGAGAGCATTCTAAACATTCTGGAAACTTTAAAAGAAGAGGGAAATAGGGTCTTGTTCAATGCTTTAGCTGTGTTTGCTCTAAGGGAGATCAACTTATCAAAAGTAAGTTACTGTTTCACCCTTTTATTTAATATTTTTGTGATTGAATGAAAGTATTAATGAAAGTAATTGACAACCCTTTCTCTGTAAATGATGTTGTGATTGTAGGAGAGGTGTTGTGTTTTTCTCTGTTGCTAGGTAACCTTCTCAACAACAACATTCTACTTAAGCAGGTGAGTAATCAAGATTAAGGGAGACTTGTAATCATGTTTGACATTCCTTTCCAGTAAGAAACAGAGTTGTATGATTATTTGTTAGTTTTATAGGAATGTATAACCCATGTTAGCAATGTATTATTTTTGTTTAACATTTGAATGATTCTTTGTATGACATTACAATTTGTGTAATTTATTTTATTTTTTGAGTATGAAATTTTATTTTATATTATGCAATGGATTGTATTTTTTGTATATGGTATTTTATTTCTATTATGAGAAATTAGATGCAAATTTAATTTAAAAATTAATAAATATATAAATTTATTTTTTTTAAACATTTAAATTTACGATACGCAAAAATGTGTGTCATCTTCATTTATGACATGGCCTTTCTTAACAGGGGCTTTCTTGATACGCATTGCGTGTCATTAACACGCGCGTCGTAAGGTTACGACACGCGAATGCGTGTCATCTTCCTTTATAACAGGGCCTTCCTTGATACGCATTGCGTGTCGTAAACGCGCGTCGTAATTGCGCGTCGTAAATGAGCGTCGTAAATGCGCGTCGTCTCTCTTTATGACAGGGCCTTCCTTGACACGCATTTGCGCGTCGTCTGAGCCTTTTACGACGCGCAATGAGCGTCATAAAAGGCCTTTTTTCTAGTAGTGAGTTTTGTTTGTCACTATAAGCTTCTAGCATTTAGTTTAAACAAAACGCTCCAAATTCAAATGCTACTTCATGTAGCGTTTAACAAAACGCTACAAGCTATCCGCCACCCGCTACAAGCTACCCGTTATCAACTAATTTTGCCGAACACGCCCTAAGTAACTTAAACCTTTTTTAAGAGGTTTTTATCATGTTATCTCAATTCTAATTTTTTTCTTGTTTGTCTTATTTTTTAGAACGGCCAACACACATACCTTTTCTCTTATTTTTAAATCTATACATTTTGTCTTCAACGAAACTAGAACCATCAATCTTTGAGTAAGAGACACATTTTCACTAATTTCTTATACCGCTAGGCTATAAACCCTTTTATATCTTGATTGTTGACTATTGATTTAAGGATGCCCTCTATTGATACAACCGTAGAACTATGTAGTGACTTAAGAGGATATAGCCCCCCAACTTTTGTCCTCAGTATATACTTTTTTCAAGATGTAATTACTAGTGCCTAGAGGGATATGATTTATCATTCTACTAAACATCAGGGGGCACAAGTAGTCACTTTTTGTGTATATATATTCCAGCTAGTTCTTCCAACCATGCAACATCTTCCCGAAATGAGTGAAATAAAGCTTCTTGGGTCTGCTGCAAGTCCATTTGTGAATCGGGTTCAGTTTGTCCTTAACCTCAAGTCCATGGATTACGAATTCATTGATGAGAATCTAACTTGCAAAAGTGAGCTCCTATTGACATCGAACCCACTTTTTAAGAAAGTGCCAGTTCTTTTGCATGCAAACAAAGCTCCTATTTGCGAGTCTCTTATCATAATCGAGTATCTAGATGAAATCCAACCAAATATTCACAAAATCCTCCCAACGGACCCTTCAGATCGAGCATATAACCGGTTCTGGGCCCACTATATTGATTACAAGGTATATATGCCAAACGATTAACATAATATAATATTCCCTATTTTTTATGTGAGTTTCTAACTTTTTAGTTGGCATTTATTGCAAATCATTGACAGTTTACACCAATGTATCTTGAATTGAGACGAGCACAAGGGAAAGATGTAAAAGAAGCAGTAAAACATAAGATTATCAAAGGATCACAACTATTGGAAGAAGCATTTGTGAAATTTAGCAAGGGCGAGGGATATTTTGGTGGGCGTGACATAGGGTATTTAGATGTTGTTCTTGGATGTTTTCTGGGTTTAACAAACATTATTGAGAAAGATAATGAATTCAAGGTGTTTGATGAAGTTAGAACTCCAAAACTTGCAGAATGGGAAAAACGTATATGGTTACATGAAGCCATTAAGGGTGACATCCCTGGGGAAGAAACACTCATGAACCTGATGCTTTTAAAATGTAAATCATCATGAGTTTCTTGAAATTAACTATTATGTAAACTCTGTTCAAGGTAATCATATTTCAATTAGGTTTGAACAACTTATATTTTGTTTTATACTTTTATTATAAGCAAAGATCACACTCATGATCTTTTATTGTATACTCTTTTAAGTATTCTAATATAAACTACTTCGTTAATGCAAAAATGATTTACCAGAAAGCATGTGCATGTACAAAACTACCATGGACCTTCATTGTTCATTTCTAGTGTAGTACAAGGGCATCGTATGGATTTATGTCACAAGAAAAAAAAACAATATTAACAAGATATTTGACATTAATCTTAATAATATTTTTAATTAGCCCAAGATGTAATTGTGAGAAATTTTAAGTATTCTACAGATTTAAGTAAGGCTAACCGTCAAAGATAACCATGAATACCCATAATTTTGTTTTTCTTTTAGAGTTGGGTATGAATTATATATATCTTCAAATTTAATAAAAAAAATTGGTTCGGTCAAATTTGTTAATAATATACTACTATTTTATATTATTTTATTTATAAACATGATCATATATAGGCTTGTGAGCCTTATTGCGCTCAATGATTTGTACTTAATTAGAAAGGAAACTTAAAAGAAAACATTTGTAACGCCCCAAATTTCAAATATAACTATAACTTAACATAGTCCCAAACCTTCCAAAAATCAAGATTCAAATACTAATGTAATTATTAATAATAATAACGGAAACAAATATAAATTTATTTAAGCACTTGGTGCGCTACGTCTTCCTCAAAACTTGTCGCCTTCTTCAAGTCTAAACTTTATCCTTTTCATTCCCGCTGCCACTTGCTACGTTATTTCCTGGGTTGCGTGCATTTAAAGATTCTAATGGGTAAGCCTAGGGCCTAGTGAGTTCGTGGTTTTCATGCATATTGACGTCAATAAAATAAAAATAATGCAACAATTTATCAATATAATTCTTTTCATTTCTTTCCACCCTTGATGACACATTAGGGAACTACTGTCATTTCCAGGGAACGAGTCCCTCCGCCGGGCACAACAAATATGCTTACGGCTAGATAAACAGAGCGTAAGCTCTCCGCCGCGTACAAACACCCTGTACGACGACTAATAATAAGACCGTGTAAATACACCTGTTCCCTATATGTCATCCACCATTTTCACCATTTTATATGAAATAATTCACAAAATTTCACACAAATATTCATAGCAATAACAACGGTAACATATAATTGCAAATAATTTAGAATCAACTTTTCATGCAAGCAACCACAAAATTCACACGAAACTCACCTTGTTGGTGTTAGGTCTTAACCAACGTGTGTCACGCTACACGCACCCTACATTTAACCAATATATTTTCTGAGGACATAATCCTAAAAACATCTTATGATTTCATGGTGTGGGGTTCGACTATTCGTACGCCTTGTTTGGCCAGCTAATATATTAGTTATCATGCAAAAAAAATTATATATATTAAAACGTAAAATTTTTAAAGGAAATAATAAACTAATTATTTATAAAATAATTTGAGTAGAATATTTAATTACCAAAATTTCAAGGGCTAGAATGCAACTCTTTATAACAATAATAAAAGTAACTGGCAAGATGTCGAAACTGTAACTATTTAACATATAATAGTTCAAAAGGATGACAAGTGATTTAAACCATGAGGGCCTTTTCTGTAACTGTTTGTTGGATTTGAAAAAAAAAAGTGAATGTAAATGCGTATGGATGGAACAATAGGCAGTGCTTTTGACAACTGGATCACTAGGAAAATTTACTGTGATATCTCTATTTATAAATCAGATGATACGTTTTTGTAATCCCACCCATAGTAATTTACCCGATTTGTCCTCCTTCTTAACCCGCTATTTTTTTTTCTATTTCTGCCATTGTTATCTTTTTTTTTTACAGCTTTGATTTTGTCCCAATAATCGTCAAATTATTGAGTGAAACCCATAAATAGTTATCTCCACTGCTAACTAAGACAAATCCATTTTAATCTAAAATAAAATCATATAATCAAAGATTATTTATATCAGTTTATGCCAAATTTTACTCTTTCAATAACCATCAAATTCAACATCTTCATAGCCAAACCAAGGACATACGATCGATCTAGACCGCACCATATATAATCTAAAGCGATATTTCAACTAATTTAAACTAAGATTAGAAGAACTTACCTTAATTTCGAAAGAAATCACAAATATCTTCACACTTTCAATCTCCGAATTCTCCATCGATTCACAGTTGTTTCTTGCAATTCCAGTGGGGTTTCCACTCTATTTTTCGAGCTATATATAATGTCTAACTCAAAAACTGAAGGAGTCCTCTCGTTTGCTCGAATTTAAAGCCATATTGATGAATGACGGTTTTGATCATTAAGCCTCATAATTTGTATATAATTAACCCATTAATTGTGAACTAATCCTCTTTCTTTTAAATTGATATAATCAAATCATATATATTACATATATATATATATATATATATATATATATATATATATATATATATATATATATATATATTGACACAAGTTATTACAAACTTCCCCCCTTAGAAAAATTCCGTCCTCGGAATTTTGAACTAATCAAATAAATGAGGGTATTTAGTTATCATATCTCGCTCAGTCTCCCATGTTGCATCTGAACCTTTATGATACTTCCACTGAACTTTCACTAGAGGTATCTCCACGTTCCTTAACTTTCTGACTTTTCGACCTATAATTGCAACAGGTTCTTCTGTATATCGTAGCTTCTCATCAACCTTAATTTCTTGAAGTGGCACTGCCATGGCGGCGTCCGCTAGACACTTCTTTAGATTAGAGACATGGAACGTGCTATGAATTCCCTGCATTTCCCTTGGTAGCTCCAATCGATAGGCTACCTCTCCAACTCGTTCCTTAATTACAAAGGGTCCAACGTAGCGAGGACTTAACTTCCCCCACTTACCAAAACGAACAACGCCCTTCCATGGGGACACCTTTAACATAACTTTATCACCAACCTGAAACACTATTGGCTTTCTCCGCTTATCTGCATAACTTTTCTGCCGATCCTGAGCAACCTTAATGTTATCCCTAATCACCTGGATTTTGTCAGTAGTTTTCTGAACAAGTTCAGGTCCAGCCAACTGTTTCTCCCCCACCTCATTCCAACATAATGGAGTTCTACATTTCCTGCCATATAAAGCCTCATATGGTGCGACTTTTATACTTGCATGATAGCTATTGTTGTAGGAAAACTCAATTAACGGTAAATGAGTTTCCCACGACCCTCCAAAATCAATAACACAAGACCTTAACATGTCTTCCAAGGTCTGTATTGTCCGTTCACTTTGCCCATCTGTTTGCGGGTGGTATGCCGTGCTCAATTTTACTTGAGTACCCATTTCTCGTTGGAAGCTACCCCAAAATGTCGACGTAAAACGACTATCCCGATCCGAAATAATAGATAATGGAACTCCATGCAGTTTCACTATCTCGTCAACGTATAATTTAGCTAGCCTTTCTAACGGGTACGTCTCCTTAATCGGAAGGAAGTGCGCCGATTTGGTTAATCTATCCACAACTACCCAAATCGCGTCATAACCTTTTGGTGTCCTTGGTAACTTAGTCACAAAGTCCATTGTGATGTGTTCCCATTTCCACACTGGAATCTCCATTGACTGTAACTGACCATATGGCCTTTGGTGCTCAGCCTTCACCTTCAAGCACGTCAAACACCTTTCAACAAAATAGGCTATATCCTTTTTCATACCAGGCCACCAGTAGGATTTTCGTAAGTCTTGATACATCTTGTTTGTTCCTGGATGGATTGAGTACTTTGACATGTGCGCTTCCTTGAGAAGTAAGTTACGCACTTCACCTACTCGTGGTACCCAAACCCTTCCTTGGAAACACTTCAAGCCATGACTATCCTTTTCCAATGATTGTATTACTCCCGCCATCCTTTCACTTTTCCATTTCTCTTCCTTCGAGGCCTCCTCTTGATTCTTTCTCAAATCATCTAATAAGCTGGTGGTTATGCTAATCTTCATCATTCGAGTCTTCGGTGACTCTCTTCTTTCCTTACGACTTACTGCATCAGCGACAACATTTGCCTTCCCTGGATGGTACAATATCTCACAGTCATAATCTTTTAATAGTTCCATCCAACGTTGCTGTCTCATGTTCAGATCTTTCTGATCGAACAAGTATTTCAAACTCTTGTGATCAGTGAAGATCTGACACCTTGTCCCATACAAATAGTGTCTCCAAATCTTTAAAGCGAACACTACTGCAGCCAACTCCATATCATGCGTTGGGTATTTACACTCGTGAACCTTTAACTGTCGTGAGCCATAAGAAATCACCTTACCGTTTTGCATCAAAACACACCCCAAGCCTAACTTAGATGCATCACTATAAACAACAAAGCCATCATTGCCTTCTGGTAAAGATAATACTGGTGCACTGCTAAGCTTTTCCTTTAAGACGTTAAAGGCATTATCTTGCTCTGGCTTCCATTCGAACTTCACATTTTTTCTTGTCAGGGTAGTTAACGGTGCAGCTATGCGCGAGAAGTCTTGTATAAACCGTCTATAGTATCCTGCCAACCCAAGAAAACTTCGAACTTCTAATGGGGTCCTTGGTGGTTCCCACTTTTCAATCGCCTCAATCTTTGCTGGGTCCACCTTGATACCTTGTTCGTTTACAACATGTCCCAAAAACTGGACTTCCCGAAGCCAAAACTCGCACTTCGAAAATTTGGCAAATAATTTTTCTTTCCTCAATAAACTAAGTGTTAGCCGCAGATGTTGCTCATGGTCTGCCTTACTTTTAGAGTATATCAATATGTCATCGATAAAGACAATTACAAACTTGTCTAGGTATGGCTTGCACACCTGGTTCATCAGATCCATGAATGCAGCTAGTGCATTGGTCAAACCAAATGGCATTACTAAAAACTCGTAATGGCCATACCTAGTTCGAAAGGCTGTCTTCGACACATCTTCTTCTCTGACCTTCAGCTGGTGATACCCCGACCGCAAATCGATCTTTGAGAAGTAACTTGCCCCCTGGAGTTGGTCGAATAGGTCATCAATTCTCGGTAATGGATACCGGTTCTTTATAGTCACCTTGTTTAACTCCCTGTAGTCAATGCACATTCGCATTGTCCCATCCTTCTTCTTGACAAATAGTACTGGTGCACCCCACGGTGAGGTACTCGGCCGAATAAAACCCTTGTCGAGCAAATGTTGCAACTGAGCCATCAACTCCTTCATTTCGGTTGGTGCTAACCGATAGGGCGCACGTGCTATCGGTGCTACTCCTGGGGTAAGATCAATTCGAAACTCCACTTGCCTATCCGGTGGCAAGTTAGTTAGGTCATCAGGGAACACATCTTGGAACTCGTGTACAACTGGTATATGTGTTATTTCACGCTTGTCTTGCTTGGCATCGAGAACATATGCCCAATAACTTTGACACCCTTTCTTTAGATAACGAGTTGCCTTAGTCACTGATATCAAAATAGAGTCCTTAATTCGCCGATCACCGTAAATCTTTACCATTCCTTTTTTTGGCACCCAAACTCGAACAGTCCTATTTTCACAATCTATAATCGCTTGGTTTTTCGACAACCAATCCATCCCTATAACAATATCAAAATCACCTAGGGCTATAGGTATTAATTTTAATGGTAGCACACTACCTTCTATTTCGATAGAACAATCATCATATTCCTCTCTTACTACTACCCAATGATCATCAGCAGTTTCAATTTCTAAGGCATGTTCTAGAGTCTTTGCATTTCTACCCAGGTTTTTGCAAAAAGTAGTAGACACAAAAGATCTATTTGCACCAGAATCAAATAACACCCTAGCATGAATTGAGTTTACTAGGAAAGTACCTGTCACCACATCCGGGGTCTCCTGAGCCTCCTGAGCCGTCATGCGAAAAGCTCTAGCTTTTGGTCTACCAGTGTCAGCCTTTTTATCCGTCGACCGATTGTCTGTTATCCTGAATTGATTGTTGTTACCCTTACTCTGGGGACATTCCGACTTAATGTGGTTCGGGGAACCACACCCGTAACATACTCTTCCTGTCTTACATTCTGTGGCTATGTGCCCTGGCTTCCCACACTTATAGCAAACTTTCTGATTCATGTTACACTCCCCCTTATGATAACGGCTTCATTTCGGACATTGCTTTACTCCAGAGCTCTGATCAACCTTACGTTCTTGCCCTAAAGTCTTGCCTTTCTTCGAATCATTATTCGTACCATCCCATTTTCTTTTCCCCAAAGTCCTGTCTTCTCCTTGACGATTCTTCTCACGTTCGCGACCTTCTGCAGCATCAACAGCAGACTGGAAAGTACCTGGTTTTTTGAATTTGCACAAATTCACGGATAGCTGTTCTCAATCCCCATATATAGCGTTCCACCCTTCTTTCTTCTGTAGAAACATAAAATTCGGCAAACCTAGCTTTCTCCGTGAACTTAGTGGTGTACTCTCGCACAATCATATTCCCCTGCTCCAACTTTAAAAATTCTTCCTCCAACTGTTTAACCGCTGTACGAGGGTAAAACTTTTCTTTAAAAATTCTTAGGAACTCATCCCATGACATATTCTTGGCCGCCTCACGCCCCCTAACCTCCTTCACCATGCCCCACCAATGTATTGCCTCCCCTTTTAGCATTGTCGCAGCATAAATCACCTTGTCCTCATCCGCACACTTGCTAGTATCGAACGTTCCCTCAATCTCCATGATCCATGTTGATGACAAAATGGGATCAATTTCTCCGTTAAAAATGGGTGGCTTGCAGTTCATGAACGTCTTGTAACTACAACCCCGCCGATCGTGGTTGCCATGATGCCTTGTGGGTTGTGCAATACTTGGTTCACGACTCATATTTGGTGTACTGTACTCGTAGTCCTCTTCACCTCCACCCAAGTTACCTTCATACTCACCCATTATCGCTTCTCTTGCTTGAGCAACTACATCTGGTAAGGTGTCTCGAATTGCTCGAGCAATCTCATCAGCCAAGTCTTCTCTAGTGATCGTGTTTGCCGCACGACCCCTTCCACGACCTCGACCTCGACCGCGGTGGGATCTAGAGCTACCATGGGCCGATTGTACGGGTATCGGTGCTGTAACAGCCCCTCGGCCTCTTCCCCTACCTATACCTCTTCCTTGGCCCCGTCCACGACTAGCGTTTGGGTTCAGTGGGGTTTCTGGAACATCGCCTGGTGCTCTAACATAAGCTCCAATTGGGATGCGCTCCTCCTCCGGAGTGACCCTAGTGAACCTCTCAGATCTTCGTGAAGACATATCAACTACATATTTATGTTTATAACACAATAAGTATAACAAACATAAATTTTATTCCAAATTATTAAAACTTCAAAAATAGACATATGTCTTGTTCACATCAAGTCACTCAAGCTAACAACCAAGAGAAATAATAAAAAAAAAAAAAGACAAATCATTGCACTCCTACTTCCTAATTTTTAAAAACGATGTCGTCATATTTCAATATTCTCTTTCCCTCCTTCAAGTACTTCCTTATCTTTCTAGCTTTTCGATCTCCGGGAACACTTTGAATGACCAGCACTTCGGCCTGAGGTGGTTCTCTTCCAACCACCTTATCTAGGAATTCGTAAGTCGCAACCTTGGCTTGTTTTGCCCGAGCCACAAACCCTTCCCACAACTTAGTGATAGTGGGTTTCCTTAGCTCCAACACCTCTTGTTCCAACCTTCGTATCTTACGTTTACTCTTCTCAGCAACATCAACCCTTATTTGGTTCTCCTGCACGAGCCTTGACCTATGTTCATCTATCTCTTCAATCTTTCTTTTCAAACTGTGAATCTCGAGTTGTGCCTGTGGCATTTCATCTTTATAAAGTCGTTCCCAATAGGTACCAGGACTAGTTGGCGTGTACTCCACATAGGGCATATGGAACGTTTCGTATCTTTGCTCCACATGGTACTCCACATGATTTCCCTCGGGTTCCTCCTCGGGGTCTTCTTCAGGCTCCTCCTCAGGATCTTCTTCGGACTCCTCCTCAGGATCTTCTTTGGGCTCCACCTCGGATTCCACATCCTCGTCTTCTTCATCCCGTTCAGAGAGGCTGAGTGGGGTTGTTGGTTCCAGACTGCCTTCTGAATCAGAGAGCTCTAACTCGACCTTCAACTTCTCATGGGGAAGTAACCCACTACTACCCTCAACTGACACCCCACCATCGACGATTGCCTTTCCATGATCCATCGTACCTACAAACGAGACGCATTCCAGATTAGGCGATTTAACGCTCCTCCCGTTTAAGCTTAGGCGTTTAAGCAACGACTAATCGGCTTAAACCTCTCTCTGATACCAACTTGTAACGCCCCAAATTTCAAATATAATTATAATTTAACATAGTCCCAAACCTTCCAAAAATCAAGATTCAAATACTAATGTAATTATTAATAATAATAACGGAAGCAAATATAAATTTATTTAAACACTTGGTGCGCTACGTCTTCCTCAAAACTTGTCGCCTTCTTCAAGTCTAAACTTTATCCTTTCCATTCCCGCTGCCACTTGCTATGTTATTTCCTGGGTTGCGTGCATTTAAAGATTCTAATGGGTAAGCCTAGGGCCTAGTGAGTTCGTGGTTTTCATGCATATTGACGTCAATAAAATAAAAATAATGCAACAATTTATCAATATAATTCTTTTCATTTCTTTCCACCCTTGATGACACATTAGGGAACTACTGTCATTTCCAGGGAACGAGTCCCTCCGCCGGGCACAACAAATATGCTTACGGCTAGATAAACAGGGCGTAAGCTCTCCGCCGCGTACAAACACCCTGTACGACGACTAATAATAAGACCGTGTAAATACACCTGTTCCCTATATGTCACCCACCATTTTCACCATTTTATATGAAATAATTCACAAAATTTCACACAAATATTCATAGCAATAACAACGGTAACATATAATTGCAAATAATTTAGAATCAACTTTTCATGCAAGCAACCACAAAATTCACACGAAACTCACCTTGTTGGCGTTAGGTCTTAACCAACGTGTGTCACGCTACACGCACCCTACATTTAACCAATATATTTTCTGAGGACATAATCCTAAAAACATCTTATGATTTCATGGTGTGGGGTTCGACTATTCGTATGCCTTGTTTGGCCAGCTAATATATTAGTTATCATGCAAAAAAAATTATATATATTAAAACGTAAAATTTTTAAAGGAAATAATAAACTAATTATTTATAAAATAATTTGAGTAGAATATTTAATTACCAAAATTTCATGGGCTAGAATGCAACTCTTTATAACAATAATAAAAGTAACTGGCAAGATGTCGAAACTGTAACTATTTAACATATAATAGTTCAAAAGGATGACAAGTGATTTAAACCATGAGGGCCGTTTCTGTAACTGTTTGTTGGATTTGAAAAAAAAAAGTGAATGTAAATGCGTATGGATGGAACAATAGGCAGTGCTTTTTTGACAACTGGATCACTAGGAAAATTTACTGTGATATCTCTATTTATAAATCAGATGATACGTTTTTGTAATCCCACCCATAGTAATTTACCCGATTTGTCCTCCTTCTTAACCCGCTATTTTTTTTTTCTATTTCTGCCATTCTTATCTTTTTTTTACAGCTTTGATTTTGTCCCAATAATCGTCAAATTATTGAGTGAAACCCATAAATAGTTATCTCCGCTGCTAACTAAGACAAATCCATTTTAATCTAAAATAAAATCATATAATCAAAGATTATTTATATCAGTTTATGCCAAATTTTACTCTTTCAATAACCATCAAATTCAACATCTTCATAGCCAAACCAAGGACATACGATCGATCTAGACCACACCATATATAATCTAAAGCGATATTTCAACTAATTTAAACTAAGATTAGAAGAACTTACCTTAATTTCGAAAGAAATCACAAATATCTTCACACTTTCAATCTCCGAATTCTCCCTCGATTCACAGTTGTTTCTTGCAATTCCAGTGGGGTTTCCACTCTATTTTTCGAGCTATATATAATGTCTAACTCAAAAACTGAAGGAGTCCTCTCGTTTGCTCGAATTTAAAGCCATATTGATGAATGACGGTTTTGATCATTAAGCCTCATAATTTGTATATAATTAACCCATTAATTGTGAACTAATCCTCTTTCTTTTAAATTGATATAATCAAATCATATATATATATATATATATATATATATATATATATATATATATATATTTTTTTTTTTTTTTTGACACAAGTTATTACAACATTAGTTTAGAGTCGTCGAGTTCTATTATGATGAAGGATGTAAGCGGTATTTCCTATTAAATGTTTTGTTAAAAAATTTGATATCTCTTGACTTTTGATCAAATTGAAGTTGCTTATATGGTTGTATTTCAAACATTTGGTCTATAATAAGTCAATTTATAATCTTTAATACCAGCAATTTGAATCAAATATTTGCTTTAGTCTTTGTTTGTTTTTTGGAATCGGCAAACGAAATTTATTAAAATAAAAGACCACACTAGTAAGAAATTATAGGACGGGACAAACAAAGAGATTTAATTACAAACATACGAATGGGCAAATACACCAGATTAATCCAATTAACACCCCCTTTTGTGGTCTTATGTTCATACTAAATATAAACCATGGATTTGATCATATCAGCAACCTTAGTGGGGAGGTCTACTTGACATAGCAATGGACGTAATTTTTAGTCATTTAGGAGCATCAGTTATTTACATATTTCTATTTCTCTCAAATTTTTAACCGGTCAATATTTTGTGTTAGCATAATAAAGGAGTTGTGATCCATTATAATTGGTAAAATGACTCTTTAAGATAATTAACTGTTGTCTTGTTTTCATTTGGTCTATTTCCTTTTTTTTGTACTCAATATACTACCGCACTTGTTGTTTGTATTCACCATAACACTTTTAGCCGACTTTTGACCTGTGATAGCCAGTTAAAGGGTTATGGTGAACACAAACAACAAGTTCGATGGTATATTAACTACATAAAAAAGGAAATGAAACAAATGAGAACAAATATAATAGTTGGTTACCCTCCTGATTCATTTTCCTTTTACACATTTACAGCAAATCCCATGTCATCTCTTGCTGATATTAATGATTTTATGAGATTCATTCTTGCTTCTACAACCATTGGATTGAAAACAAATCAGACAGATGTGGGTAATTTGACGTGGATCACCGTTTTCGAGCATTACCAGCGACACCTTTAGTAGCGACATGGGGCAATAGCGGCGACATGTAACGCGTCAATTACATGTCTCCGTTATTGCTCCATGTCGCCGCTAAAGGTATCGCCAAGAATTCTTGTAGTGAACTTTGTAATGCACTTGAATACTTATTAGGGGAATCTGGACTAAGCAGATGCATTTAGTGACTACATTTACTTTTCCAATCAAATGATTTATCGTATCATGGATTTTAAACAAATCTACAAATGAGTGGAATCACAAGTGCTGTGATTTTTTAGTTTACTTAGCTTTAAGATCGAATTAATGGGATAAGATACAAAATCAATATGTATAATATCATGCAGCTTTTGCAGACACATCACTATAATATACCTTGTGGTAAACGTTTATACTGATAAATATACCTCTCATATACAGTCATATCCTTTTACAGAAAGGTGTTGACAGCTAACCATAGTAGGAATAACATAGACCTTGTTTTAACGAAGTTACCCCTTCGAAACGCTTTTCATATACGTTATGGCCAAAAAAGGTTGCATTCTCTGATAATTTTGCAACTTTAATTTCATTTAACTTTTCGGGGAAAATGACTCAAGAGGGTAACTAATTGTTGATTTTGTTCTCATTTGGTCTCTTTCCTTTTTTTGTACTCAAAATACCATCAAACTTGTTGTTTGTGTTCACCATAACCATCTGACCGACTATCACAGGTTAAAAGCCGGTCAAAAGGGTTATGTGAACATAAACAACAAGTTTGATGGTATGTTGAGTACAAAAAAAGGAAAGGAACCAAATGAAAACAAGCGCAAGAGTTAATTACCCTAAATAGTCATTTTCCCATTATAATTTGTTATTTTATTATAATGTTCATACAATATACTGTTTCTTTTTCTAATTTATTAAATATACATACGAAAACTTAAATATTCTTTCCGCCCCATATTAATAGTCCATGTTTTCTTTTTGGTTTGTCCCAAAATAATAGCCTACTTCTAAAAATAAATATTTTTTTACCAAAATATATCTCATTATTAGTTAAACTACCATGAATTTAAATGCAACAAAAGGATAGAATTAATGCAACAAAATTATATAATTGTCATTTCATTTAATAAAGTTAGTGATAATTAATGTTTTTTTAATCTGTGTGTTTTTTGTCAGTGGACATTAATTTTGGGACGGAGGGAGTATTATTTTTAGTATATAGTGGCTAAAACTTTAGAAAATCTTTTTTTGGTTAGTTTCGTAGATTTCTCCGGTATCCTTTCTTTTTCCGTTAATTTTGTCAAAATGTTAAGAATTGTTTGAAGATTACCTTAATCACCAAAATATTCAGACTTTTATAAATATTACCCTTGAACTTATATATTATTATTAACAAAATATTGAAAAATATAACACTTTTTTTATTATAAACAATGAAAATACGGTTACTGTTAATTTCTAGGAACCCAAAGACGGACATCATTTAGGTCCTATGTGCTTATGATAGATATTATTCTTGCATGACCAGAAAATATCTTGTTATAATATGATATAAGATTAGATTTTCTTTTTAAAATATATCACGGAAATATGGAGTATTGAATTTTGATATTGTCATGGAAAATGGCAATTATTAGGTATGACGTTATGTCTTGACAAAATTTAAATATGACGACTTTTCGAAAGAGCTAACATGTGTATCATTGAAAAGGATACCACAAGGAGAATTAGTAAAAGTTCTCGATTGATTCCGTTGGAAGCAACCCAAAAGCTTCTTAGATATCTATGAGAGAAAAGTGTTCAAGGAAGTCCTAGTGATATGTCGATGCTCGGAGAAAAAGGCAAGTAGAAATGAATAAAATATAATTATATGGCACAAACATCTTTGGTTTGTGTAAATAAGAACTCTGTTGAATAACGGGAATCAAGATAGAATAAAAAAAATATGGATAATAAAAATGAGCAAAGAAAGATGAGACATGTTGCCGAATAAAAAAATGAGAGATTTAGTTGTCACCCGAAGACAACCGTGAGAATGAGAAGAACAACTAGTGTTTTAAAAACCGGTTCGAACCGGCCGGTTGAATCGGTCAATCCGGGAACCGGAGGTGAGGGCGGTTCGATTTGGACCGGTTTGATAATGATTTTCTGACCGGATTGAACCGGCCGGTTTTGGTAAAAAACCGGTTCAACCGGCTGAATTAAACCGGAATGGACCAGGTTGAATCGGACATTCTTGGATTTTTGTGTTTGTTTTGGGCTTCTTTGTTTGATTTTGACTTCTATAATGATTGTTTTTATATGTTGCATTCTATTTACGTTTGTAATACTAAAAAGATGACAAGTTTTGTAAACAATGTATACAGGATAATTAAAAACATATAAAAATATAGAACCGGTTTGACCATCCAGTTGAACCGGTTAAACCGATTGAACCGGAAAACGTCACCCGACCGGTTCATTTAAAAAACCGGTTTTTAAAACATTGAGAATAAAAATTGAGAACCTCAATGTGTATTAATTAAGAAATAATTAAGAAAAATGAAGGTAAAATATTTAAATAAGTATGACCAAAGGAATCAAAATTAAGAATAACAAAAATTAAAGCAAATACAATAATGGGAAGTTATGGCTACCAAATCTCTATTCTAATAAAAAAAAATTATTCTTTTATTGACAAATGTCATATTATTACAACTTCTCATTAATATTATATGTCAATTACCATGTCATTTTTTAACATATTAATTATCAATTTTAAATTTCAAAATTTAAATTTCTCACTCTAACTAAATTAAATTAATAATTGATTCTTTATTTTAAGTTTCAAATTTAAATTTTCTCATTCTAATTATATTAAATTAATAACATTAGATTAAAAAATAAAATAAAATTAATACAGATTATAAGGTGATATAACTTTACTTATTTATTTAAATCAACGATTATAATTTTATGTAACTAAAAATAACCCATTAAGTAATAATTATTTAAAATATTGATTAATAATTTTGATTTTCATTATGAAAGTTTAATTAATTTTATAACCGTGGTTCTCACGGGTTATAAATTAATACGAGTAATGAATATATGCGAAAAATATTGGTGTTACTGTCAAAGTAAATGTATATTTAGAAAATGATAAACTGTAACGCCCAAGTGGAAGATAATAAATTTTAGAGTACTTTGATTCCTAGTATCCCTCAAGAATAAAAAAAAAATAGAGCAAATAAAAGTATACAGGTAAATAAAATGCAAAGTTACAGTCACCACATTAAAGATTAAAAAGGGTTTCAATGAGCAATCTTGGATATATTAAAATATAATGTCATTAGTGACAAACGATTCGAAACGGAAGTGATGTAGATGAAACATTTTCCAAAAGATGCAGTGAAATTATAAAGATATTATATGCATAAAAAACGAGGAAAT
This sequence comes from Lactuca sativa, assembly GCF_002870075.4. Taxonomy (NCBI): domain Eukaryota; kingdom Viridiplantae; phylum Streptophyta; class Magnoliopsida; order Asterales; family Asteraceae; genus Lactuca; species Lactuca sativa. Next base: position 68,717,137 of record NC_056625.2, on the reverse strand, counting down.
AAGTAAAATTGCACTACCCAAATGCGTTAAGTTTAACAAAAAAATTTCAAAAGGAAAGATAATTTTGTAAGAAATACTTCAAGACATTTCATGTTGATTGGAAGTTGAAGCAAAGAAAACATCGTCGATCTGTAAGCTCATGCGAGTACATCATCGTGATGTAGTAAATTGGTAAGATATATTCCCCTTAATGGAAAGAAGCCTATGCTAAATCTGATGGGTTTTGGTCAAAAGACATCCTATGTGCTCATACAAACCCTAATGTTTGGATCTAGGTTTCTCTATTGTACATGCTTTGAATATAAACCCTAATTCTATCATATGGAAATTGATATTAACATATAATTAGGTTTAGGATATTACCTTGATTGTTATGCAGCAATAACAATCCCAATTCCTCCTTGAATTGACTTTGGAAGGCTTAGAGTCACAAGTGTTACTCCTCTAATGGCTTACAAACACCAAGAGCAAATGGAGAAGGTATAAAGAGAGAGGAGAGGTATAAGAACTCGTCTCTAGGACCTCTTGAGAAGGCATGGACGAATTCATGAGCCTTGGGGTCTTTATATAGGTGTAGAGATTAGGGTTTTAGTCTTTATCCTTATCTAGTTGCTTGCCCACCAAGTAACCATAAGATAAGCCTTGAAAACCCTTATCCTAGTCGAATTCTAAGGCCTTATCACCTTAAATTCGTCCAACCTATTAATAAGATAATCCTTACCTTATTTTGTAACTATCACATAATTACAATTCAGCCCCTCTAGTTTAATTAATTACACTTGATCACAAGATTAATTCTTAATTAATTATTGACCAATATTAATTAAACAAATATGATTTCTCCTTTAATATATTACTCTTATAACATATTAATAAATCATAATAACCTCTCTCTCTCCATTTATTTCTCCAATCAAGTTGCTTTGGTGAAGGCAACCCAAAAGGACCATTCACCATCGGGTCAAGTACATACCAAAATAGTTATGGAATTATACACTAATCCAACAGTCTTCCACTTTGATAAGTCTAACAACTATTCTGCGTATGACTTCAGATCCTGATCTGCAATCGTAGCTTTCCAAAGCCGCTGTCAACTCTGATCCTATCAGATACGCGTGTCCTTAGATAAGGGATCATATATTCCTCCATTCTAGATATCATATGAGATATGATTTCAAATCATTCTCTTTGTACTATATCTCGATTCCCGATTTATGACGACTGACTAATTGAACAAATCAAATTAGCCCTAGCCCGGCCGAGCATTTACGTTTGTCATCACTAAATCATCGAGGGGTCCAAAGATATCGCTTTTATCCTACCTTGGATAAAAGGAACGGATAAACTTTGATACAATGCTTGCTTGCACTCACTCACCGAATCACACACAACAATATGTTTTATGACACCAAGTTACTAGTGCGTTTACATATTATCAATGTGCAACCAATTCGCAAGATACAACTCACACATCTTGGTTTTAAGAATATAAGATGTTATCGTCTCACCAATCATTCGTGATACAGTTCATGGAATGATCCAAGTGAGCGTGGGTTTAATCCAATGCTCAAATTCATATTCATAAGCACTCGCGAACGTTGTAGCAAACATTTGCTTATGTCTAATAATCTTTTAGACAATCCACACACCAATTCATGAAAGTCTTCATTCATACCTACTTCCAACATATGAACGACTGTGGCCCGTTCGAATAATTTGATTATTCTTAATAAATTCAATTATTCTGGAAGTCAAAACATGCAAATGTGAAACAGAAGAATAATACTAATCCCATATGGCCTCAAACCTTTGAGTATAAATTAAACACCTTTTATTTATCACCATATTGATTACTCATTATTTGTTGTTTCGGGTAATCAACTCCTTACTTGAATCACAACACTTGTCCCATGCTCCTAGCATGCACACAATGTTTACCTATGGTTCTTACTTTGTGAAATAGATCACATTGAACACATTTCCAATCATTCTCATTTCACAACTCCAAATCCTTTTTCCATAAGTGAAAGAATATCAAATTCTTGTTACTTATAGAATATGCTAGATTCTAACATTCTATGCAACTTATCCTTTCGTAATGTTGTTGCACCAAAGTTACAAAGACTATTGCCAATGATACTACAAAGTCTTCTAGCGGAGATTGTTACAAGACAATTCCTATGATGTCACTCACTCAAAGTACATTCCTTTGAACATCCTTTTGCATAAAAGTTTCTAATCTAGACATAGATTTTCAATATTCAATTCCCAATATGGACACGCTTCCATATTTTCCATATGACAACTCATTCTTAATAGAATCTTATCTATTCATAATGATGTCGATATAGTCCATCCAATATGGAAACATTTCCATAATTTCCATATGACAACTCATTCTTAATAGAATATTTTCTATTAATAATGTCGATATGGTCCATCCAATACCATGCTTCCAACTACTCACAAGCGACCAATCCTCGTCAAACTTCAGATTGTCCTTTGATAGTTGTTTAATTATTTTAGTCAAAACCAATTCTAGTCCCTTTTCCCTCTAAATGCGCTCGACATTTGGAAAATTTTAGAATGGTCAAACATTAAAGCATTTGCAATCGATCCTATATCCGAAGCCTATGGGACACGACGCACAATGTTTTATTTGCTATGTTCTCAAAATTCGAATTGTGAAGAGGAATGCCGTAATTATAATCGAAATTTTAAAAACACACTATGTACCTTTGACTAAATTTTATTAACATTCCACAACCTAAGCCTTTAGATTTGAAATGAAGCATAATATTTTCTCCCTTAATTATAGCAAAACAACCTTTCAACTCTTACAACTTTGCAAAGTATGACTCTTGTTTTCTATAATTAATATTGCTAACCTTGCAATACTTTCCTTAATAATCATACAATCATAACATTTATGCTCCCACTATCATGATGATTATTATAAAACATAATACTTATGCTCCCTCTAGCTTCAACATGTATTTATAAACATCTTAACTTTCAGAAAACAATACTTATTGAATTTCTTAAGTTCATGTTTCTAATACTTAGTGCTTTGATAATCCTTTATCAAGGCTTCTTGAACTTATACACCTTTGCCTTCGATAGTTCATATGTGTGTCTAAACAATTAAGACTAATTGCCAAACCTCACAATTCAAATTATGGAAAGGGATACCGTAACCATGATTGAATTCGAGAATGCAATTTTACAATTACTATATTCTTAAAATCTTTCTTAGTGAAAGCATTTCCTCACAATCATTTTCATGAAGGAGGAAATCTTATGACACTTAGATTTAAACGGTGTATTTGTTCCTATCCATGTGAATTTGTCAAAACCAAGGTTTACGACAAATTCAAACTCATATGGATCGAACTTTCTTGATCTCGATTTCTTGCCTTTATGGTAGCACAGCTGCCCACCATGTCTTCCAAGTAGTTAAGCAGCTCACCTTTTTCTTATCAATGTACTTTCCATTGATCAAGGTCCTTGACTTTTATGCATTCAAATGAGAACTCATAGGACTCACATGCATAATTAACTCAATTGGAACGACACAGAAACAAAATAATGTCAACACGATAGGTTGTAAACCTCAACTCATGTGCTAGTGATGATCGATAAAGTCTATTTGATTCGTTCATGAAACCTTTCAAGACCAATGAGACTCCCACTGACTCCTTGACATATAAGATTCTCTTGTCAACAACCATTTCTTGACAAACAAATATTCAAGAGTTAGTGTAGCTTTTATCAAAACACTTCATAAATTGGTCCTAGTTGGTCTTTGTCTTATCCAAGACATCACAACTTTCCACATTTGATGAATGTTATAAACCTTTCTAATTCTTGTCACTCAATGTCACAATCTCAACTTTAAGACCTGTTATTGGAACGAAGTATGATTGACTTCTTGATTTAACCATTTCTTCAATCCTTGATTCCTTTTCTTAAACATACAATTGTACTAAGACTCACTTAGAGGATCAATTGAGATATGGTTCTTAATCATTAAGACCTATCATAAAGCATAAAAGCTACTCTCCCTTCTTAGAATGGAGAAACTTTTATCTTTCTGCCTACTTGATTCTTCTTATTCGTTTTGCTATTGATTTAAACTTTTTCAATCAATTCATAATTACACTTAATCTTGTAAGTATAATCATATTTACTAAACCTTTAGTGAATCATGACGAATATCGTTGTTACTCTTATGGTGCACTTGATCAACACGCAACTTTGTGTGCTCGATCTCCTAGTCCTTCACTTGACACTTTGTCAATGAATTAGTCTAATTTCCAAAATATGAAATTTCTCATTCATCGTACAGCCAAGTTGCATGATTCCAAGTTTCTATCCAATTGAAACTTGGGCGATGAGAAACTGTCCCTATTTGGTAAATTCTTGACTTTCCATAAATAACATAATAAGAACCAAATCCATTATTGCTAATAATAGAAACATTTTAACATCAATTTTTCATACACGCCATTGTAAGGATAAACAAATAAAATTTAAAATCAAAATTTATTTTATTGCGGAAAAATTTGTCCTTACAATGCAACTCATTGAAAAACTTATGCTAATACATCTTTCTTAGCAATCTAATTCTAACTCTAAGTAGTAGCTCAAGAATCCAATCTTCGAGAAATGCGATCGAAATCCATTTCTTCACGGTTAGATTCTGCTCACTTCTTCCCTTAAGCTTCCTTTCTTTTCTTCGATCCTACAAAACATCAATTGTGATATTATCACATTATGTATTAAGAATCTAGAATAGGAGCTTAAAAGAGTTAGTCAATGGATTCTACCTAAAGCAGAGCCATACGTTTCGACTCTCCCATCCCTTAGATCTCTTAGGTAAATGGGGCAGCTTCGTCTCCAATGCCCCTTCTCTTGGCAATAAAAGCAAATTGACTCTTTTGGAACATGACATGGAACTACTTCAGACATTACCTTTCTCTTATGATCAAACTTTTCGATCATAGCATGTCTTTCGTTGCCATTGTCAATATCCATAGAGGTCTTGAAGGCAGATTCACCAATCAACTTTGCTTTTCTATTGCACCAAACCATTGCTGATTCAGCTGCAACAAGCATATAGGTGAGATCTATAAGGCTCGCGTCGCGGTTCATCATATAGTGCTCTCTTACGAACTCACTATATGAGTTAGGAAGTGACTGAAGAACCCAATCAACAGCCATTTCCTCACAGACAACGGATCCCAACATTCTTAACTTATCAATGTGTGACTTCATCCCTAGGACGTGTGCACACACCGACTTTCCTTCTTTATGTTTACTTACCAAAAGGGCATTACTGATCTTGAACTTTTCAAGACTTCAAACTTGTGGGTTAGGGAGAATAATTGGAGGAGGAGGAGGAAGTGAAGTATGATCTCTTGTTCCTCGATCGAATCGTGGAATATCATCTTCATGTGGAATGCTTGTTCCACGGGATTTGAGAAGACCATAGTTGTCAAACTTTGACATCTACAAAACGGGAGAAAACGAATTCAAGTTAGTTGATTGATTGAGAACTTAGTAAATCACCCAAATGAAATACTAAAGCTAGGACCCAACACAATATTCTACAACTCGTGGGAGGGATGCCGTAACCCAAATTGCAGAACATTTGAAGGTAAGTGAATGACGATTCACTAATTTCCACCACGAAAAACGAAAAGGAATTTAAGTTTTAAATCTATGAAAACTCCTAGATCCTTTGAGATTCATTGAACTTTCAATGGCATGTTTAAATCTCGATATGCCCCTCTTGTTTGTGACTGGGATGCCGAGGATCACAAAGCGGGTGTGAATAACCATGCAAACTGACATGGTGCCTCACATGTTACAGTCACCTATTCGATGTGCCGGTAAACCACACACGCTCCACCGAACTATGACAAACATTGATTCACCCTTTGCTACCTTTGCTTAGAACCATTTAGTGTGCCGGTAAACCACACACGCTCCACTAACGTCTTCGCAAGGGCACAAAGTGTAATTTCATGGAATTGCATCAATTCACTTTTGCCTAAGTAACTAAGATTGGGACTTTTATGAAAACATTTAGTTACTTTAATAATTCATTATACTTATAATGGAAGGTTTCGTCCTATCCTACCTGTTCGGCTAACGACCCTCCACTAGTCAAGAGTGCGGTGGGTAAGAGTGGATACCCATTCAATCGCCATTTTGTAGGCAATTTCCTTAAACATCCCTTATAGACCAGCTTCGTGAATGAGGCCTACTAACGGTAAGACTGACTTTTACTCATACATATATATATATATATATATATATATATATATATATATATATATATATATATATATATATATATATATATATATATATATATATATAATGTTATACTTTTAATGTTAAATATAGTATAGGGTGTATTTTATACTTTCAAAATACTAGGTGGTCTAATTTAACAATTATACTTTTAATTCAATTAAATTGTAACCTAAACTTTTATGGATTTATTAAACCTCTTTTAATTATACACCTTAATTAATTAATAAAACCATAAGGGTGTGATTTGAACTTTTTCAAAACTATACTAGAGTTTTAGAATTTAACATTCATAATTAAACTTTTAATCAACTTTTAAATTCCAAAACTTGAGGGCAAGTTTTGAAACATTTCAACATATTAGGGTTTAGAATTTAAATATACATCAAAATTAAACCATTTAATCAAAATTTAAATTCCAAAACTTGAGAGCAAGTTTTGAAACCTTTTTCAAAACATTAGGGTTTTAACTATTTAAATTTCAAAACAACAAAACTTTTGGGTTCGAATTTAAACTATAAAACCTAAGGGGAAAACATGAAACTTTTCATAACAACAAGGATCAAATAACAAATAATCTAAATTAACATTTAATTACATAATTATCCATATTTGATTTATTTAATGATTTCTTGCAAAACAATTTATCAATTTAGTCAAAATAATTAATCAATTATCACATAAGGAAACAATTATCTTATTAATTGATAAATATCTTCAATTAGATCAAAAATATAGTCATATATATAAAAAAAATCAGATTTATATTGATCTAATATGATAAGGTAACAATCCATAAGCAAAAACAGCAAGAAATCGCGAAATACCCTCCATCTGACGAGTTGACTCGTCGAGTCAAGCTTGGACTCGTCGAGTCTGCATGGACTCGGCGAGTTCAGCTATGGACTCGGCGAGTCCAGCCTCCAGAACATCAAAAATCGAATTTTTTGAACATGTAATGCATCAATACTATTGAAACCAGTCTAGGCTCTGATACCACTGATGGGTTTTGGTCATAAGACATCCTATGTGCTCATACAAATCCTAATGCTTGGATCTAGGTTTCTCTATTGTACATGCTTTGAATCCAAGACTATAAACCCTAATTCTAGCATATGGAAATCGATATTAACATATAATTAGGTTTAGGATATTACCTTGATTGTTATGTAGCAATAACAATCCCAATTCCTCCTTGAATTGACTTTGGAAGGCTTAGAGTCACAAGTGTCACTCCTCTAATGGCTTACAAACACCAAGAGCAAATGGAGAAGGTATAAAGAGAGAGGAGAGGTATAAGAACTCGTCTCTAGGACCTCTTGGGAAGGCATGGACGAATCCATGAACCTTGGGGTCTTTATATAGGTGTAGAGATTAGGGTTTTAGTCCTTATCCTTATCTAGTTGCTTGCCCACCAAGTAACCATAAGATAAGCCTTGAAAACCCTTATCCTAGTCGAATTCTAAGGCCTTATCACCTTAAATTCGTCTAACCTATTAATAAGATAATCCTTACCTTATTTTTTAACTATCACATAATTACAATTCAGCCCCTCTAGTTTAATTAATTACACTTGATCACAAAATTAATTCTGAATTAATTATTGACCAATATTAATGAAACAAATATGATTTCTCCTTTAATATATTACTCTTATAACATATTAATAAATCATAATAACCTCTCTCTCTCTATTTATTTCTCCAATCAAGTTGCTTTGGTGAAGGTAACCCAAAAGGATCATGCACCATCGGGTCAAGTACATACCAAAATAGTTATGGACTTATACACTAATCCAACAAGACCTTCTTGGAAGTTTCCATGCATAAAGACAACTATATTGGTTAGAATCAGATTTGTTGACGAAGAATGATATATTGTAGTACATCTAGAACATTTGAAGATCAACTAACAAATGTTGTAAGTTGTTTGGTTGTAGTTAAACAATATGGAACCATGAGAGTTTGAAGAAAGACTATGTATTTGAATGAAAGATTATTAGAAGAGTTATAAATAACAAATGCAAGAAAGAAAGAAGTAGTTTCCTATAGTGAGATCAACATGTTCATTAATATAACCGAAGTGAATTGAAAAAATCTAAACAACTCAACGATTTCCCAATTTCATCATTTCATTCACTATGAAACATATGGTTTATACATCAAACAAATTACAACTCAAACCTTACTACATAAATCACTCTCTCTCAAATGAACAACTGAATCTGTGAATCTAGAACTAACTCTATAATATGAACAAACCCTAAACTGATGACTAAAGAACGAGAGAAAGAGAACTCTGTAAAATATCTTGATATGAATGAGACAAACAGTCTCCAGCTACCAAATATATACCCGGGTCATTAATATCCTGGATACATCCATGACCGGATTATAACCCGCGCATAAACCCGACATAACCTGCACACTTTTCATAAAACACCCACACAAATATATAAAATACAATACTTACCCTGAATCCTTTATACTAATGTTTAAGTTTGAAATCTTTATTTTTCTCAACATCCCCCCTCAAATTAAACATTAATTTCATAAAACAATTTTAATTACTTTTTAAAAACATTAACCATATTAAGTCTCTTCACAATATATTCATGTTGACTACTACCAAGAGACTTAGTCAAAATATCTGCATTTTGTTCTGAAGACAAAATTTTATTAACTTTTAAAACTCCATTTTCAATTTTTTCTCTTACAAAATTGTCACAACTAGCATTTTTGCTAGGAAATTTTACTCTCATGCAATCATTCACTTAGTGTAATAACTTGCACTCTAAGTGAATACTATACCCTATTCTCGTTCAAATATATCTCATATGTTCAAATAAGGGTTGGAAACCCTAGAAATCCCGGTTCAAGATTATTATGGACTAGGATTCTCTTATTGGGTCTAACGAACAAATAAACTTTCAACTTGACTACTTTGGGCCTAGAATGATCCATCTTATTTCTAATGGGCCTTATTGGACCATATCCACTCCAATTAACCCTAATGGACCTAAAACCCATCCCTTTATCTTATGTTGGGTCGTAAGTACTTCCAAGGACCCAATGGGCCGAAAATTTATAATTAGACTTCATAAAAATCGAGCAAGGCCAAGGTTGGGCTCAAAACCGTTTCATTTTCATTTCTCTTAGCCCATTCTCGGCCCAACATCAATTAAAACAAAAAATGAAGAAAACAAGATTATTGTAAGCTTGCCACCTAAGTTTTATCTAATGGTAATCTAGGCAAAGAAACTCACATGTAACTAAGCATCTACACCCTTAACCATTATATATTAACCTCTTGATCCTCTCTCTTCTCTGTCTTTTAGTTATGTCCGAGAATCACAACTCCTCCCACCATCCTCATTTTCTTTTAAACACTCTCATACACTCTCAAGAACATCCTTTCCTTCCATCCAAAATTTCGAAGATCTAGGGTGCTTTCAAGAGGGTTCTTCACCAATATCATCATCCTTGGTAAGTTTTTGCTTAGATCCATGGTTTAGCTTCTTGATTTCTTCAAAATCTCCTCTTAACTCATTCCATTTCGTGAATCATACATCTTAGAGCCATCTAAGTTGTAAAGTTCCTCAAGAAGCTTGCTAGGACCAAAAACCTCTTCACATCTTCACCAAAAACCGGGAACAACAAATCAAGGTGAGTTCATACCCCCTTGTTTTCTGTTTTTACTTGTTTTTGGGGGGAGAATACAAGTCTTATGTGTAGATCTATGTATATATGCATGATTATGTGTGTTTTCTTGAAACATTTGGTGATTATGTGTTGATTTCTTCACTAATCTAAAAATATGTTAAGAAACTTGAAGTGTATCACTAGGATCTTCATATGAATCATGAGAAAAGTATGTTTTATCACATATAATACATGTAAACTTGTAGATCTGGGATTTGTATACTTGATATAGCAAAAATGAGCGTTGTGTTCAAAGATCTATAAACTAAACTCACAAAACAGCCCTTGACAGAAAAGTTTTGGTCCAATATCGGACTGTTTTGACCCCCTTAATGGTAATGTTTTTCAAAAATGTTTTACATGGTTAAAGTTAAGATTTATACCTTTAAAATGACTACTCTCATGTTTTCATAAGATTTTTCTACAATTTTTGGTGAATTTTACAAAACTGCCTATCAAATTTGAAATACTTTCGGACCAACCTCTGAAGGTGAGAAATTTCACACTAGTTTGAGGCCATTAAAAATTTTGAGAAAAATTGTGAACAAAGTAGACAAGTTTTCCAAACTTCCAGAGTTTACGGATCCAAATTTCGACTTACGATGCTTTTTCTACAAATTTTCCAAAAAGTAGGTCGGAAAAGCCCAAAACAAGAAAAATATGTATTTCCACAAAAATCAAGCCAAAAATGATATTTTTGACAAAAATGGGTTTAAAATGATATTTTTATCACAAAGTAGTCATCAACACAAGTTTTTAACAAAATTGGAGATTAAAGTGTTATTCTTACAAAATTGGGCCTTAATTGAAATTTTTTGGCTTATTGGGCCAAGAACGTCATTTTTACAAAAAGGTGGTCTTTTTATATCAACTTTGTAAATAATCAAGCTAAAATAAACAAAACAATAACAAATGGGTTAAAAACGATATTCATATCCTTATTGGGCCTGGAAATAATATACATGTTTAGTGGGTCTTAGGGTCCTTTTACATGTATATTGGGCTTGGGATAGATATTCAAATCCTTATTGGGCCTGGAAATAATATACATGTTTAGTGGGCCTTAGTGTCCTTTTACATGTATATTGGGCTCGGGATAGACATTCATATTCCTTTTTAGCCTGGAAATAATAGACACGTATAGTAGGCCTTAGTGGTCTACTTACATGTTTATTGGGCCTAGGAATGAGTTTGATATGTGTGCTTCTTTCTTTTGATATTTTAGTGAATACTTGAACCAAACCCAACGATAAACTAACAAACGGATTAATTTGATCATTTTTATGTGTGAGAGGTCATGTATATTATTTATATGTTTATTGGGCCTCATTGACCCATTAACATGTGCGACGGACCTTGGATACTATTTGTGTGCTATTTGGGCCTGTAAATACTTTACATGTGAAATGGGTCTTAGTTGTCCTTTCATATATATTTTGGGATCATGTTATATAATCTCATTCCATTTGGGTCTTGAAATGATTTACATGTTTAGCGATGCCTTAATGGTTCACTTACATCGATCCTTGGTCCTGGAATGAGCTTATACCTTTTTCTTCGCGTAAATTCGATTAAGGATCTAGCGAGTTTTTGTCGGTTGGCACCTATTAAGTGTATGATCGTAGCCTGTATTGGAGGGAGAACGGGGATTTGTGTATAGATCTATACGGGGTTGCCACCCCACACCTCAGCTATTCGCTACAGTGAGACTAACTCAATCTAGGGTGACGAAAACCTTATAATCAAAGTCAAAATCGGCATCCAACGACGCCAAGACAGGCGAAATTGTCATTATTTAGTATGGTTATGACGGCTCGCTTAGAGGAATTAACGTTATGAAGTTTACGGAAGACCTTTTTTTACAGGCAACATCGGGTTGTCTGGGAACATTCTCTTTACATGCTCTTACATTCTCTCTACATTCTCTTTACCTTTTTAATCAAATAAACAATAACATACATGCATTAATACAAGATCTAACACAAACACACTAAACAGTTTTTCAGAAAATACCAGATTTTCTGGTGGTTTTCAAAGTTATACAAATCATTTTCACAAACATGGTTATGAACTCACCAACATTTTTATGTTGACCGTTTTCAAAATAACTTGTATTCTCAGGAAACCGTTGAAGCAGGATGAACGAAACAAGCTAATGGATATTGTGTTATATTTTGTTTCATCATACTCTTACTATTTTGGCATGTAATATTCAAATACAATACTCGATGTAAACAATGAATGTTGTTATATTACATGTGTGATGATGATGATGTTATGTTCAATTATATTCACTGTAATGATATTTCAAGATGAAGTCACGCACAAGTCCCCAGACGTTTCCGCCGTCTGGTTTGGGGGTGTGACAATAATGTAGATCAATTTCAAAGTGTTTTGTTCTTTCATGAAAAACAGGATTCAAAGCAAGCTTAATTGCCGACTCATTATCACAATAAATATTTACAGGTAACTTTGGTTTTATATTCAAATCAAAAAGCAATTTTCAAATCCATATAATTTCACAGGTTATGCTGCCTAGAGCCCTGTATTCAGACTCTGTGGAGGAGCGAGAAACAATACTTTGTTTCTTGGTCTTCCAAGAGACCAGTGACCCTCCTATATACACAAGATAACCTGTTACTGACCTATGACTAAACAAACATTTAGCCCAGTTAGTATCAACAAAACCAACTAAATCAAAAGAATTTGTTTTAATTAAATGAACACCCATACCTGGACTATTTTTCCAATACCTTACTAACCTGAAGGCAATATTAACATGAGACTTATAGGGCCTGTGCATATACTGAATTAATAGCTGAACAACATATGAAATATCAGGCCTTGTAATAGTTAGATAAATCAACTTTCCAATAAGCTTTTGATATTCAGTTATATCAACCAAATAATCTGATTTATCTAGATCTGATTCTCTTTTAATAACAAGATTGGATTCTAAAGGAGTTTTAATAGGTTTGCATGCAAGCATCCCAAATTCATGGAGCAACTCCATACAATATTTCTTTGATTAAGACAGATACCATCATCAGTTCTTAAAACTTCAATACCAAGAAAATACTTCAAATCACCAAGATCCTTTATTAAAAACTGTGATTTAAGAAATTTTTTCACATTATTTAACTCAGTTTCATTGTTTCCAGTTACAATAATATCATCCACATAAAAAGAAGAACCACAAAAGAATCTTGAAAAATTCTAGCAAACAAAGAATAATCATTCATACTTTGTTTGAATCCAAAGCTGGAAAGAGAAGAGCACAACTTCTCATTCTATTTTCTAGGGGCCTGTTTAAGTCCATAAAGAGATTCAATAGTCTACACACTCTAGTATCACCTTTGGAATGATACCCTTCAGGTTGACTCATAAAAACATTTTCAGATAAGTTTTCATACAAAAAAACATTATTAATATCAAGTTGAAAAAGAGGCCAAGAATTATGAACAACCAAAGAAAGAACCACTCTAACTATTACAATTTTGGCCACAGGTGAGAAAGTCTCTTCATAATCTATTCCTTCCCTTTGACTATATCCTTTAGCAACAAGTCTGGCTTTATATCTTTCTATATCACCATTAGACTTATATTTAATCTTATATATCCATCGATATCCAATAGCTTTTCTATCTTTAGGAAGGTTAGTGATTTCCCAATTGTTATTTCTATAAAGGGTCTCCATTTCCTCATTCATGGCCTTAATCCAATTTAGATCAAGGAATGCCTCACTATAACTCTTTGGTTCAACAATTTTATCAAGACTTGAAACAAAACAAAAGGTATCATTATCAAGAGCTGAATAGTTAACAGATCTTTCTATACCATATTTATGTTCTCCTTCAATAATATAGTCACTAAATCTAACTGGCATGTGAATACTACGTCCAGATCTAGTTTCCCTAGTTGACAAACTATCAGAAGGATCAGAATTATTTAAAACATTTTCCTCAGTCAGTGTAGAAGAACCTGGAAACATCTCACCAGTGGGGGGCACATATGCCTCACCAGTCTGGTTGCTGACATTAAAGGGACATGTCTCATCCAAGTCATGGTCTACATTAGCACCATCCAACTGATGGTTGCTATCCAGGTTTTCTACTCTAGTGTTATCTAGAATAGAACTAGAATTCAATGACTCGTCATAGGAAAACAAATCCTTTGGATTCATAGGAATATTAGATCTATCAGTCAAAGATGAAGACTTACGCTTGAAAGGGAACACAGACTCATAGAACTTTACATCCCTGGAAACAAAAACAAGATTTGAGTCAAGACTAAGAAATTTGTAACCCTTTTTATCAGAAGAATATCCAAGAGAAATACACTTATCTACTCTTTCAGAAAATTTGTCTGAATTATTCAATTTAGTGGCAAAACATAAACAACCAAACACTTTAAGTTTATCAAAAACTGGAACACTATTATAAACAAGTTCATAAGGAGATGCACCATTTAAAATAGAAGTAGGAATTCTATTGATTAAAAAAACTGAGGTTAAAACTGCATCTCCCAATATTTAAGTGGAATAGCATACTGAAACATAAGTGACCTAGCAACATTCAAAATGTGTCTGTGTTTTATTTCCACAACTCCATTTTGTTGTGGAGTATGAACACAAGAAGTCTGATGCAAAATTTCTTTTGAATCAATTAAAAATTTCATCCTGTTATTTAAAAATTCAGTACCATTATCTGACCTAATAGTTTTAATTTTAACACAAAATTGATTAAGAAGAATATTAAAGAAAACAACAATACAATCATAAACTTCATCTTTGGACCTCAACAGATAGACCCAAGTAGCCCTAGTATAATCATCCACAATGGTTAAAAAATATATGAATCCTTCAACAGTTGTCACCCTATAGGGACCCCAAACATCTAGATGAATCAACTCACCAAGTTTAGAAGTAGAGTGTTGACTAACAGGAAAGGGTTCTCTAGTTTCTTTAGCTTTATGACAAACATCACATGGAGGAAGACTTTCATTACCAATTTTAAGTTTGGTTTTTAAAACACCCAAAGCTTGATCAAAAGGGTGACCAAGCCTATGGTGCCATGTTAGTTTGGACACACAACAATCAGAAGAGGACTTAGAGAGACTAGAAGAAATACCTGAAGGTACACTTTTTATGTAATAGAGACCCCCAGACTCTCTACCATTCCCCACCATCACCTTTGATTGTAAGCCCTAAATTTTACAACTATGTTCATTAAACACAACTTCACAATTACTATCTTTGCAAATCTTATGAACTGACAACAAATTTACATTGAAATCAGGAACAGCAAATACATCAAATAGGGTTAAAGAATCAGACAAATCCAGATTACCAATTTTCTCAATTTTAGTAGAAGTACCATTAGGATGATTAACTACTAAATCTAACTTTGATACATCCAAAGTATCATGAAGAAGTGACTCAGAAGAATCATATGTTGATTAGCTCCTGAGTCAACAATCCATTTAGGTGAATTAACAGAAGCATTAAAAGCTTGAAACAAACAAGTACCTGCCATATTAGAACTGACATATGACTCTTCACTGACTTGTCTATCACCAATTAGTTGCAAGAACTTGACATATTGATCCTTAGTGAGTTGATGAAACTCAGAATCCCCATTAGAGACAGAAAAATTAGAAGTACTTCCATTTCCAGAAGAAGTAGTAGAAGAATTAGCAGAAAAAAAATTTCACAAAATTATTCTGATTACTATTTTCATTTCTTGGTTTAAAATCCTTAGGATGTCCCATCAACTTACAACACTTCTCTATAGTATGTCCTTTAATACCACAATTCTTACACTGAACAATTTGACCCTTATTTTTAGCATTAGATCTGTTATTAAATCTGCTATTAAAAGCAGTGGACTGAGTCTTTGTCACAGACTGAGAAGAAGACAAGGACCTATTCCTTTGAAGGGATTCTTCTCTTGATACAATAGAGAAAGCAGTTTTAACATTAGGTAAAGGGTCCATTAATAAAATGTGACTTTTGACTTGATTGTAAGATTCATCTAGACCAGATAAAAACTGCATAAGTTTCATGAGATTAGAATGATCTTTAAGTTTAACAGAAGCATCACAAGTACACTCAGTTAAGCTAGTAAGACCATCAAATTCCTTCCACAAAGAATCAAGCTTATTAAAGTAATCTGACAGAGAAACATCATTTTGTTTAAGAGAATTAATCTGTTGGAATCAGAAATGGAGGACAAGAGCCAAGAACAAACAACAGCATTGGCCCTATCCCATTTAGACTGTTTGGAATCATCAACCTTACTTTTCTTAAAAGTTCCATCTACAAAACCAAGTTTATTACTGGCTTTAAGAGCTCTAGAAATAGAACTTCTCCATAGTCTAAAGTTTTCATTTCCAGTTAATTTCATAGTAATAATTGATGTAACAACATTATCAGATGGATGAATGTAAAGAGGATCATCAAAATTGATTTGATCATCCTTTCCACTTCCACCGGGTGGATCGGTAGAACCACCAGCCATATACAATACACAGAAAGAAAACAAGAACTCACTTCTATACTGATATCAAATCCAGATGGTCACCACGTATGTCGGGGCCCAAGACAACCAGCACAGAAGGAACAAATCAAACAAAAAAAACAAGAAAAGTAAGGAAAGTAACTGGTGTACACAAGACACCACAAGACACCAGGATCTTTCAAAAAACAGATATAAAAAAGAGGAAGAAAAGAACAAGAGGCTTCTCACAGTGTTGTAGATAATAGGCGAAGGAATCGACTCTCTTTATCCGTTCCCTACTAGGTTTATCGGTGATAAAATCCGACCCTAGAGAGTTATTTCAGACAAGAAGATTAATCGATTAGGTTTTTTCAATTGATGAGGATCCACAGGAGATACAAAGGTCGCAAACCACAAGTGAACCACAGTAGATACCTGCAAACACACAAACAAATCTCGCAGTACCAAGATCTAGAAATATCGTAACAAAAAACAAGTTCGATTTTACTTCACAGGAATGAACAAAAAAAAACAGATCGAACGATAAACAGTTTATGGCTAAACAATATAAGAGTTCAAAGAAACACTTAGATCTATCAACAACAAACAGATTCAGAACAAAAAACGTAAAAGAATCAGAAGATACCTGATAATCAAGTGATGAACGAACTCGTTGAGCGTTGTAAGAAGAAAAACGAAGCCTATAGCTCTGATACCATGAAAAAATCTAAACAACTCAACGATTTCCCAACTTCATCATTTCATTCACTATGAAACGCATGGTTTATACATCAAACAAATTACAACTCAAACCTTACTACATAAATCACTCTCTCTCAAATGAACAACTGAATCTGTGAATCTAGAACTAACTCTATAATATGAACAAACCCTAAACAAATGACTAAAGATCAAGAGAAAGAGAACTTTGTAAAATATCTTGATATGAATGAGACAAACAGTCTCCAGCTACCAAATTTATACTCGGGTCATTAATATCATGGATACATCCATGATCGGATTATAACCCGCGCATAAACCCGACATAACCTGCACACTTTTCATAAAACACCCACACAAATATATAAAATACAATACTTACCCTGAATCCTTTATATTAATGTTTAAGTTTGAAATCTTTATTTTTCTCAGCATGAATAAGTTGGAACGTTAAGTTAAAGTCCAATGTAAAGTTTTCTAAGATCGAAAGTTGTAACACTCGTTCCAACTAGATGATAATATTAAGGGAAGGTTAATATCTTTATAAGTTGAAAAAAAATATTAATACATGTATTTTGCTAGACTATATGAAAAGGTGAATGTAAAATATGTGTTGGTGTGTAGATGAATTGTAACATCCCAAAAATTTCAATAATTTTAAATTTTTCAAAATGATCCTTTTACTAATAAAATGTTTAAAAAAATAGTGTTCTCGAATCATTATTTTAAAATCAATGACTCCTAAGATTAGTGACATATAATCAGGATGTATACGGTCACGCCTTCACCTCGCCACAAATCTTAGAAACACCTAAAACCATAAACCAGAACCGTAAGCACAAAGTTTAGTGAGTTTCCCCTAAAGTACCAATACACAACATATAACATATACAATAAACAACATGCATACAGAGCCTTCAGCCTGACTGAACGCCGCCCCGACCTACAGACTATCTGGACCGATCACGGAACCTTCAGCATGACTGGACTGCCTCACCGGGCCTTCAGCCTATCTGGACCGCTCACAAAAACCTTCAGTATGACTAGGTTGCCTCACCGGTCCTTCAGCATATCTGGACCGTTCTCCGGGCCTTTGGCCTGACTGGTACGCCCCACTGGCCTTCAGTCTATCCGGGTCGCCATGGGTTTTTTGGCCTTTAGCACTAAGCAAGACCGCCTCAACCCAACCACACAATAACCATATCGACATATACATAACAGCTATTCATACATATAACATACCATTATAAATACTACCAGGCTTGTTGACTGGCAGGACAAAGCAGTGTAGTCTCAACCCAACTACACTACATCAACACATGCAACCAGTAAACATATAGCCAAAACAGATAACAAGTAGATCACTAAGCATAGCATCATCCTATCTACCAGGAAACAAATCTAACCAATCACAATAGTACTCAATCATACGATAATCCAGGATATAAATCAAAGGGTCGGCCTTGGTGCCTTCGACCCGTAAGTATAGTGAGGAAAACATACATCATATCTGGCGAAACACACGGACGATCCCTGACTTCTGGCTGACGGATTCCTCGAACTGTCAATATCAAAACAACATCCAATTATCAATTAGGTTCCAAACCATAACCATAAATCTATTACTAGGGTAAATGACCAATTTACCCCTTACCTAGTTTAGGCCAAGACTTAGGTCCAAACCCAATAATCCAAAAAGGCCCAAATACCAAAATCCACCTAATGCCCAAATCATGGCCCAATTTTGCAAATCATGGCCCAAATACCAAAATCCACCTAAGGACCAAATACCAAAGTGGGCCTCCACAAATAAATATCAACCCAAAACTTGATGGCCCAACATGGCCCGAAGCAACAAAGCCCAAAAGATGGCCCAATTCGAAGCCCAAATTCCAAAATCCCACTCTGATGAGTACGCGGGGGCGTACTCAGCTTGTATGCTAAGTGTACTGGCTTAAGAGCTTGTATAATGCGCGTACAAGCTTGTATGCCCAACGTACTCCTCCTGTTTGATCAACTCTCAATTCTAGCTTTTAATCCATTAAGCCAAGACGTTCAAAACCTTATAATAGCTAAATATAAGTGACATGATCCATAAAGTTAAATGCTTTAAGCCATTGCATGGCTTAATGAAGCCTAACACCAAATATGAACTCCAAAGGTCAAAATCACTCCAAAATGTCTAAAAAATTTCTTAATACCTTAAGACCTTTGTTTAAACTTCCAGATCTGATTCAAAGGGACTTGTTAAATCATAAAGTTCCTGATTTTATGACTTAACATGACTTAATGGGACCAAAATCAAAACCCTAAGTCCCAAGCTTCAACAAAAGATTACCAAATCTTGCATGGAAGGTTTATACTCATCAAGATCCAAACTTTATGACTCCAAAACCCCAACAAGGGTCAAATATGAAGCTCAAAAGTTCTGGAGTAACTTCTACTCACAAGAACCACCACAAAGGGACCAAAATCATAACAAAGTGACACCTAGCAAGATCTACAAGAAAGAGTTGTCAAGGTTGAGACTTTATATCTCCAGAAGTTAGATCTAGGCGAAGAAAGCTTGGATCCAAAAGCTCCAAGTCGGGAAATGACTCTTCATGAAGTTCCTTCTTCCTCCTCAAGCACCAAAAAAACACATAACTCACTTTGAAGCTCAACAATCACTCAAATGGGGGCTAAGGGTCGATTTCTAGGCTTTAGAGGGATGGACACTGAAGATATTAGGGTTAGGTTATGAGATAAAGAGCTTTAATAGGGTCCAAGGCCCTAAAATAGGGTTTGGGTCAAACTGGAGTACGCACAACGTACTCCAAAGAGCACCCATGAACATCCTAGTCAGTACGCCCAGCGTACACCAAGGTACGCCCTGTGTACTGCTCTTTTCACAAGTACGCCCTGCATACCCAGCTGAACCCTAAAACCACCAAACTTCCGAAAGCCATAACTTCTTCGTTATAAATCTGTTTCCGACGATCCTTATATCCACGAAAAGGTAACGAGAAGCTCTACGCTTCTATCAAATCATACCTGCCTTACAATATCCCGAACAAACATCCAATTTCCATAAAAGCTCGAGCTGACATATTACTAAAATACCCTTTAGCTCCAAAGCACCAACCGTTTACCTGGATCTTCCAAATTACATCATTCTAAGCATTTCTTGGTGTGATTTTACAAGGGAAAAGTCATTTCCAGCAAGGGGAGGTCAAGGGAGTTGTTGATTTAAAGTTCTTGAGCTTATATCTTCATTGTAGAGGTAGCAAATCGTTTTCCCTTTTCTGTTTTGGGTGAGAATTGTGATTTTAGGGTTTTTACACCTTCCTATGGCTTGTAGTGATGAGTATAGGGTCCCTTTGTGTGAGAGATCCCAGATCTGGACCCATAGAGGTCCAAAGGCTTTATTTTATATGCTTTATGTGATTAATGGAGAGAATGAGATTTTGATGCCATTCTTGGAGCCATTTCTCCAAGGAAAGCCTTGTGAGCTTTGCATGTATGTCAAGCCTCAACCTTTATGTGGTTATTGGTCGTAGGGAAGCCAAATATATGGATTAGAGGAACATATCTGACCTCAGAAGGTCAGATGAGTGTTGGCATGGGGGCAACTCGCCGAGTCCATGGGGAGACTCGACGAGTCGAGTCGGGTTGCCCGCGATTTGAATCTAGTGGAAACATGTCGAGTGGAAGGTTCACTTGATGAGTTGAGTGAGGCCGTGGAAGAGTCAAAAGACACGCATGGACTCGCCGAGTCACCCTTGTGTACTCGGCAAGTCTGGTCAGTGTTGACCGTTGACTTGAATTGACTTTTGTTGACTTTTAGGGTTTGGTCAACAATTGGTCATGTGGACCATTTGAAGGGTAAAATGGTCTTTTATCCTTCTTATAGGACATGGAAGGGATTAGTATAGCCTGGAGAGCCGTTATTGATTGAGATAATTGTTTATGTATTTAGGAAGAGGCTAGATCAATGTATCCGCATGTGAGATTACCAAAGACATCCGAGGTGAGTCTTCTCACTATACTTTACTTAGAGTGGTAACAGAGTTAAGTGACAGGGTTATTGTATGCTATCTATGCGATGTGTGGCACTACATTATTTCTATGCGATTTATGTTGTGTGTATATCAGAGTTAGGACCGGAAGGTCCACAGAGCTAGGACCAGAGGGTCCACAGAGTTAGGATTAGAGTTATGTGCCAGTGTATTTGTATGTTATTTATGTTATGAGATTTTTTGTGATATGTGATATGCATGATTCAGAGTTACCAGAGTTAGGACCTTTGGGTCCATAGAGTTAGGGCCATAGGGTCCATAAAGAGTTGGGACTGGAGGGTCCCATTGAGACTCACTGACCAGAAGGTCAATAGAGTTATAGCCTTGAGTGGTTAATATGTGTTAGAGTGGTATTTTAGGGAACTCACTAAGCTTCGTGCTTACAGTGTTTTGTGTTATGTGTTTCAGGTTTCCTCAGAATCACAGGATGGCACCGGCTCGATTGTACACACCAGAGGAAGCGTTTTTTTTAGGATCCTGGTTTATTAATTGATTGAACAAAATAGTCATGATTTGTAATTTAAATAAAAATGAGATTTTTATGAAATGTGTTAAAGAAATAAGCAAATTTTAAATGAAAATTTTGTTTTGAAAATTTCGGTGTTACAAGTTGGTGTCAGAGCCTTGGTTTGAGGGATTCGGATGCACCTTCGGGTAAATCTGGACTCAAACTGAGGAAGTAAGAAAAGTTTTCAAATAAATGATTTTCTAAAAGTAAATAAGAGTTCAAAGAGAAAGCGAGAAAGAGCAGTGTGTACAATCAGCCAGAGCCCGAACGGTGATTTCCCAAAATACCCTTTCTTTGTTATGAGATATTTATGATACATTTTATGAGATATTATGCATGCTAGAGACAGGCTAGGTATTTCATATCTTAGGACTAGAGTGGCCTGATTTGTGATGCCTTAGCCTAGGAGTTGTTGTTGTATGTGATGTGCTTTTGAGTATGAGATAAGTGAGAGTATTCAGCAGGAATCCTTTAGGGGACTCGAGTAGAGGAGTAATCTAAGAGAGGTATCTATATGAGCATATGAGGAGTCTGCCGAGAGGGTAGCCAGAGGCCATGTGGGGTGAAGATGTTAGAGTTCGGTGATATCCTTCGAGTGTGAGGACAAGAGTGGATCATAACCTTGGGAGGTTTTATGTGCTGAAGGAGATGCTTCGATGCCCGAATGTTGCTTGCTTCGTGCTTTGTGGAGCTCTCGATGATGGGAGTCAGCTACTAAGTGAATATGACGATATTCAGGAGGTAGATGGTTGGCATCATTAGGAGTTCTTCAGCAGCTGATGGCGGAGAATTGGTAGAACCAAGAAAGAGCCTAGGTAGTAACCTTGGCCAGATGAGTGCGCTGGCAAAGTATAGCATTTTGCTGAGGAGCGAGCACGCGTGACGGAATTGGTGAACGAGAAGGTTGAGCAGCTACTTAGGAGCTATGGGATGGTCCGTGTGGAAAGTATGGGTAGATGTGGCAGGTAGTATGGGCCCATACTACCGAAAGCAGAGGACCCATACTCGATACAGGGAGTATTCTGAAGGTTCTAAGTAGCAGATTGAGGAGTGATGTCATGGTTCGAGTACCATGCATCGTAGCAGATTGAGGAGTAATGTCATTGTTCAAGTACCATGCATCGTAGCAGAGTGAGGAGTGATGTTATGGTTCGAGTACCATGCATCGAAGCAGATTGAGGAGTGATGTTATGGTTCAAGTACCATACATCGGAGCAGATTGGGAAGTGATGTTATGGTTCGAGTACCATACATCGGAGCAGATTGGGAAGTGATGCCATGGTTCGAGTACCATGCATCTTAGCAGATTGAGGGGTGATGTTATAGATTCGAGTGCCATGCATTGTAGCAGATTGAGAAGAAATGTCAGGGGCTGAGTATCATGGTTCATAGCATAGGATGCTTGTGATTCTTCGGTTGTCCGATCAGGATTGATTGGTGGAGTTGGACGTCATGGGGTTTAAGGCCTGAGGGCCATGATTGAGTTCGAAAAGGCATCCCTTGAGGGGGAGGTCGAGATCATTTCAGAGTACCTTGGTAAGATGTCAGATGCAATCGCAAGACTCAGGGATTAGTAGAGGAGGCTTTTATGAGGGATTGCGGTCTGAGTGACCAATCAGCCGATGGAAGAGATGTCACCTTCTGTGACTTGTTGGGTGCTATTTATGTTTCCTATGGGAAGTAGGAGAGGCGTGAGATTTCAGTTTTGGGTTTAGGAGTAAACCCTACGGGTTGACATTGATGTCGATTTTTCCACCAGAGTATCAGGTGGCATGTCTGCCGCGAGGAAATGATCTACCATGAGCAGGTAGTCAGTGGGAACTGAGATGGTCAATGACCACATTACACCCTAATTGAGTATAGTAGGGTGTGTGGTAGCGGTATCAGCGGGTAATCCATTCAAGTATATCAGAGCGGTGGCTCTTCTGTCTATGATGGACATTGAATATGGTAGTGGAGTTCCTATTCTCGTGATGATTCATGTGTTGGAGCGGGGGTTGAGAAGTCGAGGAGGAGGAGTATGATGTTTATTGTTTCAGTCTAAGAGTCAGTGATAGTACTAAACAGTTGCGATGTTCAGTATTGGGATGGTATGAGACTTCGAATGGCTAGAGACAGTCGTGATGAGAAGTACCTGAGGATTTCTTCAGAGATTTAGGGTATTTGAGGTTTCTTGATCTCTACGTGGGGAGATCATTGGGCGTTGTATGGCACCTTCCAAGCGTAGGTGCGATGTTTCTGGACGAAACCGTCTATGGGGTAGAGTGTTGATGAGTTAACTGGTGATTGTTCGAACCCTAAGTGGGGGAGAACCGGGTATTTTATTGATGGAACCAGAGATTTGTACAAGAGCGGTTAGGGGTTGGATACAGAAACCTGCGGATCGAATTCATGAGACTAGTGTCATTGGTGATCAAGGAAAGGTGCAGAGCGAGTTAATGCATGTGGTATGTGTCTGAGAAAGGAGGGGTGTCTCCGCGGCAGGTGGCCAATGGTCAGGAATCTGGTGGTGGTCAGGGTCGTTTCAAGTGGAAGACTCGTAATGATGGTATGGGAAGTTGAGTACTTATGGGTCGAAGTATGGATTGTATATGCCCCTTTTTGGGGTGGATAGAAGATTATCAAGCAGCCAACTCCCAGGCTGGTATGTGTATTCTTGCTTGGATTTTGAGCAGTAGAGGAAAGGGTTTCGGAGGATCCTCAGCATGTTCTGAAGCGTTAGCGCTTTCTTTGTATTCCAATTGAGTGTTTGGATACACTGAAGTTGCGTATTGGGTAAAATGAAGAATTATTTATGGGGTTCAGAGTAAATGTTTTGTTGTATCTGTATGGTGCTGGGAGTAGGAGATCAGTGGTTGAGGCAAGACATCATGATGTTCTATAATGGTGTTCCGTGGTACCCGGGTATAATGTCCCGATTTCGGAGTTATTTAGAATCTTGAGTTTGAGACGACTAGTGTTTTATCATGTATCTACGGTTCCAGTGGGATCCCTTCGGGTTTTGACATCAAGAGGGATTATTTAAGAAAGTGGATCTCCGCAGAGGTAGGTATTTTGTTATAGCGGTTGCCGCCAGAGTCTATGATGTATATGTGGGACAAGTGTGTGTAGCTATCTATGATAGTCTATGGAGCATGAGTTAGTGGACGTAGTGTGGCGTTATGATGAGAATGAGAGTAAATGCTGAAGCTAAGGGGAGCCATAGTATTCACTAGTCAGAGGGTGTTGTGATGCTACGGGGAGCTGTAGTAATCACAAGTCATAGAGAGGGAGTCGTGGTACTACGGGGAGCCGTAGTACTCACTAGACAATTGGTGTTATGGTGCTACAAGGAGCCGTAGTACTCACTAGTCAGAGGCTGTCGTGATGTTGCAGGGTGCCTTTGTACTCACTAGACGGCAAGAGAGTGTGATGTTGGAGTGTTCTCCAATCAGTGTATGACGTAGAAGAGTTTTAGGCTTGAGTAGCCTTAGTATTGAGTTTTTGGAGCCTGGTGGTTGAACCAGGGGTGAGACTGGGGTCTCTGTCTCTGTCAGGGCTAAGTCAATTCCCGGTTGGATTGTAGTTTTCATTTGAGAATTTTGTGACTTGTGTGTCACAGGGCCGAGATAGTTGATACGAAGGGGAAGTCAGTGGGAGCTCTTCTGCGGAGAGCCGGGCAGAGTGAGCGGACGATTCAGATGCTCAAGGACATGCTTCGGGCATGTGTATTGGATTTTGGAGGGAGTTGGGACATGTACTTACCCTTGGCTGAGTTTTCCTATACAACAACCATCATTCAAGCATTGGTATGCCACCCTTTGAGCTGTTGTATGGGAGAAGGTGTCGAACTCCCATTTGCTAGGGAGAGGTAGGGCAGCGTGTGATGGGTAGTACAGAGATGGTGCTTCAGAAGACCGAAAAGATTCAACAGGTCAGACAGAGGTTGCTGACGGCCCAAAGCTGTCAGAAGAGTTATGTGGATAGACGACGGTTAGACCTCGTGTGTTGTTAAAAAGGGATATGGAATTTGGAGCTGAAATTTATGAATGTGATGTTTCAGGACACTTCTGAGAGAGCATGGTTATGCTTTTGTGTCTGAGGGCAGAGTGTTGGGATTCTTTGTTCGATTGGTTTCTGATAGCAGTTTAATAGATGTGCCCTGGTGGAGTGTGAACCCTTTTAGTTGTGGGGCGTGATTCGTATGATTTAGCATGATTGGTTTGAAGGAGCGATAGTCGGTTGTTGGATGTGGCCTTATGAGAATCAGAGAGCCAATGAGTAGCGGGGTTGATATTCGAGGAGCGAATATCATAGTGATCGCTCGAGTAGGCGGTCGGGCGGCGGGTCAAGCCACTAGAGTTTTGGGTGTTGGGAAGGAGTATTTTAGCGATGAAAGAGTTGGTTTAAATTTTGGTTTGGAAGTTTTATGTGGTTTCGTGTGTCCATAGAGAAAGATATCGGTGTAGTATGAAGATCTTTTCAGTAGTGCCTTCCGGGCTACTAGTTTCAATCTATGAGTGGTTAAGGAGTGATTTCAAGGGCGAAATCTAATTCAAGTGGGGGAGAATTATAACATCCGGATATCCAGGCATGGAAATTTGAGTATTTTATATTGGAATATGAAGAGACTCGGCGAGTTGATGCCTCAACTCGTCGAGTAGGATCGTGGCTTGCTGATCTGTTTAATGAAGGGACTCGACGAGTCGGGTATCTGGACTTGCCGAGTCAGTGTTATTAAGGAAAACCCTAATTGCCCGGGTTTGAGACCTATTTAAAGGACCTTATAGCCCTCTTGTGCGGCTACCAGTCTAGAGAGAGGTACCCTAGAGAGCTGGAGCGAAGAGTGAGAGAAATAAAGCCATTCTAAGCATTTCTTGGTGTGATTTTGCAAGGGAGAAGTCATTTCCAGCAAGGGGAGGTCAAGGGAGTTGTTAATTTAGAGTTCCTGAGCTTATATATTCATTGTAGAGGTATCAAATTGTTTTCCCTTTTCTGTTTCGGGTGAGATTGATGATTTTAGGGTTTTTACACCTTCCTATGGCTTGTAGTGATGAGTATAGGGTCCCTTTGTGAGATAGATCCCAGATCTGGACCCATAGAGGTCCATAGGGCCTTATTTTATATGCTTTATGTTGATTCATGGAGAGAATGAGACTTTGATGCCATTCTTGGAGCCATTTCTCCAAGGAAAGCCTTGTGAGCTTTGCACGTATGTCAAGCCTCGACCTTTATGTGGTTATTGGTCGTAGGGAAGCCAAATCTATGGATTAGAGGAACAGATCTGGCCTCAGAAGGTCAGATGAGTGTTGGCATGGGAGGAACTCGCCGAGTCCATGGGGAGACTCGACGAGTCGAGTCGGGTTGCCCGCGATTCGAATCCAGAGGAAACCCGTTGAGTGGAAGGTTCACTCGACGAGTCAAGTGAGGCCGTGGAAGAGTCAAAAGACACGCATGGACTCGCCGAGTCACCCTTGTGTACTCAACGAGTCTGGTCAGTGTTGACCGTTGACTTGAATTGAGTTTTGTTGACTTTTAGGGTTTGGTCAACAATTGGTCATGTGGACCATTTGAAGGGTAAAATGGTCTTTTATCCTTCTTAGAGGACATGGAAGGGATTAGTCTATCCTGGAGAGCCATTATTGATTGAGATAATTGTTTATGTATTTAGGCAGAGGCTAGATCAGTGTATCTGCATGCGAGATTACTAGAGACATCCGATGTGAGTCTTCTCACTATACTTTACTTAGAGTGGTAACAGAGTTAAGTGCCAAAGTTATTGTATGCTATCTATGCAATGTGTGGCACTGCATTATTTCTATGTGATTTATGCTGTGTGTATATCAGAGTTAGGACCGGAAGGTCCACATAGCTAGGACCAGAGGGTCCACAGAGTTGGATTAGAGTTATGTGCCAATGTATTTGTATGCTATTTATGTTATGAGATTTTTTGTGATATGTGACCAAAGTTAGGACCTTTGGGTCCATAGAGTTAGGGCCAGAGGGTCTATAGAGAGTTGGGACTGGAGGGTCCCACTGAGACACACTGACCAGAAGGTCAATAGAGTTATAGCCTTGAGTGGCTAATATGTGTTAGAGTGGTATTTTGGGGAACTCACTAAGCTTCATGCTTACAATATTTTGTGTTATGTGTTTCAGGTTTCCTTAGAATCACAGGACGGCACCGGCTCGATTGTACACACCAGAGGAAGCATTTGTTTTGGAGGATCCTGGTTTATTAATTGATTGAACAAAAGAGTCATGATTTGTAATTTAAATAAAAATGAGATTTTTATGAAATGTGTTAAAGAAATAAACGAATTTTAAATGAAAATTTTGTTTTGAAAATTTTGGTACTACATTTCAGCTTTGAAAATCAAACAACTGCATCAATATAATAGAAAACACCCTAGGCTCTGATACCACTATTGGGTTTTATGTACTCTAACATCCCTATAGTGCACATACAACCCTAATGCTTTGGATCTAATTTTCCTCTAATTATACATGCAATATTCATTTTCCAAAGCATGAAGCCTAACTAGCATGCAAAGGTGATATTTGAATCATAAAAACTAGTTAGAAGATTACCTTGTGTAGTAGCTTGTAGAATCTTGGCCTTAAGAGAGCTTAGCATCTCTGGTGTGATGCCCCAAACAAGTCACAAACATCAATAAACAATTAGACGAATATGAGAGAGGTTTATGAGACTCTAAAATTGGCTAGCTCTTCTTAGAATGAAAGGGTGGTAGATTTTAGGGCTTAGGGTATACATTTATAGTGTAGAATTCCAAGATTCATATGTAACCCTAATTCTTACACTTAAGTTTATGATCCAACAATTGATTTGGACTAACACTTCATAGACTAACTCATAAACTTAGCCCATCACAAATCAATCATGGTTCGTTAGCCAAAACCATATGTATCATTGATTTACATAATCAGTCCCCGTTAATTTAATTAGTCTCCTTTGATCACTAAATTAATTCCAAATTAACTCTTGATCAATACTAATTAAATAATATGATTTCTTAATTAATATATTATTCTTATAATATATTAATAAATCACAAATAAACTCTTTCTCAAATATCCAACTATCAAATTGTTCTGGTGAAGGAAACCCGAAATGGACCATGTTACTATCGGGTCAAGTACATACCAATTATAGTTATGGGCTTAGACACCTAATCCAACAGGCTCTAGGGTTCGAAGCACAACCCGAATTCCTGATAGGGTTTAGCAGTTCGAGGGTTTGGCTCATAATTTTCTTTGATTAAGTTTTCTTGTAGGTTGTTGGCAAGACCATGGATCGGGTCCATGGTAGTTATGGAAGTGTTGTAAAACTACGAGGAAGTCGTAGCGTTCATTAGATTGGTAGACTGTTGTGGAAGTTTGGTAAGTCTATGACTTGGCTTGTAACATTCTATAGGATGAGTTAGGTCATACCAGGAATGATTGTGAGACTCTGGAACTACTGCATATTTTAGTATGGTATGGCTCCTATGATTGTTAATTGGATTTCTGCACATCGGTGGGATGATGGCAGTATATCTATAGGGCCATCAGAAGCTAATCAGGGATCTTGATGGCTAAGGTTGGGTGATGGCAAGAACGGTGAGGAACCGTGAGCTTCTCATTCCAATGGTTTCATGGTGTCACGACGTGTCGTGGACCCTTGTGGATTTTACTTATGTGTTGAGGCCGGTAGTTATGTCGTGGAGATTCGCATGAGGTAATTCTTTTGGTATTTGGCATAATTGGGAATCTGAGCGGTATAGGAATAATATTAATGGCTCAGCAGCCGACAGGTTTGGTTCGGTTTTTCTTTTTTGTAGGATTTTGACTTGTTGGAGAAGTCATCATTGTTTATTGGTAGTTCCTCGTGAAGTTCACTAGTTGAACCGTCGTTGTTGCAAGAAGCAAGATTGGTTTCAAGTGAGTTGGGTTGCCAATGGTAGAGTTACTTGTATGACCCTTGGATGAATTTTTGGTTAAATGGTAACCCTGATTGCATGGGGGTATGTATGCTACTAAAGATTTTCTACCAGATTGACCACTGATATGCTTATGGAAGCAGTTGGATGATGATGCTTCATCAGGAAGTCAAGTGTGTACATGAGAACTTTTAGGCAGTTTTTACTGGATGATCATCAGCATCTATTTCTGTCCCTAGAAATATTAGGGCTTATGGATTCCCAATTCTTTGAAGTGGAAGTCAGTTTAGTCGTAGCTACGAGATTCCCTAGTTTGATTCATACAATTAGGGAAGAGGGAGATGGTTGATGCAGTGGAATGTATTCAAGAGGTTGGATTGTTGCTGGCATAAGTTAGCCTCTCTATGGTACTCTCAAGTTCAAGTTTGATGCATTAGTTACACAAATGGATAGGCATGATCATATGGATTGTGCAAGTGCAGTTAATGTTCTAACTGAGTCGGATTTAGAGGACGAAATCTATTTTAAGTGGGGGAAAATTGTAACACTCAAATATCAAGTATTTTCCTTATTGGACTCAAAGTATAATTTTTTACAAAAATGGTCCTTATGCCATGTGTACTTAAGGAGTATGCATGGCGCATCTCATTAAAAAGGAGCGTGGAATCATGTAAGTACGTCAGGCCTACTCACAGTGTATTGTAGAGTGTACTGGCTGGTGAACAAACCCTAATTTTTAGGGTTTGTGACCTATTTAAGCATCCTTAACTCACATAACACTTTCCCCTATCAATATCCTGATGGGTTTTGAGCATTTTAACACTTCCTAAGTATACATGCAACCCTAATAACCTTGGATCTATGTTTGTCTAATAATCATGAAAAGTTGTTTTCCAAGTTTATGAACCTATCTAGCATACATGGAGTATAATTTTCTTTGTATAAAAGATAGAACTACATACCTTGTTGTTGAAAGTGTTCCTTGAAACCTTACGAGCCTAGCACCTCAAGTGCGATGCCTCAAATGCTTCACACAACACCAAATGCAAAGAATAAACTTGAGAGAATACTCTAACACATGCAAAATTGGCCAAGCCCTCTTGTTTCTTAGTGTAGCCGATTTTGGGGAGAGTTACATTGCTTATATAGTGTGTGGCATTAGGTAAACCCTAATGTTCCATGACTCTTCAGTTCTTGATCCATGGGTTAACTCCATGGAGCATCTTATGGGTGGAACCCAACTTGATAATCCATGGAGCCTCTTAGCCCACTATATAAGATATGGAAGATTTACAGAATCTACCCATATATCTAATTAGTTATCTTTTGATCACTTAATTAATTCTTGATCAAACTAATTAAATAATATTATTAATATATTAGAACTTATAATATATTAATAAACCATATGTGTTATTTCTCTCATTTAGTTCATCCAATTGCATGGTGCCATGCAACCCAAATGGACCATGTCGGGTCGGGTCAAGTACTTACCAGAAATAGTTATGGACTTAGACACCTTATCCAACAGTCTCCCATTTGGATAAGTCTAATAACTATAACTGCAATACTTCAGGAACCGATCGGCAATCGTAGCTCTTTCAAGGTCTCTCGGAACTGAGAAGATGTTGATACGCCATTTAAGATAAGTGATCATATAATCCTTTGTTCTAGATATCAGCCGGACAAATACATGGAACAATGTCTTACTTATTGTCCAGCAGTTTGTTTCTCGATTTCCGATTTGTTTGACAAAGAACTTAATTGAACACATCAACTTAGTTCTGACCGGGCCCGGTACATAGGTCAAAAAAAAATCATCGAGGGGCCCAGATATCAGCTTCTAATCCAAGAAGGAACAGATAAACTTCGACTCATATGTTTGCTCTACTACTAGTTGAATTATACACAAAAGCATGTTTTTAGAACATTGAATTACCAATGCGTTTTCGTAAAATCAATGCATAATCAATTCATAGGCAACAAATCATATCTCTAGGTTTGAAGACTTATATGATATTACCGTCTCACGATCACTCGAGATAAAATTCCATGAAGTGATTCCAGTGAGCGTGGGTTGATTCCAATAGTCAGAACTTGTGAGCACTCATGAAGTGTTGTCTTATATCCTGACACCTACAACCAGCTTCATGACAGTCTTACTTCATATCTACTTCCAACATACGACTGACTGTGGAAAATTTGAATAATATGTGAAACCACAACATACTATTCTGGAAATCAAAACATGCAAAAGAAATTATAGTAAACGATTGACAAAAGATAGTAACACTTTACCATAAATAAACATAACTTTTATTCAGCATCAAATGTCAATTACACTTTACAAATTTCATAATTTATCTAACTACTAAAACTTATATCATCCTTCAGCCCTATGCTCCGAGCATGCTGGAGATGCTTAACCCTACTCAGCCCCTTAGTGAGGGGATCTGCTGATACCCTCTTTGCCACGAGGATTCCTTCTTCTATGCGATGTCTGATAAAATGGTATTTTCTGTCGATGTGTCTGGATCTCCCGTGATCCCTTGGTTCCTTGGCTAAGGCAACAGCACTTTCACTATCACAGAAAATTTCCATGGGCTCCTTTATAGCTGGTACTACTCCAAGGTCTCCTATGAAGTTCTTCGGCCATATAGCCTCCTTTGCTGCCTCGCTCGCTGCTATATACTCTGATTCACAAGTGGAATCAGCCACTATTTCCTGCTTGGAACTCTTCCAAGTGATTGCTCCTCCATTTAAGGTGAAGACCCAGCCCGACTGAGAGCGGAAATTATCCCTATCAATCTGGAAACCAGCATCACAATACCCTACAACTCTCAAGTCATCACTCCCACCGAGGGTAAGGACCCAGTCCTTAGTCCTCCGTAGGTACTTGAGGATATTCTTTACCGCAGTCTAGTGAGCCTTGTCAGGGTTCCCCTGATACGTGCTAACCATGCTCAAGGCAAAGGCTACATCAGGTCGAGTACAAGTCATAGCATACATGATCGAGCCTACTGCCGAAGCATAAGGCACTCGACTCATTTCTGCTATCTTAGCCTCAGTACTAGGGCTTTGTGTCTTACTCAATCTGACATTACTCTGGATGGGTAACTCGCCTTTCTTGGAGTTCTGCATGCTGAATCTGTTCAACACCTTGTCCAAGTAGGTACTTTGACTAAGTCCAATTAGTCTTTTACTCCGGTTTCTCAAAATCCTTATCCCTAGAATATAGGCAGCTTCTCATAGGTCCTTCATAGAGAAACACTTCCCAAGCCAGGACTTAACTTCCTGCAGAGTTGGGATGTCATTTCCTATGAGTAGTATGTCATCCACATACAATACCAAAAAGCTAACTATAGTCCCACTAGCCTTGACATATACACACAAGATTAATCTTCACTCCTAGAAAAGCCAAATTCCTTGACTTTCTCATCAAAGCAAAGATTCCATCTGCAAGGTGCTTGCTTTAATCCATAAATGGATTTCTCAAGCTTACACACTCTATTAGGGTACTCGTTACTGACAAGACCTTCTGGCTGACTCATGTAAACATCTTCAGTCAACTTTCCATTAAGGAAAGTGGTTTTGACATCCATTTGCCATATTTCGTAATCATGAAATGCAGTTATGGCTAACATAACCCTAATAGACTTAATCTTAGCTACTGGAGAAAAATTCTCATCATAATCCACTCCGGGAGTTTGAGAGAAGCCCTTTGCAACCATTCGATCCTTATAAGTGTGTACATTACCATCCATGTCGGTCTTCTTCTTGAAGATCCATTTGCACCCTACAGTCTTACGACCTGGTACATTTTCAACCAAGTTTCAAACTTGATTGTCATACATGGATTGTATCTCGCTATCCATAGCCTCTTTCCATTTAGTAGACTCAGGGCCTGCCATGGCTTCCGCGTAACTGTTAGGTTCATCCAGACCTACTAGTGTCTCATCACTAATAAGTGTCTCACCTTCCGCTGTAATATGGAAACCATAGTAATGCTCAGGTGCATTCCTAACTCTCGTGGAACGCCTCAGAGGTACAGACTCGTCAATTGGCTCAACAGGAGTTTCCTCCTCAAGTTGAGGGCTAGGGTTTGAAGTTACTTCACCACTTGACTCTTAAAGTTCTTCAAGGTCAATTTTCCTCCCACTGTCTCCTGGGATTATAAACTCTCTCTCTCTCTCTCTCTCTCTCTCTCTCTCTCTCTCTCAAAAGACTCCTCTTCTTGCTACAAAGACCACATTATCACTAGGTCTGTAGAAAAGGTAACCAAAGGATCTTTGTGGGTAGCCGATGAAAATACACCTCTCACTTCGGGGTTCTAGCTTATCATGAGACTCGTGTCTCACAAAAGCCTCACAACCCCAAATCTTGATGTGGTCTAGTTTGGGTACTTTACAAGTCCACATCTCATGAGGAGTTTTGGCAACTTTCTTTGTAGGGACTAGATTAAGGATATGGGCGGCAGTCTCTAAGGAATACCCCCAGAATGAGATTGGTAGCGAAGCTCGACTCATCATGGAACGAACCATATCCAACAAGGTTCGATTATGCCTCTCAGCTACACCATTCAATTGCGGTGTCCTGGGAGGTGTCAATTGTGAGACAATCACACATTCCCTAAGATAGTCGAGGAACTCTAAACTAAGATACTCACCACCTCGATCGGATCAAAGCATCTTAATATTCCTGCCCAACTGATTCTCGACTTCCTGTTTAAATTCCTTAAACCTTTCGAAAGTCTCTGACTTATGCTTGATTAAGTAGACATATCCATATCTACTGTAATCATCAGTAAAAGTCAAATAATAACGATTAGCATCCATTGTGGCATGTTTGAATGGTCCACACACATCCGTGTGTACAAGGTCCAACAAACCTTCACCCCTCTCACAAGAACCTGTGAAGGGTGACTTTGTCATTTTTCCAAGTAAGCATGATTCGCAACTATCATCTGACTTTAGGTCAAATGACTCCAAGACTCCAACCTTTTGGAGTTGACCTATGCGTTTCTTGCTTATATGTCCACGACGACAATTCCATAATGATGCTTTATCCAAGTTATTATTATTAAGAGAATCAATACACACAACATTATTTCCTAAGTTATCAACCACAGATACAGTTTCATACACACCATCACAAGGTAATGCTTTAAAATAAAGAATATTATTAAGGAAAGCATTAATCGAACCAACTTCATTATCAAATGAAAAGGTAAAACCTTGTTTATACAATGCATGAAATGAAATAATATTTCTTGCCATTTCTGGTGAATAACAACATTTATTCAAATATAAACTAAACCCACTACTTAGCGATAAAGTATAAACTCTAATCTTGGTGACAGGTGAAGCTTTCCTATTTCCCATGATCAAGTTTATTCTTCCTTGCTCCACATTCTCACTTCTTCTTAGTCCCTGCAAATCAGAACATATATGAATACCACAACCGGTATCAAGGACCCATGAGTTAGAATGGGGTGAGTTATTAGATAAGATAGTGTAAATATGTGCATGGTTGGGTTTGACTTTCCCATCCTTCACATCTTGTTGGTACTTTGATCAGTTCCGCTTCCAATGTGCCTTTTCATGGCAATAGAAGCATTCAGCCTCTTTTGGGTCAGAAGAAGGAGTGATGAAACCTTTCTTGGTTCCACTTGAAGAAGAGCCTTCAAGGGTCCTAGCCTTGGTACCCTTCGAAGAACTCTTTCTTTTCTTCCCTCGTCCTTTCCCGATTGCCAAGATAGGGGTGGAGTTGGTAGGAGTAGAAGTAGTAACAACCGCCTTACCCTTAAGACCATTTTCCGTAGTCTTTAGGAGTCCTTGAAGTTTTCTGAGAGTGACATCTTCCTTGTTCATGTGGTACGTCATGCGGAATTGATCATAACATGAAGGTAAGGAGTGCAAAATGATATCTATTGCTAGCTCCTCGGGGAAGTTCACACTAAACTTCAGCAAACGGTCCACAAATCTTTGAATTTTCTGCATGTGGCCCGTGATGGGTTCACCGTCCTTCGTTCGGGTTATTATCATGGAGGAGATTATTTCATACCTCTCTTGTCTTGCACTTTGATGGTATATTTCCATCAAATCTTGGTGCATTTCAAAAGGGTAGAAGTCCTCGTAGGACTTTTGGAGGTCGGATGTCATAGTGGCCATCATGATGCATGCCACCTTGGTGGCATCCCTTTCATGTGACCTAAAGTCGGCAATCTCTTGAGGAGTAGCAATTGTCTCATCAATCTCCTTAAGCTCCTTATCGAGGACATATTCTTTGTCCTCGTAGCGGGTAATCATTCAGATATTTCTGATCCATTCATTAAAGTTGGATCCATCAAAAGTGACTTTCCCACACAAGTTCATTAGAGAAGAAGAGCCATTAGGATTAGAGCCAGAAGCAGCAGTGTTTGCAGACATCTGAAAAGAAGAAAAGTTTAGTTTAGAAATAGAGATAGTCCTTAATAAAAAACCCAAATGTAGTATTAAAGCTAGGACCTAATCGCAATATATTATACTTAGAAGTGGTATGCCGTAATCTAAGTAATAACATATTTGAAAGGTAGGTGAATGACGATTCACCAATTTCCACTAAAGATGAAATATTAAAAATATTTAATTTGGTTCTTAGAAACTCCTAGATTCTTTTGAGATTCAATGAACTTTTCAAAGGCATGTTTCAATCTCGAGTGTGCCCTCCAAGTTTTGTGACTGGGATGCCGAGGATCACAAAATGAGGTGTGAAGTAACCATGCAAATTACTTGGTACCCTTAATGTATTACCCCTCAATCGATGTGTCGGTTAACCACACACGCTCCATCGATACTATGATAAACATTAAGTCACCCTTTACCTACCTAGTTAAGTTCAAGTTAGTGTGCCGGTTAACCACACACGCTCCACTAACGACTTAGACAAAGTGTAAAGTGTAATTTCATGGATTAGCACCTTATTCACATTTTTATTAAAGTAACTAAGATTGGGAATTTAATAAAAGATTTAGTTACTTTATAATTATTATCATTATACTTTTAATGAGAATTTATAAGTCCTTGTCCTACCCATTCGGCTAACGACCCTCCACCAGTCAAGCAAGCGGTGGGTGAGAGTGGACACCCATTAAGTTGCCATTTTATAGGCAACAACTTTATACCCACCTTATAGACTGGCTTCATGAATGAGGCGTACTAGCGGTAAGACGACTTTGATCTTATACATATATATATTATTATTAACTTATAATATTATAAGTATAAGGGTTGAATTTTAACTTTTAAAATTCTAAGGGTTGGAACTAAAGTTTTAATGAACACTTTACTTGTTCCAAAACTTGATGGCAAATTTTGTAAACATTCCAAACTTTTTCATTTCTTGTAACTTATGAGTTAATTAGAGTATTAAAAATGAAGACTCTTCATTTTTATAACCCATGTGTTCCTTTAATGGTTTTTAAAACAAAGTGACTTTTTATGGACTCCATTAAAACACATAATGATCATGAATTAATCTACCACATAGTTTACAAATAATTCCTATGATCATCTAAACATCATAAGATCAAGAACATGAATATGAACACTTTCATGAATCAAAAATTACACTTAAAAAATTTGTAATTTTGATAATTTGTCATTGTAAATGGATTAACATGAACATTACACCAACTAAAACAAGTTTTAAAATACCAAAGCAGTTTAGGGTAATGTTCCTAGTCCATTTCCAGCAACAAAAATCGAAATTCTGAAAACTGCAGCCTCTACTCATCGAGTGCATGAACAGACTCGACGAGTAGCTTGCATTTGGTCATGGACTCGTCGAGTCCCCCCATGGACTCGGCGAGTTCATATGGGCAGAAAGCAGAAAACTCGATTTTTTCAAGTAGTTTGCACAAAAATCAAACAAGCAAGCCTAGGCTCTGATACCACTGATGGGTTTTGAGCATTCTAACACTTCCTAAGTGTACATGCAATCCTAATAACCTTGGATCTATGTTTGTATAATAATCATGCAAAGTTGTTTTCCAAGGTTATGAACCTATCTAGCATACATGGGGTACAATTTTCTATGTATAAAAGATAGAACTACATACCTTGTTGTTGAAAGTGTTCCTTGAAACCTTGTGAGCCTAGCACCTTAAGTGTGATGCCTCAAATGCTTCACACAACACCAAATGCAAAGAATAAACTTGAGACAATACTCTAACACATGCAAAATCGGCCAAGCCCTCTTGTTTCTTAGTGTAGCCGATTTTGGGGAGAGTTACATTGCTTATATAGTCTGTGGCATTAGGTAAACCCTAATGTTCCATGACTCTTCATTTCTTGATCCATGGGTTAACTCCATGGAGCATCTTATGGGTGGAACCCAACTTGATAATCCATGGAGCCTCTTAGCCCACTATATAAGATATGGAAGATTTACATAATCTACCTATTTATCTAATTAGTTATCTTTTGATCACTTAATTAATTCTAAATTAATTCTTGATCAAACTAATTAAATAATATTATTAATATATTAGAACTTATAATATATTAATAAACCATATGTGTTATTTCTCTCATTTAGTTCATCCAATTGCATGGTGCCATGCAACCCAAATGGACCATGCCGGGTCGGGTCAAGTACTTACCAGAAATAGTTATGGACTTAGACACCTTATCCAACATATCCATCCTCCAAAGAACGTCTCTTGCAAACCCTACTCCCTTGGTGTGTGTGTTTTTAAGCTTGAAAGTGTGTGTTCTTGTGATTATGAAGGAGGAAGATTAGCTTGGAAGTTCAAGGCAACTTAGATCCACAATTATCTCACCCTCAAACATCCCCATAAGGTATAAAGCTTGGAACTTGATGAGTTATTTTCATAAATCTTGATAGTGCTAGATTTTTTATACATTTTGGTTCTATAGTCTTGGCCTAATGGAGCATGAGCTACTTGAGGTCCATGAGATGTAGATTTTTGTAGTATTGAGCTCATAGATTCATAAAAATGAGAGCTTGGTCACTCTTATTAAACCATGCATGAGATTTGGAGTCTTGGATGACTTTTGGATCCAGGGTTAGAAGTTATACCCTTTTGTATGCATGCAAATAGATCAACTCAGAGACTTTATCCATTAAGACGTCCTTTTTTTGCCTAGATCTGAAGTTTGATGCATTGGCTTTCTGTATAAAGGACTTAACAAGAGGTTTTGGGTTCAACGTAAGTACGTCGGGTGTACCTTAGAGTATGCATCGCCTACAGATGAAGAGATCAATAACCAGAGAAGAGACTTACTACACCGTGCGCTCACTAAGTACGTAGGGTGTACTCAGCCTGTATGGACCCTTTGACTTTTTGATTCTGACTTTGACCAAGGATTGGGCCAAGTTAACATACGGCCATTTTGCGTAATTTGAGTAGTAGTTTGAGATTAGGTCCATGTTTGTTGTATAGGTGACTTGTAGAGTCGATATTTGGAGCAGCATTCATTTAAGCTATCTTTCAGGTTGTGATGTGAGTTTTCCTCACCATACTTATGGGTCGAAGGCACCAATGCCAACCCAATTCATTATGTATCATGATATATTGGATGATGTTATGTTGGTTATATAATAGACTGGTAGATCCATATGATTACCTGTGCGCCCTAGTTATATGTTAGACTAGTAGATATGTATGATTACCTATACTTGTCTATTATTGTTTGTTATTGTATATGTTGACATGTTATGGTTTGTTGGGTTGAGTCAGTCTTTCTTTGTGCTAAGTGTCAAGATACCCAAGGCGGTTCGGATAGGCTATAGGCCCGACAAGGTGGTTCAGTCAATTTGAAGGCTCGGGGAGTGGTTTGGATAGATTGTAGGCTCTGTGAGGCGATCTGGTCAGGCTGAAGACTTGAAGAGCAGTCCTGATAGGTTGTAGGCCCGACGAGGCGGTTCAGTCATGCTGAAGGCTCATATATGTATGATATTATCTATATGGTTGTTTGTGTGGTACTTTGGGGAAACTCACTAAGCGTTCGCTTACAGTATGATTCTATGGTTTCAGGTACATAAAACGATAGGGTCAAGGCGAAGGCGTGATCGTTCACATCCTTCAGTTATATGTTTTGGAGATTTTATGATACTTAGATTTCAGATAATTGTATCTGATACTTGATTTTATGACTTGGATTTTAATTTAAACAATGATTTTACTTTAATTGAAAAATGAAAATTTTATCGTGATTTTTGAGATGTTACATTATCTCAGATGATAACAAAAGTAATGGGGATAATAATGAAAGTATAAACAACGAACCAAATGATAAATAAGTAAACCGTTTTGAACCCACATTTATTGATAATCTAGAGAAGGGTAATATAGTAATTTCTAATGTTTTAAAGTTGAAGTCCCAACTAAAAATGGAAAGTGTTGCACAAGGTGTAGATACAGAAATAGTTGAGAAGAAATCAGTAAGGATTCTAGTATGGTCTTATTTAACTATATATTTTAAACCATTATCTTAATATATTTAAGTAAAAATGTTACTTAATATGCTTTAAGATGTTCAAATTACAGTTAGAATCAAAGCTTGAATGCAAAATGAGGAGAACGAAGCTGAAAAACACGCAAAAAGGATGTTGCTGCCAGCTTGACCCCTCGTCAGTGTGTTGACCATATCTCATGACTCGTAACTCCGATGGATAAGATTCAATATGTTACGGAAACTAGAAAAAATTTTGGATGACTTTCTTGTTAGGAGAAAATTTTGATTCCAATTTTCACATCATGGAAAAGAGTTTACACGGCGTGGTAATTCAGAAATTTTCGTGGACGCGATGAAACCATCTCCCACAGCGTGGCAAGCCATTCTCCACTCTGTAGCAACACTAAAACTGATAAATAGAGTCGAAAATTATCCCTAGTGACATATCTTCAACCCTAATTCGTTCACTTACTAAAATAAACCCCAGAAGTGCAATTGTGAGGGTCTAGAAGGCGGACAGAAGGTCGTTAAACTGATATAGAGCGAAGATCTGGAGGATTCGAGAGTAGATTCAAGTCGGGAATCACTCGGTTTGTTTTTCCAATCACGATTAGTATTCTAATTGTGTTACATTTGTTTTTAATTTTTGAATTTAGGTGTTAAAACCTTTTGCTTTGTGTACAAGATTAGATAAATCATGAGATTTAGCATTACATTGCCTATTTGGTTTCTTTATTCTTATTTAATTTATTGTGTCAAGTTTGATTAAAGATCCATGTGTTAAAGATCATTGCTTTATTACCTATTATTGAGTTTGTATGATTAGAAGAACAATCCAGTTATATATTCTTGAATCATAGTTGTTTTACTACCATAAAATAATTATAACTAGTGTTAGATCAAAACCTACGGTTAGGTTAATAAAGTTATGAAATTTAATGTGTGTGTATGTTTTATATGACCTAAAATAAACCCCAGAACTGAACAATGAATTTAGGGTTAATTAATTGCATCAAGATGAAATATAAGTTTGAGATATAATCTAATTTCAACCAAAGTACCTGAAGTGATTCGTTTCCAATCAGTTTATCGAGATTAGTTGCTTATTTAATAATAAACCCCCTTTTTATTGTTTTCATTTATTTAATGTAACCTAAAATAAAAAATTATAATATTAATTCACTATCGTTTCCATTGAGTTTGATACTCTTACTTATTAAAACTATATAATACTCAATTAGGTTCACTGTCTGTAATGTATGGTTTAAATGCGATAGACTAAGAATTATAAATAAAAAACTAGTTATTAAAAATACACATCAGATTCTTAGTTCTGTCAATGAGTAACACAACTCACCACTTCATAGCTTTCTAGTAACTGGATTATCTATTTTGACATTCTCATTCAATGCAAGAAAACCTAGAAAATGATTTTTCTTAGGCATAATATATCCAGCTAGACATTTAGGATTGATCTTACTAAGAAAATCAATATCTTGTAGAATCAAAAGAATTGAAGAGTTTGCTCTATTTTCAATATCTACTACTGTTATTCTAGCAAATTAGAAGCCAATCGCTCACATTGCACTAATACACTTAGTATTTTTGTAGTTGCTAAAGAATTAGAGATTCGAAGTGAAGAAAAAACATGAGTGTTAGATCTACTGACATGACAACTAACAAGATTTGGAAGGTGTAAAATAAATAGCTAAACTAGAAGTTGAATGTCAAAGGTTATGTGCTTTATTCAGAAAGAAGCTACCATGGCCTATATGTAACAATTGGTAAAAATAGGAACGATCGTATGATGCTATGTTTTGATTATTAAGCAATATGATTATTTTATCAAGAATGGTTGAAGGAATTTAACCTCTTTTATTTAAATAAGTTCTTGTGAAATATAAAACAAGTAACTATTGATAAATTTTGTTATAATGTATGACTACGAACCATCACCGGTTTGTGAAAATTAGCATATAACATCATTTGAACGCAACAAACTTAATTTTTGTATCAACATGTATCTAGTTGATAATTAAGTTAGGTTCTATGTAAAACGTTTGCTTAATAGATGTGGAGGATCTAAATTTGACAAATATACGAACCAAAGTGACAAAACGTGTTTAACGATATGGTTAACTGGTTAAATGTCACGAAATTATACATTGCTCAATAAATTTTATATTTAAATAAATAAAAATATAAAATGAATTATTATAAGGTATAATTAGAATGTATTTAAGTGTTTTTGAATAAAAAGAATAAAACATAAACATTAAAGTTCAAATACACAAAAACTACATTGTTATTTTATACTAAGTATACATGTATGTATTTGTACATATGTATTATTATCTAGTGAATGACTAGTTATGGTTCATGATTTAAGTGATTTCATGTAAGGAATATGATTTCTAAATCAGTTAAGATAAGAGAATTGGTGGAGATATGTGCCAACTTAACTAATAAGTGCTTAATCACTTAAGACATTTTACTAAGAATGCTTATTAATCCCTTTTCTAATTTTCGAGATTAAGACTTTCCCTCTCCTTAACTAGAACTCCTAACTAACTAAATAACTAGTAGTTAGTTAGTTAACTTACTCTATCTCTAAGCAACCACCCAAGCAAATGGCTAGACAAGATCACATCACTAAAACTCACA
This sequence comes from Lactuca sativa, assembly GCF_002870075.4. Lineage (NCBI taxonomy): Eukaryota > Viridiplantae > Streptophyta > Magnoliopsida > Asterales > Asteraceae > Lactuca > Lactuca sativa. Next base: position 68,674,289 of record NC_056625.2, on the reverse strand, counting down.
TCCCATCACAAGCTAGTCTAGGTTTTGTCCCCTTATCATCTTCCACCCTTTCCTCCTTCATAATCATGAAATTTCCTCTTCATTTTACCCTCCATTCACCAGCCAATACTCCATGGAATTACTCTCAACCTTCATCTCATTTTCAGCCACAAGAACTTCCTTCCAAACCCATCAAAACCATGAACTAAAGGGTTGCTGTCCCTTTTGTGTTTCAGCCACCATTTCACCCATCTACACCATCCTTTTGCTTGATATTTTTACCACCAAATACCCCTGGAAGTTAGTTGATATCCTACTCAAAATTATAGATTCAAAACAGTGAGTAAACTACCATTTTCTTACTCTTTTGCTGTGAAGTTTTCGTGACAGCTACATAGCCAAAACAGTGGCTGTTTTGGAGCATCAAACCAACACCCAAAAGTTCTTCATCTTCAACCTTCCATTCTTCAAGTATTCACATAAGGTGATTTCATACCCCTACATTTTCATGTTTTCTTCAAGTTTTAAGGGGGGGGGGGGGGAATACAAGTTAGAACACTAAACATAACTTAAATTTAAATGACAGCTTTCTACAGAAACATTGAGTCCTGTTCACGGACTGTTTTGACCATCTTAAACTTAATATATTTCAAAACTGTACGACATGAAAATAGTTCAAGTTTATACCTTTCTAAGGACTACTCGCACGCATTCATACGATTTTTCTACAATTTATGGCGATTTTTATAAAATTGTCTGTCATTTCAGAAGTGATTTCGGACCAGTCTGTGAAGATGTTCATTTTCACACTAGTTTGAGACCACTAAAAATCATAATAAAAATTAGGAACAGATTAGACTCATTTTATAAACTCTCAGAGGTGACGGATTCAGTTTTTGACTTACGATGATTTTTCTATGAGTTTTCTAAAAACAGGGACAGTAAAGGGTAAAACTGTCAAAAGTGGTTTATAGATTTATTAACACCTTCTAACATTTTTGAGCAATGTTTATACATTAAGGAAGTTAAAACATAATCCTTTAAATATGTTTAATTACAATTTTTACAAAAGTGATAAGTACAAAAAGGTCTTTAGTATCAAACTTAAGGATTATTTCATGCAAAGTTTCTAATAAAAACGTAAGAATATGAATAACAATTACGAAACATACCAAATCATCTTTTAAAATTTATACATATATATAACCATTTACATATATATGTTTTGTTTACAAACTTGTCTTCTACATCAAAAATATACATATATAGTTTACGAAACTCTACTCCATTTGTATCCTGTTGAGCGAATGGTAAAATATGTTTAAATGCATATCTAATGATTTCACGTCGTTTTTCATAGCTATCCCAGTCTTAGGGATGATCATTTATACACACAGTTTCAACACAAAAACATGTAAACTCGTTGAACAAATTTAGTGAGTTTTGTCTTCACGGTACCTTATAAAGTACACACGAAAGTCCTATTAAATATAACCAGAGTCTCTTGTAGGGAGAGCATGATAGTTGTGTATAGATCTATACTGGGACCGGCAATCCCACACCTTAGCTGCTTGCAACAGCTAGACCAGCAGGTCTAGGGGTGACAAATGTCATAACGAAATCGACACCTGAAGAACGTTGCGAACAACGCAGTCTGGGTCAATCAAGCATGGTTATAAGATAAAAATTAAAACTCATGTAAAACAACAATGACACTTTTAGTTTACGCAAAGACAGTCTTCAAACAGTTTTATATACAAACAAAACTGCATAACATCATTTTAAGTAGGAAAATTACTTATATGCTTCGGTCTTGGTTCATTTAAGGCCACATCTCATTTTAAGGAAAATATAGGATTTTCCGAAAAACAAATGTTACTACATTTCATAGAAAAGGTTTACAAATATACATACAAATGCTTATGAACTCACCAACTTAAATGTTGATACTCTCTTTTCAAATAACTTGTACTCTCAGGAAATCAGTAAATCATGTAACAACTGGCTTTGAGGATGGGACGCTTAGGCGTCTAAACAAATCTTTTGACAACATATTGTAATTGATATTTTGAAACATGTAATATGTACAAATGATGTAAAATTTTCAATTATATATATGTTGGTTGTGTTTTCTTTGAACATTTATACTCAACTGTTATGATACACTACATGATAGTCACCCGCCCCTAGACATTTCCGCCATCCTGGTTTGGGGGTGTGACACTATAGCTTTGGCTTAAATGAAACTTGAAGTTGATATTGGGTAGAGATTATGATAAGTAACGAGTCAAAAGGTCTTCGGTCAAACCACCAACCCCCCACCCCCCTACGGGCCATTCCACAAAGTCAACATAATTCACATAGTCAAAGCTTTTCTTCGTTGCCCAATTTTACCCTTGATAGTATACGAAACAAAAAAAAAAGATAACGTAATGATGACATAGTAGTTAATAGGAATGGAAGAGTAAACAAAGATGTTGAAAGAGTCTTTAGCTAAACATAACAATGAACTTCAAGCTTCGTAGTCAAGCCCGATTAGGTAACTTCATTTTCTAAAGAGTAAAGACTGAATACTTTGTAAGGAAAGGTTGCTTATTGAAGTGTTTTGGAGGTTTGGGAAAATAAATGAATTTGTTAATGGTGGGTTTTACAGATTATAAAGGTATCTAGAGGTGGTGTAAACATACAACATGGATGATTATGTGGAGACAATAAACTTACAGTTGCTTAGGATTCCCCTATAATGATCAAGATGATGTATCCTTGTTACTTATCCAGGGACAAAGATCACAATAAGTAGGTATAACTCCAGTTACTAATTATTATTTATCTTCTAATTGGTACATGAGTTCAAAAGGAATCCAGTTAAATTTTATGTAACTGAGTTATGATTTCGCTTACAATCAATATGATTTATAGAGCTTTTGATTACCTCGTTAAATTTTATACCATAAAAGTTTTAATAGACTAATGTTTCAATTCAAACTCAATAAAAATCATTATAATTCTAGGTTAAAAAGGTATGAACTGTTAACAAATTTATATAACATCTGCTAGAACGGATAAAGCATGAAAGCAACAAAAAAATCAATAAAATCATTCCTATGTATACATCTGTACGGGGTTTGGAATTATTTGCATTCTCTTAAGAATCATACTTTGTTGTGCCAGAAAGAATTATAAATCAAAGAAGACGTAAATTGAATTAAATCTCTTGTTCCACTAACATTTCACAATATAAACAAGTCTAAAATATTAAAAAAATCTAGCAGATACATAATGGAATCAATATAGATGTATATATAGGTACACCAAAACATGTTGTATACACATATGAGCAGACATTGAACCATTTTCCCTCATTTAGGAATTTTATCGAACTCCTGGTAGTCATGGAAATGGAGAGATGAGACCATGATTATATGTATAAGGGAATGCTTACATATGCACACATAGATGGACCGAAACATGTCTGTATACACATTAAAACACATATTAACCCATTTTCTCCAACTGTATACTTCGAAACAGTGGCAGCCCCTAAAGTGTGCGAGTGGTGCGGTCGCATGTGGCCTTCAATTTTAAGGGGTCTCCGCATTTAGGGAAAATATATAGTAATGGTGTTGATGTTTTCATAAAATACATTTTTATGTGTTTTTAATAGAGAAAATTAACATCTAACTATATACACAATGTAACATTTGGTTGTAATCTTAAAGTAATTTTAATTGTGAAAAAAAAATCAAAGAAAAACAAAAAATAAAAATATTATCATAAATACTATATTTATAAAAAAAAAAAAATTAAGGAAAGTATCTATATAAAAAATACATATATGTTTCTAGTATAAGTTCAAGCAAATGTTTTAGGTTTTATAAAACTCACCAAAAGATCAAACCCTCACAAACCTAATAACGGTACAAGTAGATTATCGGTGTTGCTTGTCTATCTTTAAATTTCCCAAATCCCATTGATGCTTAGATTTTTTCTCTCCCTGGCTAAATGCTCATTTTTTTTGAATGATTTATTTATTAAATAATAATGAAGTTAAAGAATACTAAAGTAGAGAAATTAAATAAAGATAAATAAATAAATAACAATGTTCTTGTTTTCCATACATATAGTATAGTGTCTTGTGAATTATGTTTATCACTCTATCACTTAGCTTTATAGCTTTAGCTTTTCAATGTTTGATATAAAGGGGTTAGAATATTAATATAATATAGTCTAATACTTAGAAATGTCAAAAAACAAGAATTTTGTTTGCTGCTCTAAATATTTTAAACATTAACTTTTGATAAATATTACAAATATATGCTGTTAAGTTATTAACATTGATTATTTTTGTTAAAAAATTGTCTCTAACTAGAAAAATTGAGTCGGGTTGTTCTAAACGTAAAAAGAAAACATAGAGAATAACAATTTATTCATAGTTAAAGAGGATCTATCAATCGATTCGTCGTTAAACAAATGTCGAAACACCATCGTAATGAGTCAGTTACGTAAAAACATAGAGAAAAAGTTGAATTACATGTTCTAGAAAACATGGGTGAAGTTCATGAGTTATGGAAAAACCTAGAAAAGAAGTTCATGATGGTGTGGAAGAACATAGAGAAGAAGAATTTGAACCACAAATACCAGAAGATATGCATTGTGTAGATGAAGACATAACCGCCTTCAATGGTAATGATGATGACAAAGAAGATACTCCAATGAACATGTATGATCCTAGAGACTGGAACATCTAATGAGTGGATATATGATCTTATGGTCATGAAATTACGAGATGTTTGATAGTAACTTTGAGTTTTGAATTTAGTGATAGCAAATTTACTTAATAATACTTTATAAAAAAATTATGGGGTCTTATTTTGATTTCTGCACAAGGCCTCCAAAATGCCAGGGTCGAGCCTGCACTGAAACATGAGTTGTGTTACTCATATCATTTGAACACAATAAAAAAAAACAACAAGCCTAAATATATACCAATGCTACGCCAACAGATAATACAAAATTTATCAAGAAATGGAACAAAAAATCCAGAATTTCATGACAATGGGGTAAAATTGAAAGATAAGTACGTTGAACCTGCAAATGCGGACGCAAAAATGAATAATAAACGAAGATGTACTTGATTTCGATTTTAGTGAAATTACAAACCAATTACCTTCATAGCGGCCTTGGAATCCTCTCCAAATTTCTTAATAGGGTGTCCCCCTCGACTAATTACCTTCCCAATTTGAAGTTAAATGCAATAAAATAAATAAATAACTCATGAAATCGAGGTCAATTGTTGTGAGTGGGTTTTCGTGTGTGCGAGTTCGAAAGACAGTGAAAAGGAGTAGAACAGAAGGGAAAAAATAATTGAGGTCGATGGATTAAGAAACTAACATGGATCATCATCAAGTCGAGGGGAGAAAATCAGAGGAGCAAAAAAGGAGGCTGCAATGGTTGGCGGTTGCAGAAGTAAGTTGTAGTATAGTGGCGAGCGATGGTCGGAGGTCGAAAAGCGTATCTATATAGTGAAGAACCAAATCAGGTTTCAAAATAGGTAATCGGGTAGGGTTTTAAAAATCGGATATATCAGGTTATATGAGTTTTAGTCAATAACCGGGTAATGTTGGTATTTCATCGGAGAACTATAACAGCTTACAGATGGACTTTATTGTAACATCCCGTTTAAAATAGAATAAGTAAATAATAAACCCATGATCCCGAGAAGTAATTCTATTATTTTATATTATTATTGTCCAAAATCAAATAATGATTAGTGGGGGTATTGGTTTCAGGGTGCCAAATGGTATACTTTTGATTTCCGAGTGTCAAAGAGTAAATATCAGACTTATTTTGAGAAGGATTCTTGAAGCCCGGGTAGAAATGGTAATTTATAGATCTTAATTGAGAATAATTTGTAGAGGAGGGGTTGTTTTGTAACTGTTGGACTTACATTGAAAATAATTATGGGAGTAAGGGTTTAAAGGGTAAATTAAGGATCAAAATTGAAAAGATTAATAGAGGGAGGGACCATTATTTTCATTATGGGGTGTAGTTATGTGAACCGGGTATTTAACTGTTGAGAGCCTCGTCCAAAACCCTAACCCTAGTAGCATTGCAGCCGCTACTTCCTTCCTCCATTCTCCAGCCGCCGTTACCACTCCAACTCCCTCTCGTCTTTCCGATCGGTCGAAGTCCCAAGCCACCAGAAGACCATCTCGTGTCCATCTTGTTGTCGGACGTCGAGGACGGTCGAGAGAGAACCACTGAAGACCGTTTGGAGCTGTGAACGCCGACACCTCGCCGCCATGTTGACCCGTCATTTGCACGTCGCCTTCTCGTTACCGGCGACGACTCAGAACGCAAATGGGCGAACGTTCGTTGTGCTGCCGCTACTGCTGCACTCAGAAGGAACCACAACACCAGATCTTTTCTCCGTTTGTTTTGTTATAGTACCCTACTGCCGCCATATGCCACCAAGTGGGTGGGTGGGTTTGTTTAGCAAACAGAAAAACGTGTTGTATGAGTTTTCATTGGCCGGAACTCACGAGAACAACCACCACTACCGTGAGGTGGTGGCTGCCGCCATGCACCACCGCTGGCCACCACAAGGTGGCTGTGTGTGTGTGTTTATCTATTTAGTGTGTGAGTTTATTTTGGTATAAATCATTGTAAAATGTAACAACAAAGTAGAATAATGAAAAGAAACTCAAACCACCACCGTGAGGTGGTAGCTGCCGCCACCGGCCGCCATGTCAGGTGGCGGTGTGCCTTGTTTGGATTGTGACTCGTTTGGAATGTTTGGACAAAGGGACTAAAACCCTAATGGGCCCAATAAATCCCTAAATGAACTAAAACCCCAAACATGTGACTAATGGGCCTAATGAACCCTAATTGATCAAAAGACCTAGCTATTGGGCCTATTAGGCTAAGATGGGGTTGGAAACCCTAATTAGGGTTTAGAAAACCCTAATATTGGATTTATGGTCTTGGACTTATCGGGACCCACATTTGGGCTATTGGAATGGAATTGTGTATTAAGCCCAATCACACCATATGATTTATTTAGAAGACTGACAGGCTTAATGGATTAAGTCCTTAATGGGTTAAGTGAGAAACACTTAACCCTAATCGTCATTTTATGTGAAACCCCAATTTCACTTGGGTTTATTGTTTGGACTTTCTTTTGGGCCTTGATGATCGAGTTATTAATGGGCCATCCAAGATCAAGCAAATGGACTAGAATAGTTAATGGGCTTTGAGGTAAGGCCCATATGAGGAGTTAGGCCCAATTTAGAAAATTGGGCCATAGACGGGCCATAGTTTGGGCCTTTATGATTATGTGATATTGGGCCATTTGAATGTTGAATGTTGGACTGGACTAAATGGTTGGGCCTTATGGTAAGACCTTGTAAAGGTATGGACCCAATTTGGAAAATTAGGCTATATGTTGGGCTTTAGCCCATTACTTGACTTTTGGGTCTTTGGAGTGTTAGTAGGATCTTAGGCTTGGAACCCAATTATTAATTGAGTATAGTTTAATGTTGACAATTCGGGAATCTGTCAACCAGCAGCTGGGGTTTTATCTGCGGGACTTCAACAGTGTCAGGTGAGTTTTCCTCACTATACTCAAGGATCTAAGACACCAAGGTCGGCCCTTTGTTTCTAGGATACTCCAATATGATACATTTTGAAAACAAGTTTTGTAATGGTGAATAGATTTGAAATGTTTGAAAAAGTTTAAATTTGGCATGGTTTGTATGGGTGTTACAAGTTGGTATCAGAGCCTTGGTTTGAGTGAATTGGAGGAACATTTGTGTGAATCCAGTCTCTAATTGTTAGGCGTGTCAAACCCAACAAATAATAGGGGTACGATATACTCCAAAATAACAGTACTATATTGCATTAAAAGGTAGTACAAGGCAAGTAGGGTCGATCCACAGAGACACAGGACAATTGGTTTATACCTCTTTGCACAAGGTACTATGGTCACCAGTAGTAAAGAGGGAGGGGGGGTAGAATGCAATGATTAAACAAACAATTAAAATCATAATTAATCAACTAAATTAGTGAATTAAATTTAGAATTTGTAAGGACTCCAACTCTATGTATGACAACTTAGCAATGCGATTCCAAGATAACATGATATTTGCTCAATTCTATCTAAGTTGGTACTTGAAAGTGTTAACAAGCTCTAACACTTCCCATTCACCACATTAATTAACCAAAAAAAGCTCTTTGATTAACCCTAACCTTACTAACATAATCTATACAAGCTCTTAAAGTTAGATTGAAAGATTGCATTAAACTTTATGTGAATGTTCCCAACAACACCCAATACTCCTCACAAGCTCGGGAGCGTAAGAGTGTGTGAATAAGATTTACACTAAATTCATTCAATGGAAATCAGTTTAGTGCTTGTTACTTGTTCAATTTCACAAAACAATTACGGATTTTGTAAAAGAGATAATTTGAATGACCTAACCCTAATTCAAATGGCCAATAAGAATCACAATAAGAATCAAACATTCGATTAAAGAAAAATCAAATTCACTAGATAGAAATTAAAAGCAAACATGAAGTCATATGATTGAAATCACAACTAAGAAGTCAAGACATGAAGTTGGAGAAACTAGGGTTCTAGCCACACATGGCTAGAACAAGATCACAAGTTTAAAAGATGGAAATAATGTGCAATTACAACTTACAAATACTATAAATAATGTTTCCAAATGATTACTGATCAAACCCTTGCAAAAACCTTCAAAATCCCCTCACAAAATATTCTATGATATGATGTGTGTATGTAAAAATGGCCCTCATCCCGTAATATGAAAGATAGGAAAAACTGTCAAAAGGCAGTTTTTGGGACGAACACGGCCCGTGTCAAAATAGGCTAAACTGACACGGGTCGTGTTCAGCAGCCAACACGGCCTGTGTTGATTTGCACTAAACTGACACAGCCCGTGTTCAGCATGGTCAACAACTTCTTCTTGGTCAAACACGCCCCGTGCCTGCTTTTTAGTTTAAATTCAACACGCCCGGTGTACCTATCTGACTCCAATTCCAAACTTGGTTTTTCCAACTTTTCCGTTCTTCGCTCGATCATCCTGAAATCTTCACCAATGCTTCCCAGCATTTCCCAAAGCACATTCCAACCTCCGGTTTACCTGAAAAGGACATAAAAGTGTGCAAATAAGGTTGTTCTAGAGACTAACATGAATATGATGAAATGCAAAAAAAAAGGACGAACAATTATGCTAAATAGTTGTATGAAAAGGGACTAAAAGGTGCACAAATTGCACCTAACACAAATCAAGGAAAGATTTACAAAATTATTTTTCCAAATGGTTTTCAAAATAATTAAAGGAGGATGCGGGGTGTACGATCAGCCGGAGCCAGTAAGTAGGCCCCAAAATACCATACGATTATTTGATATTATGATATGTTAGAATAGCATGTTAGTACTAGGCTAGGGATCTTCAGGAATTGCATGATAGAATTGTCTGATTACATGATGCCGGCTAGCCTAGGGTTTCCATTATATGAGATTGACATCATTACTGTAATTGCTTAGTATATGCATCACGGTTATACATAATTAAGATATTATAGTCTGAGAATGTTTGATTTGGCCTTATGTTCTATCCTTGTTTGATTGGGGGCTTAGGGTAGGATCGGATATTCGAAAGTCTATAGGGTCCAACATTATGTATGGCTAGCATACACTAGTGTTGCAGGGTTGGCAGAAGTTTCATGGGTGGTCGTGAGAGGCCGGGAGGCTAGTTATGAGATAGTTTAGCATTCCTCTAGGAGTGAGGATTGAGCGCTTTCTAGGTTATGTATACAGTTAGGGCGTTGTGGTGATACTTGAGACAAATCTGGGTAGGTGTGGAAGGTAGTATGGGCCCGTACTACTGAAAGCATAGGACCCATACGCTTATCAAGGAAGTCACAACCCCTGGGGGTTTAGTTGCAAGTTGGTTCCCTGTCATCATATGGGTTATTAGAGATCTTTTGGTGTATTATCAGAATGATGGTTACGAGACGTCTTGAGATCGGATCCGAATCAGGACCGGGAGCTAGCAGCCAGGATATGTCAGCAATGTTAGAGAATTGTGTCGGTGTGATCATTCGGGAGGTGGTGATCGAGATTGTCCGGGGATAGTTACCGAAGATGTTTGGGTCTATTAAGACCGCCATGGTTGATTATTTCGATGAGCGCTATGCATCCCTTGCTGAAACGGTTGCCGCAGCAACTACAACAGCTGTAATGATGGCAGGGGGAGGAGTTGGTCGAGCTTTCCAGTACCGAGACTTGTTACCAAGACACATTCTGATGAGAAGAGGGATACAATTACTTAGGATGAGGGAGACGTACGGTACTCGTTACATTCCGCAGGTTAAGCGGGAGATGCTAGCACAGGAGTTTCTGGATTTGAGGCTTCGGGGGTTTTGCTCGAGGTCGGGATGTGAGTCGCAGGACTCAGGAAGGAAGTGATGATTATGATTAGCTGGAAGTAGAATGGTTGATTGATAGATTGGAATGTCGTTTTATAGGGCAAGGATTGTGCCATTTCAGTTTTCGAGCTCGAAGAGTGAGCAGACTTGGGACCCCAGGATCAGGTTGTGTTCCAGCTCAGGTCAGTTAGTCACAGGGGTTCGCCACAGTACTTCAGCGCCGATGAGTGCAGGTGGGTCGATGTGGCATGAGTTTCTTATGAGGCATACACAATTACTGTTCCGACCCATAGGAGCTAAGATCCGATTCACCTTGGATCTCTTGCATATAATGGTAAGGATTGATGGTATGATCTACTGCACTTCCAGGATTAGAAGCTATGTCATGGGAGTAGTTGTAGCCCGATGTAGGGCAAAGTTTGCTTCAGCTACTGCAGTTCAGTTGTGGATGATTGAGCCGGTGAGTGAGTCAGGGTGCGAGGCCCTGAATGGTATGATTTCTAGAGCCGAGAGCGGGAGAATTGTTGGAACACTTTGGGAAGAAGGGTATTATGTGGGAGGTCTGCGGATAGGGTCCCACAGGATGGTTATTCAGCATTGCCAGGATTCAGTAGTTCAGTAACCGTTATTGGTTGGTGGAGGAAAATGCCAAGGGAAATAGCTCGTTGCTGAGATGTTAGTTGGAGCATCTATCTTTTGGACTTCCAGATTTGAGTGTGGGATCATTCAAGTATTAGGGGCTGTCGGTTTCACTGGGATTCAGGAAGTGTTCAGCTAGTTCTTAGAAGTGTGTGATCACTTGTGATTGGCTGGTAATGGAGCACTAGTTGGATAGAGTTGGTTGTCATCAAATCGATTGTTAGAAGTGAGAAGGATTGGGATTTATCAAACTTTCATGCATTGAGGAGACTTATTCAAATCTAAGTGGGGGAGAACCGTCTAGGGTTTCAGAAGCAGGAGCAATTTAGAAGTCAGGATAAGTTTCACATCGTTTTCAAGGAGGAAGACAGCCTGAGTGGCTGTTCGGGTTTGAGGGTTGTGTGAGTTGGGTGTCCAGTAAAACTCCCCAACATGTAAATCGCGTCTTCTTGGTGCTTGATAGCAGAATTTAGGGAATCAGGTTGGGATTCTAGCCATGAATTACCTTCATTTGCGTGTTAGGTCGAGTGCGTGTTCGACCGGTATGAAAAGTGTTGTAAGACTGCGGGGGTAGCCGTAGCATTCACTAGCGATCAGGTAGTATGGAAAGTGTTATAAGACTACGGGGTAGCCGTAGCATTCACTAGCAATCAGATAGTATGGAAAGTGCTGTAAGACTGCAAGGGTAGTCGTAGCATTCACTAGCGATCAGGTAGTATGGAAAGTGTTGTAAGACTGTGAGGGTATCCGTAGCATTCACTAGCAGTAGATAGTGCTAGAAGTGTTGTAAGTATGTGGGTGTAGCCGTAGCATTCACCAGGTAAGCAGACAGTGCTAGAGTGATGTAAGTATGTGGGTGTATCCCCAACATTCACCAGGTTGGTAGATAGCGTGAGCGCGTTGTTAGGATGTGGAAGGGATAGTAGTAACCACCAATTCGGGTGTAGTAGTGAGGATATGGAAATCCACGAATGGGTTTATGGGTTGCCCAGTGGTATTAGACCTGGGTAAGCCAGTGATAAGACTATAAGAACGTCACTACAATTATGAGATAAGGGAAGCAATGGATTGCATAAGGTTGCTTGTGATGTAAGGCTACCATTGGTCATGTAGCAATTGCTTTTAGTCGTGGATTTGGTAACAACGAGATTCGACGCATGGATCCGATCGGTTGGATCAAGAGGTTGTTAGAGTTGCAGTGGCATGATAACTAGTTGCAACTAGTTTCAGGGAAAGATTTCATTCGGAAGTCGTATGAGGCAACTATGTGGGAGTCCTTTAGCTCCGCGACCGGGCCGGAACCCGGTATGTCAGATGATTGGTGGACGAATCGAGACCAGGGAGGTCTCGGTAGATTTTGGGAAGCAACTACATGGCAGCATACTGCTTCAGGCAGATCAGTGTTCAGACAGTTTCCATGTTTAGGGCAGTATTGACAAATTGGGTCTTCAAGTGTATAAGAAGTATCTAGATGTTGGAACCCCCAGATATCAGGAGTTGAATAGTTAGATGAGAGACAAGCGGACTGGGCTCAACAATAATGATTTGGTATGAGAGGTATGTCAGGGAGCAAGACCATCTTGAGACTTTAGGTTTCAAATCGAGTAAATGTGATCATATTGCAAGGGATTCGTTTATTTCCAGGTTTTAGAACCCTACGAGGGTTGGTTACGGTTGCCTTGGAAATGTTGGGGTTATGCTCGTAATTGGCCATGTTGCTCAAGTTGTCTGGCATGTAAGGGATGCTAAGAAAAAAACGATTTCGAGGACGAAATCAAATTTAAGTGAGGGAGAGTTGTAACATCCCGTTTAAAATAGATTAAGTATATAATAAACCCGGGACCCCGGAAGTAATTCTATAATTTTATATTGTTAGTCCAAAATCAAATAATGATTAGTGGGGGTGTTGGTTTCGGGGTGCCAAATGATATACTTTTGATTTCTGAGGGTTAAAGAGTAAATATCAAAATTATTCTGAGAAGGATTCTTGAAGCCCGGGTAGAAATGGTAATTTATGGATCTTAATTGAGAATAGTTTGTAGATGAGGGGTTGTTTTGTAACTGTTGGACTTATATTGAAAAGAATTATGGGAGCAAGGGTTTAAAGGGTAAATTAAGGATCGAAATTGAAAAGATTAATATAGGGAGGGGCCATTGTTGTCATTATCGGGTGTAGTTATGTGAATTGGGTATATAACTGTTGAGAGCCTCGTCCAAAACCCTAACCCTAGTAGCATTGCAGCCGCTACTTCCTTCCTCCATTCTCCAACCGCCGTTACCATCTTTCCGATCAGTCGAAGTACCCAGCCACCAGAAGACCGTCTCGTGTCCATCTCGTTGTCGGACATTGAGGACGGTCGAGAGAGAACCGCTGAAGACCATTTGGAGCTGTGAACGCCGACACCTCGCCGCCATGTTGACCCGTCGTTTTCACGTCGCCTTCTCGTTGCCGGCGACGACTCGAAACACAAATGGGCGAACGTTTGTTGTGCTGCCGCTACTGCTGCACTCGGAAGGGACCACATCATCGGATCTTTTCTCCATTTGTTTTGCTATAGTACCCTACTGCCGCCATATGCCACCAGGTGGGTGGTTGGGTTTGTTTAGAAAATAGAAAAACGTGTTGTATGAGTTTTCATTGGCCGGAAATCACGAGAACAACCACCACCACCACCGTGAGGTGGTGGCTGCCGCCATGCACCGCCGCTGGCCACCACAAGGTGTTTGTGTGTGAGTTTATTTTGGTATAAAGCATTGTAAAATGTAACAACAAAGTAGAATAATGAAAAGAAACTCAAACCACCACCGTGAGGTGGTGGCTGCCGCCACCAGCCGCCGTGTCGGGTGGCGGTGTACCTTGTTTGGATTGTGACTCGTTTGGAATGTTTGGACAAAGGGACTAAAACTCTAATGGGCCCATTAAAGCCCTAATTGACCTAAAAGCCCAAACATGTGACTAATGGGCCTAATGAACCCTAATTGATCAAAAGACCTAGCTATTGGGCCTATTAGGCTAAGATGGGGTTGGAAACCCTAATTAGGGTTTAGAAAACCCTAATATTGGATTTATGGGCTTGGACTTATCGGGACCCACATTTGGGCCATTGGAATGGAATTGTGTATGAAGCCCAATCACACCATATGATTTATTTAGAAGAGTGATGGGTCATGGGCTTAATGGATTAAGTCCTTAATGGGTTAGGTGAGAAACACTTAACCCTAATTGTCATTTTATGTGAAACCCTAATTTCACTTGGGTTTATTGTTGGGACTTTCTTTTGGGCCTTGATGATTGGGTTATTAATGGGCCATCCAAGATCAAGCAAATGGGCTAGAATAATTAATGGGCTTTGAGGTAAGGCCCATATGAGGAGTTAGGCCCAATTTGGAAAATTGGGCCTTAGATGGGCCATAGTTTATGTTGGATTAGTGTCTAAGTCCATAACTATTTTGGTATGTACTTGACCCGATGGTGCAAGGTCCTTTTGGGTTGCCTTCACCAAAGCAACTTGATAGGATGACTTATGGAGAGAAAGGATTAAATATGATTTATTAATATATTATGGGAATAATATATTAAAGGAGAAATCATATTGTTTAATTAATACTAGTCAATAATTAATTGGTAATTAGTTTTGTGACTAAAAGAGATTAATTAAACTTAAGGGACTGAAATTGTAATTATAAGATAATTGCAATTTGGGCCATGGATTGCCTTGAATCAAGAGGTGGACGAATTCTATGGGGAAACCCATAAGGAAATCGTCCATGGGCTTGATTAAAGGAGTCCACGGGTTGCTTAGGGCTTAAGCAACCAAATTAGGGTTTCCTTGTTAGATAACCCTAATTGCCTCACTATATATAGAACCCTTAAGGCTCAAAAACGTGAACAAGAAACCTTCTAGGGTTAGAACACGTTTTGGACAGCCTCCATCCTCTCTCCTCTTCATCCTCTTGCTTATGGTGTTTGTAAACCATTAGAGGAGTGACACTTGTGACACTAAGCCTTCCAAAGTCAATTCAAGGAGGAATTGGGATTGTTATTGCTATATAACAATCAAGGTATGTTCTTAAACCCATTTATATGTTAATATTGATTTCCATATGTTAGAATTAGGGTTTATAGTCTTGGATAACTTTCATGTACAATAGAGAAACCTAGATCCAAGCATTAGGGTTTGTATGAGCACATAGGATGTCTTATGACCAAAACCCATCAGTGGTATCAGAGCCTAGCTTGGTTTCAATTGTATTGATGCATTGTATATCTGAAAAATTCGATATTTGGTATTTTGGAGGCTGGACTCGCCGAGTCCATAGCTGAACTCGTCGAGTCCAAGGTGACTCGACGAGTCTAGGCTTGACTCGACGAATCAACTCGTCAGATAGAGCTTATCTCGGGATATCTTGCTGTTTTTGCATTGGGATAGTTACCTTATCATGTTAGATCAATATTAATCCGATTATATGATATATTTGACTATATTTTTGATCTAATTGAAGATATTTATCAATTAATAAGATAATTGTTTCCTTATAAGATAATTGATTAATTATTTTGACTAAATTGATAAATTGTTTTGCAAGAAATCGTTAAATAAATCAAATATGGATAATTATGTGATTAAATGTTAATTTGAATTATTTGTTATTTGATCCTTGTTGTTATGAAAAGTTTCATATTTTGCCCTTAGGTTTTATAGTTTAAATTTGAACCCAAAAGTTTTGTTGTTTTGAAATTTAAATAGTTGAAACCCTAATGTTTAGAAAAAAGGTTCAAAACTTGCCCTTAAGTTTTGGAATTTAAATTTTGATTAAATAGTTTAATGTATATTTAAATTCTAAATCCTAATGTGTTGAAATGTTTCAAAACTTGCCCTCAAGTTTTGGAATTTAAAAGTTGATTAAAAGTTTAATTAGGAATGTTAAATTCTAAAACTCTAGTATAGTTTTGAAAAAGTTCAAATGACACCCTTATGGTTTTATTAACTAATTAAGGTGTATAATTAAAGAGGTTTAATAAATCCATAAAAGTTTAGGTTTACAATTTAAGTGAACTAAAAGTATAATTATTAAATTGAACCACCTAGTATTTTAAAAGTGTAAAATACACCCTATACTATATATATAACATTAAAAGTCTAATATTATATATATATATATATATATATATATATATATATATATATATATGTATGTATGTATGTATGTATGTATGAGTAAAAGTCAGTCTTACCATTAGTAGGCCTCATTCACGAAGCTGGTCTATAAGGGGTGTTTAAGGAAATTGCCTATAAAATGGCGATTGAATGGGTATCCACCCTTACCCACCGCACTCTTGACTAGTGGAGGGTCGTTAGCCGAACGGGTAGGATAGGACAAAACCTTCCATTATAAGTATAATGAAGTATAAAAGTAACTAAATGTTTTCATAAAATTCCCAATCTTAGTTACTTAGGCAAAAGTGAATTGATGCAATTCCATGAAATTACACTTTGTGCCATTGCAAAGACATTAGTGGAGCGTGTGTGGTTTACCGGCACACTAAATGGTTCTAAGGAAAGGTAGCAAAGGGTGGCTTAATGTTTGTCATAGTTCGGTGGAGCGTGTGTGGTTTACCGGCACATCGAATAGGTGACTGTAACATGTGAGGGCACCATGTAAGTTTGCATGGTTATTCACACCCGCTTTGTGATCCTCGGCATCCCAGTCACAAACAAGAGGGGCATATCGAGATTTAAACATGCCATTGAAAGTTCAATGAATCTCAAAGGATCTAGGAGTTTTCATAGATTTAAAACTTAAATTTCTTTTTTGTTTTTCGTGGTGGAAATTAGTGAATCGTCATTCACTTACCTTCAAATATTCTGCAATTAGGGTTACGACATCCCTCTCCCGAGTTGTAGAATATTGTGTTGGGTCCTAGCCTTAGTACCTCATTTGGGTGATTTACTAAGGACTCAATCAATCAACTAACTTGAATTCGTTTTCTCCCGTATTGTAGATGTCAAAGTTCGACAACAATGGTTTTCCCAAATCCCGTGGAACAAGCATTCCACGTGAAGATGATATTCCACGATTCGATCGAGGAACAAGAAATCATGCTTCACTTCCTCCTCCTCCTCAAATTATTCTCCCTAACCCACAAGTTCAAAGGCTTGAAAAGTTCAAGATCACTCAAGCCCTTTTGGCAAGTAAACATAAAGAAGGAAAGTCCGTGTGTGCACACGTCCTAGGGATGAAGTCACACATTGATAGGTTAAGAATGTTGGGATCCGTTGTCTGTGAGGAAATGGCTGTTGATTGGGTTCTTCAGTCACCTCCTAACTCATATAGTGAGTTCGTAAGAGAGTACTATATGATGAACTACGACGTGACCCTTATAGATCTCACATATATGCTTATTGTTGTTGAATCAGCAATGGTTTGGCGCAATAGAAAACCAAAGTTGATTGGTGAATCTGCCTTCAAGACCTCTATGGATATAGACAATGGCAACGAAAGACATGCTATGATCGAAAAGTTTGATCATAAGAGAAAGGCGATGTTTGAAGTAGTTCCATGTCTTGTTCCAAAAGAGTCGATTTTCTTTTATTGCCAAGAGAAGGGGCATTGGAGACGAAGCTGCCCTATTTACCTAAGAGATCTAAGAGATGGGAGAGTCAAAACGTATGGCTTTGCTTTAGGTAAAATCCATTGAGTAACTCTTTTAAGCTTCATTCTAGATTCTGAATACATAATGTGATATGATTACAATTGATGTTTTGTAGGATTGAAGAAAAGAAAGGAAGCTTAAGGGAAGAAGTGAGCAGAATCTAACCGTGAAGGAATGGATTTCGATCGCGTTTCTCGAAGAGTAGATTCTTGAGCTACTACTTAGAGTTAGAATTAGATTGCTAAGAAAGATGTATTAGCATAAGTTTTTCAATCAGTTGCATTGTAAGGACAAATTTTTCCGCCATAAAATAAATTTTGATTTTAAATTTTATTTATCCTTACAATGGCGTGTATGAAAAATTGATGTTAAAATGTTTCTATTATTAGCAATAATGGATTTGGTTCTTATTGTGTTAGTTATGTGAAAGTCGAGAATTTACCAAATAGGGAGAGTTTCTCATCGCCCAAGTTTCAATTGGACAGAAACTTGGAATCATGCAACGTGGATGCACGATGAATGAGAAATTTCGTATTTGGAAATTAGACTAATTCATTGACAAAGTGTCAAGTGAAGGACTAGGAGATCGAGTACACAAAGTTGTGTGTTGATCAAAGTCCACCACAAGAGTAACGAGATATTCGTCATGATTTACTAAAGGTTTAGTAAAGATGATTATACTTATAAGATTAAGTGTAATTCTAAATTGATTAAAAAGGTTTAAATCAATAGTAGAACGAATAACAAGAATCAAGTAGGCAGAAAGATAAAAGTTTCTCCATTCTAAGAAGAAGGGAGAGTACCTTTTATGCTTTATGATAGGTCTTAATGATTAAGAACCATATCTCAATTGATCCTCTAAGTGAGTCTTGGTACAATTGTATGTCCAAGAAGAGGAATCAAAGATTGAAGAAATGGTCAAATCAAGAAGTCAATCATACTTCGTTACAAAACAAGTCTTAGAGTTAAGATTTTGACAATGAGTGAAAAGTATTAAGAAGGTTTAAAACATTCATTAAATGTGGTAAGTTGTGATGTCTTAGATAAGACAAAGATCAACTAGGACCAATTTATGAAGAGTTTTGATAAAAGCTACACTAACTCTTGAATATTTGTTTGTCAAGAAATGTTTTGACAAGAGAATCTTATATGTCAAAGAGTCAGTGGGAGTCTTAATGGTCTTGAAAGGTTTCAAGAGCAAATCAAATAAACCTTATCAATCATCACTAGCACACTAGTTGAGGTTTACAACCTATCGTGTTGACATTATTTCTGTGCTATTCCAGTTGAGTTAATTATGCATGTGAGTTCTATGAGTTCTCATTTTGAATGCATAAAAGGCAAAGCACCTTAATCAATGAAAGGTACATTGATAGGAAAAGGTGAGCTGCTTAACTACTTGGAAGACATGGTGGGCAGCTGTGCTACCATAAGGCAAGATATCAAGATTAAGAAAGTTCGGTCCATATGAGTTTGAATTTGTCGTAAACTTTAGTTTTAACAAATTCACATGGATAGGAACACATACACCGTTTAAATCTAAGTGTCATAAGATTTCCTCCTTCATGAAAATGATTGTGAGGAAATGCTTTCACTAAGAAAGATTTTAAGAAGATAGTGATTGTAAAATTGCATTCTCAAATTCGATTATGGTTACGGCATCCCTTTCCATAATTTGAATTGTGAGGTTTGGCAATTGTTTAAACACACATATGAACTATCGAAGGCAAAGGTGTATAAGTTCAAGAAGCTTTGATAAAAGATTATCAAAGCACTAAGTATTAGAAACATGAACTTAAGAAATTTAATAAGTATTGATTTTTGAAAGTTAAGATGTTTATGAATACATGTCGAAGCTAGTGGGAGCATAAGTGTTATGTTTTATAATAATCATCATGATAGTGGGAGCATAAATGTTATGATTGTATGATTATTAAGGCACGTATTGCAAGTTGGCAATATTAATTATAGAAAACAAGAGTTATACCTTGCAAAGTCGTAAGGGTTGTAAAGTTGTTTTGCTATAATTAAGGGAGAAAATATTATGCTTCATTTCAAATCTAAAGGATTAGGTTGAGAAATGTTAATAAATTTAGTCAAAGGTACATGGTGTGTTCTTAAAATTTCGATTATGATTACGGCATTCCTCTTCATAATTCGAATTTTGAGAACATAGCAAATAAAACATTATGCGTCGTGTCCCATACGCTTCGGGTATAGGATCGATTGCAAATGCTTTAATGTTTGATCATTCTAAAATTTTCCAAATGTCTAGCGCATTTAGAGGGAAAAAGGACTAGAATCGGTTTTGACTAAAATAATTAAACAACTATCACAGGACAATCCAAAGTTCGACGAGGATTGGTGTAACACCGCAGATTTTAAAATTTATTTTTCACAATTTATAAAAACATTTCTCTTTTAATTTCATAAAACATCAAGTGTCAAATTCCAATATGTATCATACAAATCCCAAGATCACATAATTATATCGAATTCCTCTACGTGTGTACAGATCAAGCCGGCGCCTTCCCACGGTCATCGCTAGTACCTGAAACAACAACACTAACACTGTAAGCACAAAGCTTAGTGAGTTCCCCAAAATACCACACATAAACACATATTAGCCACTCGAGGCCATAACTCTATGGGTCCGTGCACCCAAACTCTGTGAACCCTCAGGTTCTAACTCTGTGAACCTTCCGGTTCCAACTCTATTAACATGCACAGCATAAATCACATAGAAATAATGCAGTACAACACATAACATACACATAACATACATACACTAACACATAACTCTGATTACCGACTCAAGGTAAGGTATAGTGAGAAGACTCACCTCGCGTGTCTCGGTATCTCACGATCCCTGGAAATCCCTCGTGCTCGATCCTCCGAGCTCTAATCCTCCTATAACATCACAAGACTCTAATTAACACTTTTATCTCTAAGGTTGACTATCCCTAAGAAGTCAACACAGGTCAACGGTCAACGGTCAGCTTTGACCGGACTCGGCGAGTGCACACGGCAACTCGGCGAGTCTAGACGTTCTCACCAACTCTCTAGGATTCCCTTTCTACACGTCGAGTACTCCCCCTGACTCGACGAGTTCCACCTGGAAGAATCGCGGGACCACCCCGACTCAACTCGTCGAGTCTCAAGAACGACTCGGCGAGTCCCAGCTCGACTCAGACCACATGACAACCCTCTCTAACTCGCCCAGACTCACTGGGTCAACTCCTGACTAGACTGGACCACTCACTGACCGGTCCAAGGCAATCTTCAAGCTACTCGCCGAGTCTGCTCATCGGACTCGGCGAGTCCATTCCATGCAATCACTCAAACTTGCTTCTAAGGTCAGATCTACTCCAACAATTTATAGATCTGGCCCTCCTAGACTGATTCATCACGTAAAGTTCTAGTCTTGATGCATTAACAACCTCTATATGATAAATTATGAAGAATCATCAACAATTCTCACTACACAAGGTCATGACCTCCATTGTTCTCTATAAAGCTTGAAGAATGAGGCTCTCTGAACCTCTATGGATCCAGATCCGAAGTCTCATCACTAGCATGGGACTATTTGGCCATCAAATCAACTCAACAAGGCCACAAGAAGCCCTAAAATCGGTTTTACTTCACAAAACAGGAGATGAGTCGAAATCATACCTTTAGATTGAAGGGTCAAGCTTCAAATCCACCAAATAGCAGTCTCCTTTGCCTCCTCTTGGCTAGAGCCTCTTTCTTCTTTGCTAAACAACACACAAATGTCAAGAAATGCCTCCTTTCACTCTCAAATCGCTAAAGCACTTTTAGGGTTTCTCTCTATGGACTGATGGATGCAAATGACGGCCATAAGGCCATTTAAATAGGTCCCAAACCCGAGAAATTAGGGTTTCATTAAACAGCGTGGACTCGCCGAGTCCATATCCTGGACTCGCCGAGTCCGGACGAATCCCGCGTCCAGAATCGCGACCCTACTCGGCGAGTCTGAGCTCCAACTCGCCGAGTCCCTTCTCAAAACTCAAAATATTAAAACAATAAAATACCTGGAGATCCGGGCTGTTACAATTGGTCGCTTGTGAGTAGTTAGAAGCATGGTATTGGATGGACCATATCGACATTATTATGAATAGAAAAGATTCTATTAAGAATGAGTTGTCATATGGAAATTATGGAAATGTCTCCATACCGGATGGACCATATTGACATCATTACGAATAGATAAGATTCTATTAAGAATGAGTTGTCATATGGAAAATATGGAAACGTGTCCATATTGGAAATTGAATATTGAAAATCTATGTCTATATTAGAAACTTTTATGCAAAAGGATGTTCAAAGGAATGTACTTTGAGTGAGAGACATCATATCTAAGGAATTGTCTTGTAACAATCTCCGATAGAGGACTTTGTAATATCATTGGCAATAGTCTTTGTGACTTTTGTGCAGTGACATTACGAAAGGATAGTTGCATAGAATGTTAGAATCTAGCATATTCTATAAGTAACAAGAATTTGATATTCTTTAACTTATGAAAAACGGATTTGGAGTTGTGAAATGAGAAGGATTGGAAATGTGATCGATGTGATCTATTTCACAAAGTAAGAACCATAGGTAAACATTGTGTGCATGCTAGGAGCATGGGACAAGTGTTGGAGTTCAAGTAAGAAGTTGATTACCCGAAACGACAAATAATGAGTAATCAATATGGTGATAAATAAAAGGCGTTTTATTTATACTCAAAGGTTTGAGGCCATATGGGATTAGTATTATTCTTGTGTTTCACATTTGCATGTTTTAACTTCCAGAATAATTGAGTTTATTAAGAATAATCGAATTATTCGAACGGGCCACAGTTGTTCATATGTTGGAAGTAGATATGAATGAAGACTGTCGTGAATTGGTGTGTAGATTGTCTAAAGAGCATTAGACATAAGCAAATGTGTGCTGCAACGTTCTTGAGTGCTTATGAATGTGATTTGAGCATTAGATTAAACCCACGCTTACTTGGATCACTCCATGAATTGTATCACGAGTGATTGGTGAGACAATAACATCTTATATTCTTGAAACCGAGATGTGTGAGTTGTATCTTGTGAATCGGTTGCACATTAATAATATGTAAACGCACCAGTAACTTGGTGTTATAAAACATATTGTTGTGTGTGATTTGGTTAGTAAGTGCAAGCAAGCATTGTATCAAAGTTTATCCGTTCCTTTTATCCAAAGTAGGATAAAAGCGATATCTTTGGGCCCCTCGATGATTTTGTGATGATAAACGTAAATGCTTGGCCGGGCTAGGGCTAATTTGATTTGTTCAATTAGTCAGTCGTCATAAATCGGGAATCGAGATATAGTACAAAGAGAATGATTTGAAATCATATCTCATATGATATCTAGAATGGAGGAATATATGATCCCTTATCTAAGGACACGCGTATCTGATAGGATCAGAGTTGACAGCGGCTTTGGAAAGCTATGATTGCAGATCAGGATCCAAAGTCATACGCAGAATCGTTGTTAGACTTATCCAAGTGGGAGACTGTTGGATTAGTGTCTAAGTCCATAACTATTTTGGTATGTACTTGACCCGATGGTGCAAGGTCCTTTTGGGTTGCCTTCACCAAAGCAACTTGATAGGATGACTTATGGAGAGAAAGGCTTAAATATGATTTATTAATATATTATGGGAATAATATATTAAAGGAGAAATCATATTGTTTAATTAATATTAGTCAATAATTAATTGGTAATTAGTTTTGTGACTAAAAGAGATTAATTAAACTTAAGGGACTGAAATTGTAATTATAAGATAATTGCAATTTGGGCCATGGATTGCCTTGAATCAAGAGGTGGACGAATTCTATGGGGAAACCCATAAGGATATCGTCCATAGGCTTGATTAAAGGAGTCCATGGGTTGCTTAGGGCTTAAGCAACCAAATTAGGGTTTCCTTGTTAGATAACCCTAATTGTCTCACTATATATAGAACCCTTAAGGCTCAAAAACGTGAACAAGCAACCTTCTAGGGTTAGAACACGTTTTGGGCAGCCTCCATCCTCTCTCCTCTTCATCCTCTTGCTTATGGTGTTTGTAAACCATTAGAGGAGTGACACTTGTGACTCTAAGCCTTCCAAAGTCAATTCAAGGAGGAATTGGGATTGTTATTGCTATATAACAATCAAGGTATGTTCTTAAACCCATTTATATGTTAATATTGATTTCCATATGTTAGAATTAGGGTTTATAGTCTTGGATAACTTGCATGTACAATAGAGAAACCTAGATCCAAGCATTAGGGTTTGTATGAGCACATAGGATGTCTTATGACCAAAACCCATTAGTTTGGGCCTTTATGATTATGTGATATTGGGTCATTAGAATGTCGAATGTTGGACTGGACTAAATGGTTGAGCCTTATGGTAAGACCTTGTAAAGGTTTGGGCCCAATTTGGAAAATTGGGCCATATATTGGGCTTTGGCCCATTACTTGACATTTGGGTCTTTGGAGTGTGAGTTGGACCTTGGGCTTGGAACCCAATTATTAATTGGGTATTGTTTAATGTTGACAGTTCGGGAATCTGTCAACCAGCAGCTAGAGTTTTATCTGCAGGACTTCAACAGTGCCAGGTGAGTTTTCTTCACTATAATCAAGGTTCCAAGACACCAAGGCCGGCCCTTTGGATTGTTATCTGGATATGTTATGCTAGTATGATCTGTTAGATCGGCATCCTGGTCGATAGGATGGTATTATGTGATATGAGGTATGATCTGTTGGATCGGTATACTGGTAGATTGGATGGTACTATATGTTATGTTGCATGATCCGTTAGATCAGTATGCTGTCTATAGACTGTTATGTGATTATCTTTTATATGTGCACATGTATGTTTGGCGGTTGAGGCTTATCTGCTTTGTGTGAAAGCCAATAGACCTGGGTATTCTAACCTGTTGGTTGTGGGCCGTGAGTACTCCATCCCGAGGATGATTGGACTCGTAGTATGTGGGCATTCCAACTTGTTTGGTTGAGGGTCTGGGGATTCCAACCCGATGGTTGACTGGACATATTATATGTTGTTTATAATTATATGGTATGGATATTTTGAGACAAACTCACTAAACTTTCAGACTTACAGTTTCAGTTTATTGTTTCAGGTAAATCAGGGGATCGTGGCAAGGCAAAGACGTGATCGTACAACTCCTTACTTTTTATGACTTTGTTTCTGGGATACTTTGATATGATACATTTTGAAAACAAGTTTTGCAATGGTTAATAGATTTGAAATGTTTTAAAATGTTTAAATTTGGCATGGTTTTTATTGGTGTTACATTTATATTGTCACTAGAAGTCTGAAAGTTGTCGCTAAAATCTTTAAAATCGGATTTTCTTAATTTGTCGAAAATCCTTCACTTTCCGACAGATTTTTTGGTCGCTATAGCTCTCTTTTTCTAGTGGTGATGTCTAAACATGCTGATTTTAATGCAATTAGTATGCGGCTGGTTTGGGAAATAATTTTTTTGTTATTTTCTGAGTTTTCGTTCTTATTAAATGTAATCAAATAAGAGTTTTTAAAAAATGGTCAAAAATTATACATTTAAGCACAAAACACATATAATTAAAGATAATAAGGAAAATACACTAAAAGAGCACGATGGTGATCTTTACTTATGATAAAATAAAACACACAAAGGAAAGATATATAAAGTTGATTTTGAAAAGCTATTTTAGTCGCATCATATAGTAATCCATGAGTATATCTTCTTGTGGCATGACACCCGTAATGGCTTTGTGTGACAATATACGCTTTACCCATTCTGCAAGTTTTGGGGTTCGAACTTCATCAAACACCTTGAAGTCATGACGTTTCTCATGAAACTTTGTCCAACCCAGAAAACAACCAAGAACAACATCCAAATATCCGACTTCATCTCCACCAAAATAAGCCTTCCCATTACTAAATTTCACAAACACTTCTTCTAACAATTGTGATTCTTTGATAATCTTATCTTTTACTATTTCTCTTTCATGTGCATACGATAACTCTAAATACAGTGGGAAAAACTGTATAAATAATATGCATGTTAGCAAAGAAAATTGTATAACTTGCATAATAATAATTTGAAAAATAACGTTAATAGCAATTTGTTCAAAACTTTATACTGTACAATAACTAAAATAAATTGAAAAATTGACTGCGAAATTTTTTTTTTTTTTTTTTTGTGAGATTTTAACAGGCGAGGAGAACCCAAGTTATTAATATGATGCAATATGAAGTTCGGATGCGAAAACGAAAATGTTTTTTTTTTTTTTTGAGATTTTTGTAGTTCACTATTATGATTGCGAGAATTCAAATGATATGATGATTGTTATGAAGTTTGTAGGGACCTTCCGAGTTAAAAAAATAAGTTAGATACCAAGCGCGCAAATTACCCCAAACCATAGGACCATTCGTGTAATTTACTCTAAAAATTTTTAAAAAAAAATTTTCATTCATAATTTTCAACAAATAGCCTTTGAAGGGAATTTTATTTCTTCTTAATTTTTGTGAGATTTAACAGGCGAAACTCTAGATGGCCTACAAAAAAGAGATTTTTTTTTTTGCCTTAGAGATTTTTGTATTTCATATGAAGTTTGGATGCGAAAATGAAAATGTTTTCTTTTTTTGAGATTTTTGTAGTTCACCATTATGATTGTGAGAACTCAAATGATATGATCATAGTTATGAAGTTTGTATATAAAAACTATGAAGTTTTTTTTTCTTCATAATTTTCAACAAATAGCCTACTTTGAAGCTAAAAAGTATGACTTTCCGAGGTCCAAATTGGATATACAATATGTCTAGGAAAAACCTTTATTACAAAGAACATAATAAAAATAAAAATCAATTTCAAATAGAGTTCGTATGTAAAATCTATGAATGCATGATCAAAGATGAGTTTTTGTTTTCATATCTTTTTTACCGAATAGTCTATTTTGGAGTAAACAAAGTATAACCTTACATTCAAATTTGAACTATAATATATCAATGGAAATCTCATGTTACAAAGAAAGCAATATTTTATTTTTGTCAAAATTCATATGAAAGAGTTATGACATGTGATTGGAAAGATCCATAAATATAACATAAAATCTAAACACTTCATGCTTTACATACCTTGTTGTCAATGTAGTTGGCCCAAAACCGGTTTTTGGCTCGATCTGAAGGTTTAGGTGGAAGGATCGGGTGGATATCAGGTTTGAT
Source organism: Lactuca sativa (assembly GCF_002870075.4). Classification (NCBI taxonomy): domain Eukaryota; kingdom Viridiplantae; phylum Streptophyta; class Magnoliopsida; order Asterales; family Asteraceae; genus Lactuca; species Lactuca sativa. The sequence goes on along the minus strand of NC_056625.2, from coordinate 68,647,313 downwards.
TTCTTCTAAGTACTCGATGATGATTAGAGACTCGCAAATGGGTGGTTCGTTTGCTTTCAAAAGAATGGGAATTTTCTTTAGAACTGGGTTTGATGCCAACAGGAGATCACTTTTGCATGCGAGATTTTCCTCGATGAACTTGTATTCGATTGATTTGAGGTTGAGTACGAACTGAACCCTATTGACAAATGAACTTGCGGCAGTTCCAAGAAGCTTAATTTCCTCCATTACCACAACTGAATGTGATGATGCACATACATGTGGAAGAAGTTGCTATATAGTACAAAAAAAATACAAATAAATAACATATGCCCCCACAAAATACTTAAATGACAAAAGTCCCCCCCCCCCCCCCCCCATTATTACATCTTGTCATTTATTTTGGGCAACTTATAATATTCAACCCCTACTTTGACTCTATTGGTGAAATACAAGTTTTTAATTGGATCAAGAATATTTTTAAAATAAAATGTTTCTGCTTTAATGTTGTAGCTCTTTGCTTTCATGTTATGTTTGCAATTAAAAAAAAGGATAAATCAAAATTTTCAAAAAAGAGTTCACATGTGGCTAAGAGAATTTTTGTGATTTATTGGATTTTTAAAATGTAAGAGGAACCGTTCACAACTACTAAATCTGATTATCTGATATAGACCACTACAACCCCAAACACGTTTTGAGATTTACAAGATTTTAAATACATACTTGTAGTTCACGTGTTGAGATTTACAAGATTTTAAATACATACTTGTAGTTCACGTGTGGAAATAATATTCAACCCCAACTTTGACTCCATTATTATTGGTGAAATACAAGTTTTTAGTTGGATCAAGAATATTTTTAAAATAAAATGTTTCTGCTTTAATGGTGTAGGTGTTTGCTTTCATGTTATATTTGCAATTAGAAAAAGGATAAATCGAAATTTTCAAAAAAGAGTTCACATGTGGCTAAGAGAATTTGTGTGATTTATTGGATTTTTAAAATGTAAGAGGACAGTCAAAATAAGAAGCAGAAGGAAGAAACATGTTTGACGAGTTCAGGGGAATCTTTCTCAAAAAAAACCTAGTCCGTCATCAGAGGAGAAGACCGTCGATCGGAGTGAGGATGAGGGCAGGTCCGAACTGTGCAACAGCTTATGAACACCCACTACCCGGGGTACAATCACGGGAGCAGCTCCATATCCGACTATAAGATCTAAATGATATTCGCCTGATAATTAAAAGAAAACACCTATCACAATTAATTATTGTGTTATCGACATGATTCCATCGTTTTGTTCATAAAAAACGATAAATTTATCATTAATGATAAATAGATGAAAAGGGTGAAAGTAATTAATAAAAAGCACAACCACATTCATAAAGAGAAAGATCTGAATTTATTGTGATTCAGCTGAGATCGATTAGCAAAGAAATTAATTAATACGTACCTACGAAATCAACGAACTTGTTCTTGCGAAGGCTTCGTCTAAATACGATGATGACACGAGGTAAGAAGACGGCAAGACCAAAGCAAAAGTCTACGAAATCAAAATATTAATAGAAGAGAAGAGGGAAGAGGATGGACGTGAGGATATATACTAGAAATTGGGTTTTAAAACTGATATTCATAAATTAAAGTGACATTAATTGATTTATATATTTACCATAATTAATAAAATGTAAGATTATATATGTACCCTTTTGAAATGATTGGTCTATATTTATTCATACAATAACACAATAATTACTTTAAATACATGAACCTAGCTCTCTCTCTCTCTCTCTCTCTCTCTCTCTCTCTCTCTATATATATATATATATATATATATATATATATATATATATATATATATATATATAAGTATTTTTTATAAATATATACTAACCACATATGTGATTAAACAATTTTATTCATATTTGATTAAACTATATTTTTATATTCTAAATTTCATATTACTTCGTTTGAACCTATTTATATAAAGATCATTTTAATATTATAACATTTCAGTAGTAAATATGATTTTATGGTCTCACAAATAAGTACTTATCTCACATTAATCTTTTCGTGTGTGTGTATATATATATATATATATATATATATATATATATATATATATATATATATATATATATATATATATATATATATATATATATATATATACTAGGTGTGAGACCCGTGTAATATACGGGTTGATTTAAAAATAGATTAAACATTAAAATGTAAACAAAAATTATTTTTTAATGTACAACTTTAAAATAATAAAGGAAAATATAGATTTATTACAATTTAATATCATATATATGATATTTAATACTTTACATATATAAGTATATGATTTTAATTTTAAAAATTGACAAGTAGATAATATTTATTTTAAAAATACCACAAAATGACAAGTGTCAAAACTCATAAGAAAATAACATGTGGCAAAAAAACATTTATTTATTAAGGACGATATATATATATATATATATATATATATATATATATATATATATATATATATATATATATATATATATATATATATATATATATATATTCCTGGAGTAATTGAAGTTTTAGGTTGACACAAAATTATATTATTTGTCAATAACTACTTGTTAATCTTTTATCAAAAAAAACTGCATTTATATATGTTTTATTAATTTACAAAGCCATATGATATAAACTCTAAACAAAATAAACAATACACTAAAACTAAAACATTTCATAATCATTTAAGAAGATAAAAAAGGAAAAAATTACAAATGTAGTGATTTTCCTTAATTACTTTGAAGAAAAAAATCCAAATTACAAAATTAGCTACTAAAATCGCAGATGGATTAGAGCCATCTACGATTTTGGCATTTGATCTACGAATGTACAAGTGTTTAAAATGTGGGTATGCATTAACAATTGTACGTTCGCAGATGGACTTAGTCTATTTGCAATTGTATTAACTGATCTGCGATTTTGACTTTTTAAAGGTATAAATACCTAATTTTTTTTTTTTTTGAACTTTCATTTTGCAAGGTTTTTGTTGGGGGAACTCTCTCTAAAGGCGAAAATCGGTAGCTATTGACGATTTCATGTAAAATCATAGTTGATTATATCATTTTCGTATTCAAAATTAAAAATATATAAAAAAAATTATGCAAAATCGCAGATGACCTAAGTTCATCTGCGATTTCCTCTGATGTTTCATCTACTACGAATGTACATCTGCCAATGCACGTCCACGCTTTAAACATGTGTATCTTCATAGATCAAATGCTAAAATCTCATATGACTCTAATCTATCTGCAATTTTGATGGCTATTTTTATAATTTAGATTCTTTTTGGTTACTTTTACAAAGTAACTAAGGAAAATGATTATATTTGTAATTTTCACTAAAAAATGATTGTGTGATATTTTGTCAAAGTGTTGGTTTTGATAATTTAATACATCCTGGTCTTTAGTATTTAACTATATATTTTCAAATTTAGTATGTATTTTAAAATATTAAGACGATAAAAAATAAATAAGAAGATAAAGTTGGAATTTTAAAAAGTTAAACATAGTTTTGAAATTATGATGAAAACTGAAAGGGTGTGAGTTGAAAATAAAAACATAATTAAAATAGGGTCCTACTAATTGGATCCATATTTTTTAGGGGACCCTCATAAAATAAAAGAAATAGGGCAAAGAAGTGAAATTGAGTAATTGATTTGGTTGGGTCTCTTTTTCTCCGGAAAACACATTTTTAAGTGGGTTGCTGGATTAATCAACATCTGGTGGACTGCCATATAAGCATATGATGGGATGTCAAACCCATCAAGCAAATTACACCCTTTGATTGCTAAATAAATGTAATATAATGGTAAAAAGGGGTATCGATCCTCGGGGAAATGGTTGTATTTAACCACCAATGCAATTCAATAGAACTAGTGAAATTAAACTAATTAACTACAATTAAACTAAAAGGGGGGGGGTTGATTACTTGAAAACTAAAATACTTGAATAACTAAAAACCTTGCAATTAAGCAAGTTAATGAGATGCTCAAAGGTTGGGAATAATTGGTAAACTAAGGCAATTCAACACAATGAACATTTGTGTGCTTATCATTAGGATCTAATACAAAGCTTATCCTTCATCCCAAATTGGTTATAGCAATCATGAAGCATGATATGCCAAGATTCCTCATAGGTAGTATAGAGGTTGGGGAAGCCCACAACACACCTTCTTAATTAAGATCAAGGGTCAATTCAAGCAATTAATCCCAAGAAATCAATTAGCCTTAAGAACGAAGGAATCCCCAATTCTTAGAGGATGTCAAATGCTTACACATCCATAAAGGAGATATGATTCACAAGCTAGAGATGATTTCTACCATCATAAAGCCTTTGTTCTAGATAAATTCAATGATCCAATGCAAAATCAATGAAATAAATCAACCATTGCTCAATCAAATACTAAGCTCATGATCAAAGCATCAAATAAGCATAAGAATTGCAAACTAGAATCATAAACATGGAATAAATTGATAATCAACATAAATCCTTCAAAACCCACAAACATTCATTGGTTTTCAGCCAAAGTCAACCAAATGAGAGTATTAGCCACTCATGGCAACACAGTAACAAGAGCAATAATCTAATTGCATAAAGAAACTACCTAAGATTTGGAAAGATGAAATGAAATGATTTCTAGCTCCCAAAATCGCCTCTTGCAGGTCTCCAATGGTGGAAAATCGTGAATGAGCCTCTAGATCTGTTCCCCCAAGGTTATGGTGTGCCAAATGACCAAAATGCCCAAACTGGGCAGCTGCACGGGTACCCGCGCGACGAAAATTCCACCCGCGCAAATGTTGCTGTAATGCTATTAGTCCTTCCTTCCACCACTCCACCCTTCCACTACCAAAGATTCCTTTGGTCCCCCCCCCCCCCCCCCCCCTTATCCATGTAATTTGAAATGCACCAATCATCATTTAGCCACCAAATGGATGCTCCAAACCCAAAATTAGAAATTTATGATCCATCTTCACAAGCCCAAATAATCCAAGCCAATAACTTTCAAAGCCCAGTTCTTCTTCTTTGATTCCGCCAAGCCCAATAATGCCTCGGGAGCCCACTAAGCCCGTCTCCAATCAACCCGCAACCGCAACAAGCACCGAAAAACCTACAAAATATCTCATGCAACATAACAAGCACCCGGTACGATCCATACTAAAGAAAAATAAATAAAATACAATGCATTAATGATAAAAAGATCTAAAAATCTGAAATAAACTAATAAAAATAAGGAAATAAAATAAACTATTAGCATATATTTAGGTTTTTAATTTGTATTTTAAAAAATAAAAAATATATATTAGTAATATTTTGTTCAAGTGATTTATCATTTTTAACATACACAAGCATTTTTGGTTAAAGAAATGTTGATATACATTTAATTGGTATTGATATTTACTTTTATATTTATCCTAAAATAGCCTACCGAAAAAAAAATTATCTTCGTCGGAATCTAATCAAGCTATATTTAAAATACATAATTTTAGAAAATTAAATTATTAGTTGAATATGGTTATTCTTTTTATGTGATTACCGTAATTTTTTGTACAATTAAATGAGATTCAAATATGAATAAAAGATGTTTTTTTTTGTCTAATTTAGTATTAAAATAATTAATTATTTCAATTTAAAAACAAATTTCAACAAATGTTTTTGGTTAAATATTCTGTTTACGTTGTTGTTACAATATTTCTTATCATAACATCAAGATGGAGCGGTGTTTATGGAATTATAACACCGTTATGACTTACTACATAGGATCTCAACACCTCTTAAGTGACATACACATTATTTGATCAAATTATGATTGTTTTTAATGAATTTTCAAAAACGATACAATAGTTGGATTTAATATTAGAGATGGCCTACACAATATTTGATTAATATTTGAATTTGTTTAAGGGGTAGTAATTGGTCGTCAAATAGCTTAAACAACTTTGACCCTTTGATATGTAGTTTCAATATTTTATTTTATTTTTCATCTTATCAATATGTGTGAATAATATTTCAAACATATATTATATATAGTTAGTTTACTACCCCTTAGTGAACAGTACTATGAATTTAGTGCTTAAACACCGAGACAAAGAGTGGATATAGCGGCACTCCTTTCATTTTCAGAGAAACAGCATCACCGCCTTCTTCTTCTCCTCATATTCATCGTCTTATTCGAATTCCATCAACAAAACTCAAATCAATTTCCGTTCAAATTGGCTCTCACCTTCTTCTTCATCTTCTTCCAAAAGATCGGGAGCTGCTGTATACTACACTTGCACTAGCAATTCATATCAGGTTCATTCCAACAAGGTGATTTCTTTTGCTTTTTTGCTTAATCAAGATAAACAGGGCTATAATTAGGGTTCCAATTGTTTTTTTATTTGCAGGATGTAGGGCAAGTACTAATGGATATAGAGAATATATTTTTTGATTACAATCAGATAAGCCTTCTTCTAACCGGTATGCCCCCCTCTTCTCCTTTTAATTCGATCACAACTTCGTCCTTACCCTTCTTCTTCTTATTATTATTGGGTTGAATTGGTGCTTGCTTTTGGTTTTTCGGTGCTTAATGGGTGTATAAGGTTGGGTTGTTTGTGATAATGCTAATTTGAGTAAATGGTACAAAAAACATTCTTTTTACACATAAATTCGATTTTGACACCATGTTTTTTTTGTGTAAATTTTGACACTGTGTTTTCCAATTTGTTATAATTCTGACCACTTGACCGGTTAACCAGGTTACATGCTGACGTGACATTATGACGTGTCAGTATTGATGACGTAGCATGCTGACATGATATGCTGACGTGTCAAAATTGATTTTTTTCCACAAAAAACACTAAGTTTTCACTTTTTTTTTGTTTTGAAACTAAGTTTAATTTTTTATTTCAATTTTGACACTATGTTTTTTTTGTTCCAATCGAACATCATTTATCAAATTTTGTTCAATTTTGTCTATTTTCCATTTGAAACCGTATAAATTTATTTTTTTATTACATTTTAAACCATATAAACATATTTTTTTCATTTAAAAACCACATTTTTATTTAAATACAAGGTGTTTTTTTCTTACATTCGAAACATTAGTTATATCATGAGAATCAAACTAACCATAAGCTTCTAATAAGATGTAAAAATTTGATGGGTTGCAAACTTGATATCCGAGTTTTGATCGACTACATGCCTCCAAACCTCCAAACATATTTTAAAATTGCATATTTAATATAAAATACAATTTTTATATAAATAATACATATTTATACATAAAAATATGGTTTGAGTGTAAAAAAAATGTATTTATACAAAACTATGGTTTTTAAATGAAAAAAAAACATATTTATATGGTTTAAATGTATTAAAAAAAATTATTTATACGGTTTCAAATAGAAAATTGTCAACATTGAACAAAATTAGAAAAAATGATGTTCGATTTGGAACAAAAAAACATTGTGTCAAAGTTGAAAGAAAAAATTAAACTTAGTGGCAAAATCGAAAAAAAAATGAAAACTTAGCGTTTTTTGTGAGAAAAAAAAAATTCAATTTTGACATGTCAGCATATCATGTCATCATGCCACGTCATCAAAAACTGACACGTCAGCATGCAACCTGGTTAACTGGTCAAGTGCTCAGAATTGTAACAAATTAGAAAACACAGTGTCAAAATTGACACAAAAAAACATGGTGTCAAAATCGAATTTCTATGTAAAAAGAGTGTTTTTTGTACCATTTACCCTACATTATTTCCTCTATATGGAAGATACTCAAATTGTGTTGATTTTTTTTATTATGTTGTCATTAATTAACAGGATATAGCCTCAACAATTATGGCATTTTCACAATAAAGGTCACGTACTATTTGTATTCTTTCTGCCAGTGGTGTCATCGGTAATGTAACTCTTCGCCAGCCTGCAACCTCTGGTGCACTGTAACTTATGAGGTTGCTTAATATATTTTTTTCTTTTTTAATTTAATAGACTTTTTCCATAATTAATGTTTTCATATATATTTCAGGGTAGATGTGAGATAATATCTTTAATAGGTTCAATGGATATGAGAAATGTTCATGCTTGATCTTACCACGTTGTGGCAAGATGTTGAGAACAGAACATTATTATCTGATCTGATCATTAAGAATTCTTCCCAGGTATGTTTTTATAACATATAACTCTTGATAATTCATCATGAATTGACACAATTTATTAAAAAAAATATCTTAATAACCTTCTATCCTTATTTTTACTATGTTTCTATGTTCTTTTAAAATTGTAGAGACCAAAGATTCTTAATGTTGAAGACAAGCTAATTTTAATCAAATATTTCCTTAATTTTGGTTTAATATTGACCTAATTTATGATTCATTATGGAGTACTTTGTATGTCTTTTATCTCAATTCCTATAAATTTTAAGAGAGAATTAAGAAATTCGTCCTCAGTTTGTAGATTTTGCCCAAGGAGAAAATAATTGGGCATCTGGAGTATTCCTTTAACCTAACCTATGAAAAGAAAAAAAATTATAGGGTTTGAAACAAAAAGAAATGGGTTAATAAGATATATGTTTTGTTGGGGATATTAATATTAATTGAGATTTTGTTTATATGTATATATAGGATGTATTACGAGTAAAGAGTTGGGAATAGTTATGAGGTCATTGGGCCAGAATCCATCCTACGGAAGCTAAACTGCAGGATATGATCAATGAAGTCAATGTTGATCAGAATGGAACCATTGATTTCCCTAAGTTTCTTAATCTCATGGCCAAGAAAATGAAGGTCACTCTCACTCTCACTTTTAAATCTTAAAATTCTTTGAACCAGAGACCTTCTCTAGTTTTGTATTGTTTTGTTTGGGTTAATGAAATACACTGATTATGAGGAGGAACTGAAAGAAGCTTTCAACGTCTTTGACAAGGATCAGAACGGATACATTTCTACTGCTGAAGTACGAACTTTTACTACTTTTTTTTTTCTATAGAGTTATTTATTTATTTTTGTGACTGAATGTGCATAGCTTCGGCATGTGATGACAAACCTGGGGGAGAAGCTAACGGATGAAGAGGTGGATGAGATGATAAGAGAAGCTGACATGGACGGTGATGGTCAAGTTAAGTTCTGATTATGGGCATTTGGGCAATAAAATGGTTAAAGTTTGTAACTCAATAAAACTGTTATTTCCAATTCTTTGGCGTCTGACCCCGCAACGCGGGGTTCTTCCCTAGTTTATTTTATTCTGGACATAAACCGTCTCTCTCTCTCTCTCTCTATATATATATATATATATATATATATATATATATATATATATATATATATATATATATATATATATATATATATATATATATATATATATATATATTAGCCGTTTACCCGCGCCAAGCGACGGGTGTGACAATGGTGGTTGAATGCTGAAAGATGAATTAAACCCTAGAAATGGAAAGGTCAGCGATATATATTCAAGATTTGTGAACAGAAATTGCGAGATTTGGGGAAATACGGAGATAAAGAATGAATCGGGTCAAAATAGCCTAAGAATAGGGGATAAGAGATTTGATTTTTTCAATTGTTGACCATATGTATTCTACTCTTTTTGTAATGCATAAATTGATTGTACAAATGCATTGTATGTTTGTACGACTTAAAATTCAGCATTTGACCAAAAATGCTTTATAAGGTAATTAAGATATATATATATATATATATATATATATATATATATATATATATATATATATATATATATATATATATATATATATATTACTACTAATTAAGATGATACACTTCAATTAATTGAAAATTATACAAAAAGATAAATAATAAAGTAGTAACCTATAAGTAAAAATATCATTTTTTTATAAATAATAATGAAATAAATATCAATTTTTTCGTTAGATATTATGTTTCCAAAATAAAAGTATAAAACTAATTGCTGGAAAAACCTAACAACGGAAAGAAAATTGTTCGTTAATCCTCACCCTAAACCTTATATCCTAAACAAAAAACTACAACGGAAATTTCTTTTAACCCAATATAATTTTTTTTAAACCAACACAACAACATACTTTTAGTATAACCGAAAATAGTTTCCCAAATAACACTAATCGTTGTTGTAATAGAAACTCATACCATTTGTTTACATGGAAGAAACTAACTAGAAATAACAAAAAGATATGGATGAAACTACTCGCCACCGAAATAAATGTAATCACGAAACAAAACAACGCGCCGAAAGAACATAATCGATGAAAGAACATAATCGCCGAAATGAAACAACTTGCCGAAAAAACATTATCTGCCACCGCATCGCGTAGGTACACTACTAGTGTGTGTGTGTGTGTGTGTGTGTGTGTATATATATATATATATATATATATATATATATATATATATATATATATATATCATGTAAGATTCACTTGTGATTATATAATGTAATATTCACATGTGATTGTATCTTTTAAGATTCAAATGTGAAATTCACAAGAAAATTAAAAAAAATAACGAATAACACTCGCACAAAGTGTTGTGTGCATATAGACGTAATTCATATGTGATTAAATGTGAATCACATGTAATTTATATGTGATTAAATGCGAATTACATATGATTCGTATTTGAAATACATGTGATTTATATGTGAATCACATGTAATTCAGATGTGATTCACTTGTGATTTGTTTGTGAATTAAATGATATGTGAATCACATGTAATTCATATATGGTTTATATGTGATTCAAATGTGAATCACATTTATTTCTACAATCTGATCTACAAACGTATATAATCGAGTTTTCTAATTCAAAAAGCCAAATTACCAGAAGGAGGCCAAATTCATATTCATTTATAAGAGATGGAGAATGTATAATTACACTAAGTTCATAATATTATACTCCAAAACTACCTAAAATTTATGTTTTGTAGCAGAGCGAAGCAAATTGAGATAAGATTTTATGAAATCAATAAGAGAAACAAAAACAGAAAACCAGATGATTGAATAAAAAAACCAGTAATATAATGTGAAAAACTACTTGTCCACTTACAGATACCAAATTGCATCCGAAACCATAAGAAGGATCTGAAACAATGTTTGATTGTTAGAAATCAGATATGTATGGCTCAAAATACACCCAAATAGAAAAGAAAGAATGAAGATAGACACACTTAGTTTTGGTACTTTTTCTCTCTGATGTATATACCAAACAACGAAAACTACAAACTATATATATATATATATATATATATATATATATATATATATATATATATATATATATATATATATATATATATATATATATACACACACACACACACGAAAGCTTCAAAATAAATAGAATAAAACAAAACTAACTTCCTAAACTAATGGATAGACTTCCTAGTAAAAGCTAACCCACGTTTACCTAATTACATGACACCAAGTCATACTTTATTATCCACTAAAACCTAATCAACATAAACAAATCAAAAACTACTGTTAACCATACAAACTCATAACTCCTTGACTGACCCATAACCCGTGAACGAAACTCGATTAACCCAACAATCACCCCTTTAATCGGTTTTGTCATACCACTTGTTCACAGTAGCCATTAATCACCATCTTTTCATCTTCATTCTCGACCTTTCCCGGACACCCGACCACCACCTCAGTCACGTCCAAAGTCTTCACTCAATCACGAATTTTCCCGGACACCCGACCTTCACCTCGGTCACGTCCAAAGTCTTCCACACCCGACTGTTGTTTGTCACCACACAGAATCCGTTTTCCCCTAACACTTTTGTGAAACGAGAGCCTTCGATCTCCCATCGATCAAGAAAACAAAGCAACCCGCTTTTCCCGTCTTCTTTCACCTGCAAAACGAAACAAACCCAAAGCCACCTGCTTTGACGGATCTTTTCGTTTTCTTACGTAACTTCGGTAACTCTCTCCATTTTCCGGTGACATACCCACAACCTACCGCCGGACTTTCCTTTGAATACCATATATACTTCCCTTTGATCACAACTAACAGCTACGAACCGCCTATTTTCATCACCAGTCACCCCCGTTGTCTTGAACGGTACTCCACATCTCCCCACGACAACGGTCAACCCGATGAACCTTTAACTTCTCCGCCTTCTGCTATAAACCAGCCCCGAAACAGCCCCCTGCTGCTGCTTCCCGCAGGGAAAAAATCGATGCCAAACAAACCTTGTTTCTGATTTTAACCTGCAATACATTTTCGACCCGCTGCTTCTACTGCTCTCACTGCCCTGCAGTCAAAGTCTCCTCCCTCCTTCGAAAGTCGACTCTCAAACCGGTCCACTTCTTAAACCGCTCTGATACCAATTGTTAGAAATCAGGTATCTATGGCTCAAAATACACCCAAATAGAAAAGAAAGAATGTGTAACGCCCCATTTCTGGTATGTTGCTTCCGTGGCATTTATTTAGAAGTTTTCGAGAGGGACTCGGCGAGTCTATGGCCCGACTCGTCGAGTAGGGGCGAGTTTTCGAGCACGTGTTAGTAGGCGACTCGGCGAGTCCATATTCGGGACTCGGCGAGTCTGCTTTCCAGGTAGAAACCCTAAATCCCCGGGTTTGCACTCTATTTAAACCACCTTATGAACCCCAAACTCGTCCCCTTCACCCTCAGAGCATCATTTACCAAACCCTAATCGTTTCCATGAGTAATTGAGCATTTCTTGTGTGAATCTTGAAGTTTTGAAGAGAAGAAGGAGGGTAGATCCAAAGGAGAAGAAGAAGATCCAAGGTCTTGCACCCATTCCAGAGTTTATTGAGGTATTAACCGAATTCCTTCTGTTTCTATGATTGATTTCTCTTTAACAAGCTTATTTAGCCTCTTTTAGCCATTTCTTAGCTTGTTCTTAGTAGAGAGATCACATTAGATTGATTAACCTTCGGATCTAGCCATGTTTCAGTTCCAAAATCATAGATCTATCACCTTTATAGAGCCATTTTGCATGATATCCCTAGATCTACTCCTCTAAGTGCCTTTTTAGCCTTTATATCCCTTTTCATGCATGTGTACACGTAAAGTTGGAAACTTTACGTGGTAAATCAGCCTTAGAAACTCAGATCTACAAATTGTATGCGGTGGTTTTGATCAGAATCGAGTTTTTAGGATCTGCATGCATGTGACTCGGCGAGTCGTTCTTCGGACTCGGTGAGTCCGGTCGCGAGTTCCTGATCTTTACCCTTTGAGTGATTCCGAGTGGAGGCCAGTGAGCAGTAGGATGGACTCAGTGAGTCGGAGGGTAAACTCAGTAATGGTGGGACTCGACGAGTTGTTCATACAACTCGGCGAGTCCAAGACAATCTTCTTAGATCGAAGAACAACTCGTCGATTTGTTCATATGACTCGACGAGTCGGATGCAGATTGCCTGAGCTTTTAAATCAAGAGGGTACTCGTCGATTCGATGCCATGCTCGACGAGTAACCACGAGTAGGGTTGAGAAGTGAGACTAGGGACTCGGCGAGTTGGCGGCCCAACTCGGCGAGTCAAGTCAACTGTAGGTTGACTTTGACCGGGAGAGTTGACTTTGACCAAGGGTAAAAGAGTCATTTTACCCAATGCAATGATTAGCATCTGATTGAGTGTGTTTATGGATTGTAGCCGGGGAGATACCGGAGCTGCAGCAGTTAGCTTCCAGAGCCATACACATAACAGCCTGTTCACGAGGTGAGTTTCCTTCCAGTAGGAACGGGTCTAAGGCCACAATGTCGGCCCGTTCAGTTAGCAGTAATTTCTAGACTTCGGTCCAATGCAGTAGTTAGTATGTTTGACGCCTCCGTGGCTCAGACCGGATTTATGTGTTTATGCTAGATGATATGTTATGCTATGTCGTGTTCAGTTAGTCCGGACATCGGTCCGATGTAGGGGACGGGGTCCCAGTCAGTTTCGGACTTTGGTCCGATGTAGGGGAGGGGTTCCCAGTCAGTTTCGGACTTCGGTCCGATGTAGGGGACGGGGTCGCAGTCAGTTTTGGACTTCAGTCCGATGTAGGGGACGGGGTCCCAGTCAGTTTTCGGACATCGGTCCGATGTAGGGGACGGGGTCCCAGACAGTTAGTTCGGACTTAGGTCCGATGCAGGGGACGGGGTCCCAGTCAGTGGGCAAGGCCCAGTATGTGCTTTTTATGTATTGTATGGTATGTGGTAGTTTGGGGGAGCTCACTAAGCTTCGTGCTTAAAGTTCAGTTTTGGTTTCAGGTACTTCCGCAAGCAAAGGGAAGAGCTCGGGATGATGGCATCGCACACACTACAGCTTCAGTTTTGTTCTGGGAGTTGATTCAGTTTTCTTGATATATTTGGATTCAGTTGTGTTACAGTTTTTCTCACAGTAGTTTATTATGGTTTTTGAACACGCAACGTATGGTTTTATTATGTGATACTCAATTTCATGGTTATGTTATAATAAAAATTGAAATTTTTGGGTCGTTTCAAGTTGGTATCAGAGCCTTGGTTTGAGGGATTCGGATACACCTTCGGGCGTATCTGAACTCAAACTAAGGGAAAGGTAAAAAGATTTTCAAAAAGGAAAAATGTTTTCGAATGAAATCTTGAAAAGCACTTAGAAAGAAAAGAATTTTTAAACAAGATAAGGGTGTGGTGCATGCGATCAGCCGAGCTCAAGTAAGTACTCCCAAGCTACCCATACAAGTTTATTTATTATGATAAATTGTTTCAGTTTCAGTAGAACAGCATGCTAGTATAGGACTAAGGATCTAGGAAGATGCCTCATGTGCCTGTTATATGTGTTCCAGCTTTATGAGAATTGCATGCTAATATCGAGTAGACAGCGGTAGGATAGCCTGTTTAGGTTATGCCTGGTAGCGCGAGCTTAGCATTGTATGCTAGTATAGTTTCTTGTTATGAGAGTAGATTTGCTTGAGTAGTCTCCGGTGTCTGAATGTTGCTTGCTTCATGCTTTGTAGAACTCATGGTGATGAGAGCTAGCCATTAGGTGAATACGTCACGTCACATGTGATCAGGGTTGAATAATCTCAGAGTGTTGGATTTGGCCCTATTGCGCAGCTCTCGTTTGAGTCTAACCGTTGTAGGGACGAGCCTTTTACTCAAAGGATTATACGAGCCTCATCACATGTGATGGTATTCAGGTGATGGCTAATTAGCATTGCAGGGAGGTCTTCAGCATCTGAGGACTGGTTTGAGTGGAGTTAGAGATTTCCCTAGGGCAAGCCTAGGATAAGAGTAGCAGAGATCAGTAGTAGTAGAAGTGACTTGGTGGAGTCAAGGCAGTTCTTGAGGAAAGTACGGATAGATGTGAAAGGTAGTATGGGCCCGTACTACTGAAAGCAGAGGATCCGTACTCGAATCAAGGAAGGCCGAGACAAGACCAGGAAGCTAGTAGTAGTATCAATGATCCCTTGAGATATTTCAGTTTTCTGATGTTGCTATGATGTGTTTCAGAATGGTGGTTTTACGTTCTAGGCCAGCAGCCGGCAGTGGAGGTGCCGGGGAGGGATCAGGATCAGGCTCGGGGGGCGAGCGCATGGATGAGCAGACCAGAGAGTTTCTTTCTTCAGAGATTACCCATATCATTTTGGAGCAGACTCCTGTGATCTTCGGTTCGATCAAGGAGGGTATCCTAGAGCTGATGGATGAGAGGTTGGGCACCTTCTGTGCCGAGGTGGCGGCCATGATGGGGTCGCGTACACTTACGTTCAGGGAGTTTAGGGCATGTGGAGCTCCAGATTATCACGGGGCGCGGGACCCCATAGCGAGTACTAGATGGTTGGAGGATGTGGCCAACGCGTTCCGCATGAGCAGGTGTCCCAAGGGGGACAAGGTTAGATTGGTGTCCTGTCTTCTGAAGGACAGGGCACGGGATTGGTGGGAAGAGGTCGGACATACCATTGGAGACGATGCAGCGTTAGATGCTATGACCTGGGCTGATTTCTCTACCAGGTTCAGGGCGGAGTTTGCACCGGTTATTGAGGTGCAGCAGTTAGCCAGAGAGTTTCAGGACCTCACCCAGACTACGGAGACCGTGGCGGAGATCACCGCCAAGTTCAGGGAGAGGGCTCTTCTTGTTCCTCAGTATGCAGCCGATGAGGAGATTAAGAAGGCCCGTTATCATGAGATGTTGCGGAGTGATATCCACCAGTTTGTGAGCCGGTTCAGCTGTAAAATGCTGGACGACATGATTGCTAGGGCTCGAGAGAGGGAGATTGATCTCGAGATGGAGAAGAAGAGGAAACCGGAGGCGGTTTCGGGTTCAGGAGGTTCGGGCAAAAAGCCCAAGGTTTCAGATCACAGATCCAGGATTCAGCCGAGCCACGGTCGATGTGGCAAGTGTGGGAGGATGCACGATGGGGTGTGCAAGGCAGGGAATTCCGGCTGCTTCAAGTGCGGTCGGACTGGGCATTTGAGCATGGATTGTACGACCCCTACTGCCATTGCAGCATCAGATCTGATTTGCTTTCAGTGCAATCAGAGGAGACATAAAAAGTCCCAGTGCCCGAGTTTAGCCGCAGTAGGGAAGGTGGCTGCACCTGCCCCTGCTACTTTGAGGATTACAGATGGCCGCCAGGGCCGAGCCGAGGTGCCAGTGGCGAAGAGTAGGGTTTTTCAGATGACAGCAGAGGAGGCGCGAGCGACTCCTGAAGTGGTGACGGGTATGTATCTTCCCTTCATCTCTATATTATTATTATTA
Source organism: Lactuca sativa (assembly GCF_002870075.4). Taxonomy (NCBI): domain Eukaryota; kingdom Viridiplantae; phylum Streptophyta; class Magnoliopsida; order Asterales; family Asteraceae; genus Lactuca; species Lactuca sativa. The sequence goes on along the minus strand of NC_056625.2, from coordinate 68,630,622 downwards.
TTGATTGATTATTGCTTATGATTATATGTTTTATATAGGGTCGTTCTCTGTGAACGGAATTTCTGCTATGGTATTATTCGATTCAGGGGCTACCCGATCATTTGTATCACTTGCACTTAGCAAGAGATTTAGTAGAGCTCCAGGGGAGCTGGATTGTCCACTAGAGGTTGAGATAGCAGATGACAGGACCGTGAGGGTCGCCAGAGTGCATAGAGGGTGTTCTCTTCAGTTGTTCGACGAGCAGTTTTCGGTGGACCTGGTTCCTATTCCCCTGCAAGGGAATAAGGTTATAGTAGGCATGGATTGGTTGAGTCCCAATAGGGCGGTGATTGATTGTGAACTGCAACTAGTGAGGGTTCGCACTCCTAGTGGGGGAGAGTTAGTGATTCAGGGCGAGAGGCCACAGCGCGGACCGACCTTTTGTTCCGCCGCAAGGGCGAGGCGCTATTTTCAGCAGGGTTGCGCTGGTTATGTAGCTTATGTCTTGGATGCCCGGGAGAAGGGCAAGACGACAGTTGATGATGTTCCGGTAGTGCGAGACTTCCCGGATGTATTTCCCGAGGATTTACCGGGAATACCTCCTGAGAGGCAGGTTGAGTTTAGGATCGACCTGATTCCTGGTGCGGCTCCGATAGCCAAGGCACCGTACTGTCTAGCTCCCCCTGAGATGCAGGAGTTGTCTACGCAGCTGCAGGAGCTGCTAGACAAGGGTTTCATTCGGCTGAGCAGTTCGCCTTGGGGAGCGTTGATCCTGTTTGTGAGGAAGAAGGATGGGTCGCACCGTATGTGTATAGATTACCGGGAGTTGAATAAGGTAACAATAAAGAACCGCTACCCACTTCCGAGGATAGATGATTTGTTTGACCAGCTTCAGGGAGCGTCTTGGTTCTCCAAGATCGACCTACGCTCCGGATATCATCAGATGCGGGTTAGGGATGAGGATGTACAGAAGACTGCTTTCAGGACCAGGCATGGTCATTATGAGTTTGTGGTGATGCCATTTGGGCTCACCAATGCTCCAGCCGCGTTCATGGATCTCATGAATTGCGTGTGTAGACCGATGTTGGATCGGTCAGTGATAGTATTCATAGATGATATCTTGGTGTATTCCAAGACGCGGGAGCAGCACGAGGAGCACCTGAGGGAGGTGCTAGAAGTTTTGAGGAGGGAGAGACTTTTCGCAAAGTTCTCCAAGTGCGAGTTCTGGTTGCGCGAGGTGCAGTTCCTTGGTCACCTCGTCAACCAGAAGGGTATTTTGGTGGATCCGGCCAAGATAGAGGCCGTGATGCAGTGGGAGGTCCCGAAGTCTCCATCCGAGATTCAGAGCTTCCTAGGGTTGGCAGGGTATTACCGGAGGTTCATTCAGGATTTCTCCAAGATAGCAGTGCCGCTCACCCGACTGACCAAGAAGTCGGTGGTATTTCGTTGGGGGCCTGAGCAGCAGGCAGCGTTCGAGACTCTCAGGTAGAGATTGTGCGAGGCTCCGATCCTTACCTTGCCAGAGGGAGTAGAGGACTTTGTAGTCTACTGTGATGCCTCAATCACAGGTATGGGAGCAGTGTTGATGCAGCGAGGCCATGTGATAGCTTACGCCTCGAGGCAGTTGAAGCCTCACGAGGCTAACTATCCTACCCATGATTTAGAGCTGGGGGCGGTTGTGTTTGCCCTCAAGATTTGGAGACATTATCTTTATGGGGTCCGTTGTACTATCTACACGGATCACAAGAGTTTGAGGTACCTTATGGATCAGCCGAGTCTGAACATGAGACAGAGGAGGTGGTTCGATGTGCTGAAGGATTATGATTGTGAGATCCTTTACCATCCAGGGAAGGCCAACGTGGTGGTCGACGCCCTAAGCCGCAAGGTGTCAGCAGCCCCTATCATAGATTTGTGTTTGAGGATGACAGTGAGTACTCCGTTGTTGGAACGGATTAGGGAGGCTCAGGTTGAGGGCCTCAAGGAGGAGAGGCAAAAGTGTGAGAGGATAGTGGGCCGAGTAGCTTCGTTTGATTATGACAGTCGGGGATTGCTGACGCTTCATGGGAGAGTGTGGGTACCGTACTGGGGTGGGGTACGGCAGGTGTTGATGGACGAGGCTCATAAGTCTCGATTTTCTATCCACCCAGGGGCGATGAAGATGTATAGAGATCTTCGACCCGATCATTGGTGGCCCTGCATGAAGCGGGATGTCGCCTGGTATGTTGAGAGGTGCCTGACTTGCAGGAAGGTCAAGGCGGAGCACCAGAGGCCTCATGGCAAGATGCAGCCGTTAGATATTCCCGTGTGGAAATGGGAGGACATCACCATGGATTTTATCACCAAGCTTCCCAGGACCACACGAGGGGTAGATTCGATATGGGTAGTAGTGGATCGGTTGACGAAGAGGGCCCATTTTATCCCGATCCAGGAGAGCATATTGGCAGAAAAGTTAGCCGATATCTATGTGCGTGAGATCGTGGCACGTCATGGAGTGCCGGTATCGGTGGTGTCAGACCGAGATGTCCGTTTTACATCCAGATTCTGGAAGCGGTTTCACGACGAGATGGGTACTTGTCTCCATTTCAGCACCGCTTTCCACCCTCAGACGGACGGGCAGAGCGAGAGGACGATTCAGACTCTCGAGGACATGCTCAGGGCATGTGTTCTAGACTTCGGTGGCAGTTGGGATACGTATCTTCCGTTAGCGGAGTTTTCGTATAACAACAGTTATCATGCGAGCATTAATCGACCTCCCTTTGAGATGCTTTATGGGAGAAAGTGTAGGACCCCGATTTGTTGGGGCAAGGTCGGTCAGCGGGTCGTTGGGAGCACAGAGGTGGTGCTCAAGACGACCGAGTAGATTCAGCAGGTCCGTAGTAGACTACAGACTGCGCAGAGTCGGCAGAAGAGCTACGCCGACAGGAGGCGTTCAGACTTGGAGTTCCGGGTGGGCAATATGGTCCTTCTGAAGGTCTCACCCTGGAAGGGTGTCATCAGGTTTCGGAAGAGGGGCAAGCTGGGCCCCAGGTTCATTGGTCCTTTCAGGGTTTTGGCCCGAGTGGGTCGGGTTGCTTATCGGCTGGATCTACCAGTAGAGCTTAGCCAGATCCACAACACCTTCCATGTGTCTCAGTTGAGGAAGTGTTTGGTGGATGAGTCAGCAGTTGTTCCCTTAGAAGATATTCAGGTTGATAGTAGCCTGAATTATACTAAGAGGCCGGTCGCGATTCTGGACCGGAAGACAAAGACCTTGAGGAACAAGGCAATTCAGTTAGTGAAGGTGCAGTGGCAGCACCGGAAGGGGTCTGAGTGGACGTGGGAGGCTGAGGAAGAAATGAGAGAGCACTACCCGGAGTTATTTGTAGATTCAGCCGTAGCAGACTTCGAGGACGAAGTCTGAGACAAGTGGGGGAGAATTGTAACACCCCATTTCTGGTATGTTGCTTCCGTGGCATTTATTTAGAACTTTTCGAGAGGGACTCGGCGAGTCTATGGCCCGACTCGTCGAGTAGGGGCGATTTTTAAAGCACGTGTTAATAGGCGACTCGGCGAGTCTTCCTGCCAGGTAGAAACCCTAAATCCCCGGGTTTGCACCCAATTTAAACCACCTTATGAGCCCCAAACTCGTCCCCTTCACCCTCAGAGCATCATTTAGCAAACCCTAATCGTTTCCTTAAGTAATTGAGCATTTCTTGTGTGAATCTTGAAGTTTTGAAGAGAAGAAGGAGGCTAGATCCAAAGGAGAAGAAGAAGATCCAAGGTCTTGCACCCATTTCAGAGTTTATGGAGGTATTAACCGAATTCCTTCTGTTTCTATGATTGATTTCTCTTTAACAAGCTTATTTAGCCTCTTTTAGCCATTTCTTAGCTTGTTCTTAGTAGAGAGATCACATTAGATTGATTAACCTTCAGATCTAGCCATGTTTCAGTTCCAAAATCGTAGATCTATCACCTTTATAGAGCTATTTTGCATGATAGCCCTAGATCTACTCCTCTAAGTGCCTTTTTAGCCTTTATATCCCTTTTCATGCATGTTTACACGTAAAGTTGGAAACTTTACGTGGTAAATCAGCCTTAGAAACTCAGATCTATAAATTATATGCGGTGGTTTTGATCATAATCGAGTTTTTAGGATCTGCATGCATGTGACTTGGCGAGTCGTTCTTCGGACTCGGCGAGTCCGGTCGCGAGTCCCCGATCTTTACCCTTTGAGTGATTCCGAGTGGAGGCCAGTGAGCAGTAGGATGGACTCAGTGAGTCGGAGGGTAGACTCAGTAATGGTGGGACTCGACGAGTTGTTCATACAACTCGGCGAGTCCAAGACAATCTTCTTAGATCGAAGAACAACTCGTCGAGTTGTTCATATGACTCGACGAGTCGGATGCAGATTGCCTGAGATTTTGAATCAAGAGGGTACTCATCGAGTCGATGCCATGCTCGACGAGTAACCACGAGTAGGGTTGAGAAGTGAGACTAGGGACTCGGCGAGTTGGCGGCCCAACTCGGCGAGTCAGGTCAACTGTAGGTTGACTTTGACCGGGAGAGTTGACTTTGACCAGGGGTAAAAGAGTCATTTTACCCAATGCAGTGATTAGCATCTGATTGAGTGTGTTTATGGATTGTAGTCGGGGAGATACCGAAGCTGCAGCAGTTAACTTCCAGAGCCATACACACAGCAGCCTGTTCACGAGGTGAGTTTCCTTCCAGTAGGAACGGGTCTAAGGCCATAATGCCGGCCCGTTCAGTTAGCAGTAGTTTCTGGACTTCGGTCCAATGCAGTAATTAGTATGTTTGACGCCTCCGTGGCTCAGACAGGATTTATGTGTTTATGCTAGATGATATGTTATGCTATGCCGTGTTCAGTTAGTCCGGACTTCGGTCCGATGTAGGGGACGGGGTCCCAGTCAGTTTCGGACTTCGGTCCGATGTAGGGGACGGGGTCCCAGTCAGTTTCGGACTTCGGTCCGATGTAGGGGACGGGGTCCCAGACAGTTAGTTCGGACTTCGGTCCGATGCAGGGGACGGGGTCCCAGTCAGTGGGCAAGGCCCAGTATGTGCTTTTTATGTATTGTATGGTATGTGGTAGTTTGGGGGAGCTCACTAAGCTTCGTGCTAACAGTTCAGTTTTGGTTTCAGGTACTTCCACAAGCAAAGGGAAGAGTTCAGGATGATGGCATCGCACACACCACAGCTTCAGTTTTGTCCTGGGAGTTGATTCAGTTTTCTTTATATGTTTGGATTCAGTTGTGTTACAGTTTTTCTCACAGTATTTTATTATGGTTTTTGAACACGCAATGTATGGTTTTATTATGTGATACTCAGTTTCATGGTTTTGTTATAATAAAAATTGAAATTTTTGGGTCGTATTTTTGGGTTGTTTCAGAAGGAAGATAGACACACTTAGTTTTGGTACTTTTTCTCTCTGTTGTATATACCAAACATCGAAAAGTACAAACTATATATATGAAAGCTTCAAAATAAATAGAATAAAACAAAACTAACTTCCTAAACTAATGGATAGACTTCCCAGTAAAAGCTAACCCACGTTTACCTAATTACATGACACCAAGTCATACTTTATTATCCACTAAAACCTAGTCAACATAAACAAATCAAAAACTACCGTTAACCATGCAAACTCATAACTCCTTGACTGACCCATAACCCATGAACGAAACCCGATTAACCCAACAGGGTTGCTTTCCACATTTGTTTTAGTCATCTTAGATGATGAGCTCTTCATGTCCTGTTTGCTGTCACACTAAACTACAATGTTGCCACCCCTATATACAGAACATGGGTTCAATATCTACATAAAAGTTGAACAACTAGTCGAGAAAGAACCAAGTAATAGGGATATGTGCAGAATGAATGTAGTGGTAACGTGATCTGAGAAGTGTTTCATAGTTTCATGTCATTTGCAGTCCTTCAAGTTTGAGTTTAAATATGTATTTAGTTTACTTTAGTTGTTTGAAGTTTGATTTTATAGATTTCGAGTTTATTTACTTGTATGTTCCTTTTTTAAATGTTATAATTCTTTCATATATATTCAACATGTTACTTGGTTGTATTTGTTTAATAATATAATTTGGAAACAATAAAGACAAATTTGTAAAAATCTAATAAATAAAAGGTCTTTATTTGAAAATCTAAATAATCTAGAAAAATAATATACTCGAAATGTCTTTTTGATGTAAAAATTGGCATTAAGGGGTGGGATACGAGCGTTAGGTAAAACTTTTAACTTCTATTATAAAACTAGAAACAAAAAGTAGAAACACAGTACATAACATTTACCTTTCTTGTAAAATTCAAGCCATAAAACAAGAAGAGTTGATAAACACATAATGTGCAAATACTAAATTGTAAAGTTCAATTTCAGCCTTTATTGTTTTAGATATACACATTTTGTATTTGGAGCTGTGTTAATCCAAATGTCAACAACCTATAACATAATAAACAAAGAACAGCTCATTCAAGAAATTGCACCAAAGATTAAATGTTTGGTACTTTGTAACTTAAAAATATGGCCAAAATCGGGCATTTCAGTCGGTAACAAAATGTCCTCCCCTCCCTCCACCAAAATACGACTCTTATGAAACACAAATGCCAGAACTTATATATTGAACAAAATCAAGAGCATAACTGTGACACCCCCAAAATCACGGCCAGAAAAGACCGATTTTGTTTATGCTTTATGAAAGTCAGAGTACTTCGTTTTATAAAAAGGTTGCGGAATGTGTTCCCAGAAAAACATGGTAAATACGTTATTAAAACATTTTCGAGGAAACGTATTTATTTCATTTTAAAACGTTTGGGATGTCATCGTTAATACCGAAACATAAGCATAAACAGAACTTACAATGATTTACACTAGTGATCTACATCTCTTTAAATCTCTCAGTGTAATGTCACTTCACTTCGTCACCTGTGATATACATAAACTGAGTGGGTCAGGTTAGGAAACCTGGTGAGTACATAGGGTTTTCAACCCACAATAATATAATTGTTATGTTTAATCATCAAACAATTAACCCCATTACCCATCCCCGTTATCTTCTTTACTCTTAAGGATTTAACCTAAGAGTCGTCTATCCTGCATTCATTTATTCCGAAGTCCCTTACTTCCAGGGTTATAGGACTGGCACTAAATCCATAGCTGCCAATGTTCGTTCATAAAGCACTAATTCCATAGCTGCTATAGTCTATTCATCGGGTACTAAATCCATAGCTACCAGTCTTTATCTAATAGGTACTAAGTCCATAGCTACCAATGTTCAACAGGTACTAAGTCCATAGCTACCAATTCCTACAGGTACTAAATCCTTAGCTACCAGCGTCTAACTAATAGGTACTAAGTCCATAGCTACCAATTCCCAACAGGTACTAAATCCATAGCTACCAACGTCTAAAAGGTACTAAGTCCATAGCTACCGGTGTTCGTCTCATAGGCACTAAGTCTATAGCTGCCAATATATACTCACGTCATCTTCTATCTCTCATCATTCATCTACCCATCTCATACCCAACATATTCGTATATATAAAATACGTATACAGTTTAAATCCTTTAAAACATGTATAAAACGTTCATCCAACATAGACAGCAAGTATTCAGATAATATGCACACATAGCACGTAAAATACTTCATATCTATGTGTAAGATGAAAGGGACCATGCACTCACTTGAAAGGTGGTGAGTCGGCACTCGGACAGCACTTCGTTACTCTTAAAACAATTATCCCTTGACGAAACCTAGTATCATTACCACTAGAGTTTAGTCTAACGCTTGACGAGACTAATTTAATAGTCTAGCTATTATTACTATTATATAAGCGTTAAATAACACTCAATATAACTCATAATAATAGCCTAAATAATTATTTTAAGGTCCTAACAATGTTACTATAATTAAATAAAATCTATATTAAATATACTATAGGCGTAGCTCACTTACAGCGGGTTTTTATTAAAAACCGGGCTTCGCTGGAGCAGCGTTTCCGAGCCGAAAGCTTTTCTTCTCGGAGCCGTCGGGCGCTCCGGGGCTCTCTTCTCGTGCTAGGGAGGTTCCGTAGACTTGGGAGGGGTTTAGGGAGGCTAGAGAGAAGTTAGAGAGAGAAAGAAAGGCTTATGGTGTGAAGAAAATATGAGGAGTTCACCCTTGTATTTATAGGAAGTGTATAGTGAAGTAGTCTCCAAGCTTCGTCCGTAACTTTTGCATACGAGCTCCGTTTTTGTCTGTCTTTTTACTGTTGAGTTCCTATTAATGAGATCTTCAACTTTCATTTAGACCTCGTTGGCTAATTCTCATTCTATCTCGTATTTACAAAACTGTATCAAATTCGCCGCGCTCGAAAAGTAGGGACTAAGCTTCGTCCATAACTTTCGCATACGAGCTCCATTTTTGTCTATCTTTTTACCGTTGAGTTCCTATTAATGAGATCTTCAACTCTCATTTAGACCCCGTTGGCTAATTCTCATTCTATCTCGTATTTACAAAACTGTGCCGAATTCGCCGCGCTCGAAAAGTAGGGACTAAGCTTCGTCCATAACTTTCGCATACGAGCTCTATTATCGACGTTATTTATATCCATGCGTTGGTATTTGTGAGTACTACAACTTTCATTTAGATCCCGTCGGCTAAAAATCGACCGATCTAAAATTCAGATTTCGGGCTGTGCACTACTATGCTAAATCTTAGAAAAATCATAACTTCCTCATACGAAGTCAGATTTGGGCGTTCTTTTTATCGATGTTCTTAGTTTAACATATTCTACGACTTTCGTTTAGATCGCTAAGGCTAAATCTCGCTCTATCGTAAATTCACTATTTACGCTTCCCGGTATCGTGCCGGTTCCGTCGCGAAACTTCAACGGGTCATAACTTCTTCGTTATAACTCGAATTTCGGCGTTCTTTATATGTACGAAAACCTTGTAACATACTCTACAACTTGATTAAGATTATTTATTCTAAATAATCTTTTGTCGAAAAGTCGTTTTCGACCCCTATTGCCTCTAATTTGACTAGCCCAGATTTGCGGGCGTTACAATAACAAATTTGTTGGAAAGAAAACTATGAGTCTATACTAAGTAAGAAAAAGGAATTAAGGATGGCTTGACTATATCATTGAACTGCAATAATAGAAACTCGATAAAAGTATTATATGTGGATCTTTTCTCTCAGATTCATATTTTGAATCTTATTCTATGAATGTGAATGATGTTTTCAGTACTTGTAAAGTTTGACATCCAAGAGATTGATCGGGGAACTCATTTTCAAACCCTAAACCAGGTCTTGAAGAGAACTGCTTCCTCTTGTACGTTAACACCATTTTACTACCAATCATTCAAGCTTTCGACAGTTGATACTTTAAAAGTATATTGAGAATAATACGCTAAAAGTGATATTGATGAATGTGAGACTAGAATAAGCACCTGAAGGAAAGAAGGCGAGAAGTGAAATGACGTTGTCATCAACACAATCTGCTTAAATAGGCCGCTCGTTGTCGTCGATGAGACTAAATGAGGCGGAGATGTGAATCGGGAGATGAGGTGGAGACATGAACCGGTCGTCGGAGATGCTAATCGATCATCGAAAATGAGATGGAGATGCGAATCAGTCGTCAGATCTCTTCTTTTACGATGACCTGAATCGATAGATCGTCGGCGGTGGAGTTAACGAATGAATCATCTTCGTCGATGATATAGAGATTAACAAGTGTGGATCGAAAATCTTTGTTGATCGATGACAGAGGTAACGGTGGTCGATGAAGGGAGGTGGGAGGCGGTAGATGGAGGAAGGATGGAGGCAGTCGATGGAGAAGGAAGAGATGTGGAGATGACATGAGAGAGAGAGAGAGTAACTTATGAATTTTAGATTAATTGGTAATTTACATTTGGGAAAACCTCACAATAACCCCATGTACTATACTCCAATGCTTAAAAAAAACTCTTTATAATTTTTTTTGTATGAGTGAACCATTATGCTTTCTAACTTTGATTATTTTCATGCTTTGTGACCGGTTAGCCTACAACTATCGGTAACCTTGAAGTCACTGTATACTATGATGGTGTTTAAGGTAGCTATTGTGAAAAAGAATATGAGAGATTGGTGGAAGAGTTTTCCGTTTTTCATATATTCTAATTAGGTTACAGGAGAACATATTTATACAAGAGATTTCTACCAAACTATCAATTACTTAGCCGTAACTCAAGGATCTGGAACAACTACAACAACAATTATCTACACATGTATGACTTATCTTCTCCTAGAATTGTTCTCGCCAACACTCTCCCTCAATATGGAGAATGTATGTCTAACATTCCCAGCTTGCTAAGAGAGCAATGGAATGATCTTCGACGCACCGCTTTAGTTAGCATATCCGCTAGTTGGTCACTCGAGGTAATGTGTGGAAGCTATACAGTCTTTCTCTCTAAATGATCCTTTATGAAATGCCTGTCAATCTCAACATGCTTCGTCCTGTCATGTTGCACCGGGTTGGTTGCAATCTTCACTACAACTTCATTGTCGCAATACAACTTCATTGGAAATCTTTGTTCAATTCCAAGATCATGCAGAATCCTTTTTATCCAAAGCAACTCACAAATACCATGCACCATCCCTCTAAATTCTGCCTCAGCACTTGACCTCGCCACAACCTTCTGTTTCTTCCTTCGACACTTAGTAAGATTTCCACCAACAAACGTGAAGTAACCAGATGTAGATTTTCCATCATTTCTATCTCATGCCCAGTCTGCATCTGAGTAACCAAATACACCACTGCCTTTATTTTTTCCAAAAACCAAGCCTTCCTGGAGAAGACTTGAGGTACTTCAAAATTCGATACACTGCATTTATATGGTCTTCACTTGGTGATTGCATAAAGCGGCTAACTACACTTACTGCATAGGCAATATCCAGTCTTGTATGGGATAAATAAATTAACTTCCCGACCAACCTTTAGTACCTTTCTTTATTTGCTGGGACTTGTTCTGATGAGCTAGAGAGTTTGTGATTTACTTCTATTGGTATGTCTACTAGCTTACAGTCCAACATACCAGTTTCAGTGAGAAGATCTAGAACATATTTTCTTTGACACATAGAGATTCCATTTTTAGATCTTGCTACTTCGATTTCAAGGAAGTACTTTAGTGGCCCGAGGTCCTTAAGCTCAAATTCCCTCTCTAGAAGTGACTGGAGTTTGTTTATTTCAACAGGGTCGTTTTCGGTGACTACCATATCATCTACATACACAATCAAGGTTGTAATCTTTTCGGTGTTCTTCACAAATAGAGTGTGATCGGCATCACTCTGTTTATAACCTATTTTCTTCATAAAATTAGAAAAACGTCCAAACCATGCCCAGGGTGATTGTTTCAAACCATACAATGCCTTCTTGAGCTTACACACTTTCCCATTATAGTTTATTCCTGGAGGCAAATCCATATAAACTTCATCTTCCAAACACCCATTTAGGAAGGCGTTTTCACATCAAATTGCTTAAGTGACCAATCCTCATTTGCTGCAATTGATATTAAAATTCTGATTGTATTCATTTTTGCGACAGGTGTGAATGTATCCCCGTAATCAATGCCACATTTATGCGTATAACCCTTCGCCATAAGTCGTGCTTTATACCGATTTATGTTCCCTTTTTCATCTAGCTTTATCGTGAATATAAACCTGCATCCCACCATCTTCTTTCCCGAAGGGAGTTCCACAAGGTCCCACGTATCGTTTTTTTGTAATGCCTCCATCTCCTTGTTCACAACAGTTTTCCACTTGGGGTCTTTCAAGGCTTCTTGTATGTTCGTAGGAATAGCGGCAGTTGACAATTCCTTCACCAACAGGGCATGTGAGCTTGCTAATTTCCGTTGTGAAACAAAGTTACTGATTGGGTACTTTGACTTTGCTCTCACATCAGGTTCATATTGTTTCTTCGGTACTCCTCTATTGATACAAGGACGCAATCTTGATTCCCTTTCTGTTTCGGTTTCCTGCACAACATTATCAACAAAAAATTCATTATTGTTATCATTTGTCTCTTCTTGTGACGGTTTTGGCATGGTGGTGGTTGTACTATTTTGCACTCTTTCCTCTTCTGTGGTTGTGCTATCTTGCACTCCTTCCTCTTCTTCTTCGATTAAGGTTTCTCCAGATGGAGTTTCGATTTGGGTTTCTTCTTGAGTATCTATCGTGAGCTCATCTATGTCTACCCTTCTTTGATGTGTGTTCGCTTCATCTATACTATCACCGTGACGTGGAGACACATCTCCAAAGTAGGGTTCAGACTCATGTTACATGCACTGTACCAATCTTGGGATCGTAACATCTATACCCTTTCTTTTTTTTTCTGCATATCCAATAAACATACATTTAATAGCTCGTGGTTCAAGTTTACCAATATTTTGTTGAACATACGCACTGCAACCAAACACCCGAGGTTCCAGTTCATTATGTATAGGCAAATTTGTGAGCTCTTGTAACTTTCCTAATGGAGTTTTAAATTCAATAACACTCGATGGTGCTCTACTCATTAGGTAAGTTGGCAATCGAACCGCTTCTCCCCAAAAATTTTGTGGAACTTTCATGTCAAACAAGGAAGCCCTTACAATTTCGAGTATTTTGTTTGTTCCTTCTCTCGGCTAAGCCATTTTGCTGAGGTGTTTTTGCACATGAGGTTTGGTGTCGGATATTATTTTCTTTACAGAATTGATGCATCCTGTGGTTTATGTATTCGCCTCTGTTATCCGATTGAAGTATTTAGATTTCTTTTTGATATAAGGTTTTCACAGTATGATGCAGTTCTTGAAAAGCCTGAAAAACCTCATCTTTAGTATTTAGAATAGATAGCCAAATCATTCTTGTGCATTCGTCAATAAAAGTAACAAAGTATTAGGCAGCATTTGGTGTACGCACTTTAGCGGGTCCCCGTACATCAGAGTGGATCACCATAAATGGAATAGAAGATTTATTATCACTAGAACCATAAGAGATCTGTTTGCTTTTGGCTAACTCACACACACCACATTTAAACTCATGATCCATTACATTTAAAAATAAACTAGGTTTCAACTTCCTAAGATAAGTAAAAGACAAATGCCCTAATCTTTTATGCCATAACCATGCCAGGGATCTATTTGCTTGCTTCACTCTAGTATTCAAAGCTTGACCTTCGTGATTCTTTTCAAGTTAGTACAACCGTTCATGTCTAGTACCAAAGCCAAGAATCCGATGAGTCACTATATATCCTAAAATACACATTCATTCGGCCAAAAAATCACATACCAATTCAAAGCTTCTGTAATCTAACTAACTGATAATAAATTTGAGGATAGGGATGGAGCCACAAGAACTTTATCTAGATCCATAGACCTTGTCAATCTCACTGGACCTTCACCAGTTACCTGTGCCACATCACCATTTGTAGTGTGTATTTTTTTGTTGTTTTGGAACATGTGAAGTGGCTAACTTAGACAAATCGTTAACCATGTGATCAGTGGCCCCTGTATCTATAATCCAAGTATCATTCTTTGTAAAATTATGTAGGTACATACCAGTGGATGTGTGAGCAGCAATTGGGATATTCATTTCATTGGCAGTGGTTATAGTGGCTATCATAGCTCGACTGATTTTCTTCCTTGGCTTCTTTGTAAAGTCCCACCAATCTGGGTAACCGATAATCTCGTAGCATTTGAGTTTAGAATGTCCATCTTCAGCATAGTGGGTACATGAGAATGTGTTTTTGTTGTTCGAGGTTCTTCCTTTTTTAGGCCGATTTCGAGTAGCCATATGAACCATACCATCAGGTTCAGGTACCTTTTCTTCCATGATTTATCTTTGATTTTGATCCTTTCGTATGTAGGCATAACATGCTTCCAAACTTAATGGTGGATCCTTCCTCAGTACTTCACTTCGTGCCTGGTTGAATTCTGAGTCTAATCCTGCCAGAAAAATATGGACCCAGAATCGTGACATGGCTTTATTTGCAGAGACAGCTTCATCCACAATTTCTTTCTGAGTAGTTAAACGAGCATCAATTTCTTGAAAGATGCTTATGAGTTCGTTGTTGTATGTTGCCAAGGATGTCCAGTTTGCCACGTGTTGAATGATTTCCTGTTCAATTCAAACAATTGAGT